>NW_021620828.1:4244941-4342328 GCF_004785775.1 Grammomys surdaster
CCCTCCCTCCCTCCCTCCCTCCCTCCCTCCCTCCCTTCCTCTCTCTCACTCCAGTGCGGATTTTATAACGACCCCTCTGAACTTCTAGACATTCAGTGAAATGAAGATCAGCTCCGGGCCGAGAAGTCAGGGAAGGAGGGACTGGTCTATTATATATTTGTCAGGGCCCTGTTTTTCCGATCTGATTGAATCTCCGGCAGAGACTCCGTGATAAGGGCAGCAGTCTCCCTCTAGCTCCCCCTTGCGGCTGATTTCCTCTTGGTAGAGAGGGAGGGTGTCAGGGACAGGAAAACAGAATGGCTCTTGCCCCCTCTGCTGGCTACCCGCATGGACGACAGGCAAGCCCCACAGCAGGGGTGCACCTAGGAGAATGTTTCTTAGCTTCCGTTTCCTTCAGGAACTACCCCCACCCCCCACCCCCAGCAGACAGACAAACGACGGGGGCATGGTGTGAGGAAGGGTCTCCTCAAAGTTTTATCCCCCGTCTTATCTACAGGCCTGCAGGGCTTCAGGGATGGCAAGGCTTCCAGCGGGCCACAGCGGACCAATGCCCATGAGGGCTAGCACTGCACGATGCCAGGAGGAGCAGACTCTTGCTGAGAGTTTCTGGCATTCTGCATGACAGGCACCTTTGATCCCATCATCCCTTTAAATTAAAACTCCGTGGCAGAGCCAAGTTGTCTCACCGTGGGTGCAACTGCAGGACAGAAGAGCCTTTGTCACTTGCTGTAGCAACATGTGCCAAGGGGCAGGGTCACTCATCCAGCAGGAAGTGCTGGTGACCATGTCCTCTTTCCATCCCCCCTCCCACCTTGCTCCTTCTTCTCTTTTAGACACGCTTTCTCTACCCACTGGACAGAGCAGGCCCCTAGAAGCCGTTGAACTATAGGGTTTGTCTTTGTCAGAGAGACTGTCTCTGATTTATCAGACTTCACAGGAGAGCGCTGCGGAAAGAGGCAGCTGTGTAAACAGCGCCAGGATGAGATTGTCCTGGATCACCCTAGGCCCCGCAGTGGGATCTCAAAGATGTCATAGTCCAGTACCGAGCCATGGTGGAGATATCCTCCCAGCCTTGTCACACAGCTGCCTGGGATTTGAAGGCAAGAATTATCTTCTTTTTCAGTACTTGCCTTCTTTCTATTGACTCAGACAAGTACTGTGGGGCATTTGAACAGGTTTCCTCTGTGGTCTGTCCACTGAGTCAGTTCGTTTTCAGACATTGAACGCCATGGAAAAGTTGACATGTCAGTTTGTGAACACAGAGGATCTGGGACTTTGCAGTACCACACTCTGTACCCTCAGTTAGAGATAGAAGGTGACAGGTGATCACTGTCACAAAAAGGCATTCTTGGAGGCCAGTATGTGCCTAGGACTCAGCATGGCTTCTGAAGACCATGAAGAGTGGAAAGCCTGACACAGACGTCTGAATCTCTTCCCAGACCACAGTTGGATTCATTTCTTCCTAGTTCTCAGGTGTCCACAATTCCCGACATGTGAAGGCAGTACCCGTGCCCCTCATCCACTCCAAGATTCTAGTATACAGTCCATAGCCTCTCTCCTGGTTTCTGTATGCATTGCTTCTCCCTCAGGCTCCTCCAAGGCCACGATGAGTGGAGAAAGGCGGGCTCTGCAGGCTCTGGCCTTTCATTCCCACCCTTCCCTATCAGTTGTCATCTGAGCCTTTCACTCTGCTGCTAACAGGGGCCTCATGATGGCAAAGCATGCCCAGGCTAAAGCAGGACCCATTTTCCACCTGAGGCCTGGCTACAGTTCCTCAGCTTCCAGTCACTGTGTGGACCCTGAGAACATCACCCAGATTCATTTACAAAAACACTGCAATTGTGAAACTCTCCAGAAATGTCTCTAAATGAGAACCTCAGTATCGGGCAAATTGATGTGATTCAGTTGTGTAGGATCTGAGCTGATACATGCAAGCAGGCTTCAAATGTGCTTACAGTTCAGATGTGATGTAAAGAGAGAACCCAAACCCATCTTGCGATTCTGGACTAGACTGGGTTACATGGCAACAGGGCACCACCAAAGACTCTGGTTATTTGATGCCTGGACAGATGACTTCATCAGACATTTCCTGAATTAATTTGTAGATCTATGGTTCATGCTTGGTGCCCTGTCACATTGTGAAGGAAGCACACGATCTACATACCAGAGTTTAAAATGCATTTAGAATTTTCCATGCCTTGATTTTCATTCTCAGGTCAGGCTGAGCTCACGAGTCCCGAGCTATTGCTCTGCTGCTAATCTGGCGGTTTACAACTTTGTGGCATGTCAGAGGATGAGCAGACACACTCAGAAATGTCTCTGCACATTCCTGCTGTCCATCTGTGGGACTTTGTGACCCACTAGTGTGGGTTTCTTTGGAAATAAGTGTCTGTCCATGCCTCAGGCTGTGTAGCTATGGATGATGTTTCCTGAGAGGTAGGCAGTAACTTCTGGGAGTGAACATTAATGAGACAAAGCACCTTAGATCCAAAAGTTCAGCATGAGTATTTAGGTGTAGCTTCTCACATCAGCTGAACAAAGCATCCAGGATGGTCATCAGCCCACGAGTGGGCTTCCCTTGCCCCTTCACACAGAGACAATCCACACTAAAAACAAACAAGCTGCCCCAAAGCCAGAAGACGAGGCTGCTCAGAAGACAAGATATTCTAGAAGCAACAAAAGCAACAAAAACTTCTGGCATGGGAACACATTAAGCATAAAAATATGCAAATAAAATAAAGTTCTTGTCTTAGGGTTTTGCTGTTGTGAACAGACACCATGACTAAGCCTACTCTTATAAGGACAAAATTTAATTGGAGTGGCTTACAGGTTCAGAGGCTCAGTCCATTTTCATCAAGGTGGGAAAATGGCAGCATCCAGGCAGGCATGGTGCTGAAGGAGCTGAGATTTCTACATCTTCTTCTGAAGGCAGCTAGGAGAAGACTGGCTTCTAGGCAGCTAGCATGAGGGTCTTAAAGCCCACGCCTATAGGCCACACCTACCCCAAGGCCACACCCACTCCAAAAAGACCACACTTCCAAATAGTGCCACTCTCTGGGCCAAGAATATTCAAACCACCACAGTTCTGTTGGTTGTAAGCATTTTTTTTTTGTTTTTTTTTTTTTTTTGGTTTTTCGAGACAGGGTTTTTCTGTGTAGCCCTGGCTGTCCTGGAACTCATTCTGTAGACCAGGCTAGCCTCGAACCCTCAAACTCAGAAATCCGCCTGCCTCTGCCTCCCAAGTGCTGGGATTAAAGGTGTGTGCCACCACCGCTCAGCTTTTTTTTTTTTTTTTTTTGGTTGGTTGTAAGCATTTTAATGTCCTCATGAGAGACATCAAATGAAATTATATATTAAAGTTAGAAATAGTTTTAAGAATAAACTGGAAAAAAAAAACCAACCTGGTCACCCTTACTTCTGATACCATCTCTTTCTTTATCTGGAACTCTTTTAGTTTATTGGAAAACACCTGTAGGCAGGTGAGTTTATCAATTGTTTGCACCATCTAATATTGTGCAATAGTGCCCTGATATGTATATGCCACAGTTTGTGCAACCATTATTGGCCTTATTGATGAGCATTTGGGACGTTTTCCAATGTTAGAAAACAGAGGTTCACTTTTCTTTTGTTCTTGTGGGCTAAGCTAACAAACACTTTTTTTTAAAAAAAATTTCCTTTGTAGTATTTCCTATTGTCTCTCTTTTTATAACTTACTTAGATATTGTTAAAAGTGCTGCGGAGAATAAAAACCTTATTTAAGAAAATAAACATAAACATAAAAGCACAAAAAGAAAACAGTTGTAAATGTCATAGCTTTATTCGACGTATAAATTTTATGGGTTTTTAATTCCCTTCCATTTCTCTCGCTGTCCTTTCTTCTAACAGGTCTTGGTTCTTCATATGTGGAGTAGTACTTCTGGGGAAGTCTATAGGTTCCTATTTTTAAGCATTTCCTTGTTCAGAGTCTAAAGAGAAGAATAGTTAGAAATATCAAGGAAAGTCACACACCTACTGAAAGAACTAATTTTAATATTAAATTATAAATCTTTAATTGTCTTCAACAATGAAACAGCTCTCAGATTTTCTTCAAAGTGTAAAAATGAGAACCAAAGTATTATAGAAAATGATTTGTTGTGAAAGAGTGATCCTGCAGTCAACCTAAAAAAATTTCTTATGTATGAGATCTCCCCTGCTGTGCCACATGGGTAATTGCACATATGTTGAATTTACCAATGTACATTTAAAAGTGTCTTAGCAAAATGTGTGTGTATAGAATGTAAACATTAGATGTTTTAATTTTTATGTCTCACAAATAATATATAATGTTAAACTAAAAAAAAAACCACCCAAACTAAACATCCTAGTATGGAGACTCAAGCAGATACTCATTTGCTTTCTTTAAGTTGGTGTACAATTCGAGTATACTGTACCATCACCAAAAGGAGCACTGTATTCTTCAATGGTGAAGTCATCTAGAACACAGAAATGATTGGGCAGAAAGTGGTTAATTGTGGGGAAACCCCTACAAGTGAAGAAAGAAGGCTTAAATCGTAGCTATAGAATTCATGAAAATACAGGCTAAACTAAGTTATTTTGGTTGGGGGTTGGAGCCTGAGAGATCCAGGGCTAAGGAGCAGAACTGAGGGGCGGACGCCAGGCTTGCTCTGACTGTGTGTTCACTGTGTGTGCTCAGTTAAGGAGGAGACATCATTAACACTGGTATACTCAACCATAGTATAATCAAGTTCAGAGTTGGGACCAAATGGAAGAGACTCTTGGGGGTCTTATCTATAGCACATAAAAAATAGATCAAACAGTAGGTTTTATGTCACATATAAGTAGCAAGATGCAATTTTAAAAAATATTGCTATTCTACCTTTTTAGAATAATCTAGCTCGGAGCAAGCAATTTTAAAGGGAAATTTTAGAACTTAAAGGGAAAATTTAGAAATTTTATGACTAAATTTTTCATTATGTCTTCATCAGAATGTCTCTAAGGCTTGTTTAAGGTGTACCCAAGAGGTCAATATAAAAAAACATAATTATAAGTGACCACAATCTCACTTTTTTCCAGTGAAAAGTTTTGGTGATTTGTTTAAGGTAACCTTTTATTAAACTAGGCACTGTCTCCTATCAAAGCTCAGAGCGTCTGGATTCCACTCACCTGTCTCATAGTAATCGTAGACTTTTACTGGGGCTGGTTTTAAGTTCTTAACTGGGATGTCTTGTTCCACCATGAAGTAGAAACCCAGGGTTTGATTGGTTAGCTGCAGAAATGAGAGGACAAAATTGGGCTCAATCGTTAATTTAGTTATTAGTCATCCTTTTGTATTCTTAAGATATACCAAGCTATATAGCTATATGAGTGTGCTGTCTCCCACTTCACAGCCTGGAAGAGAACGAGACATATTTCAATCTATATAACATAGCTACGTGCATGCATGTGTGTGTGTGTGATAAAGGAGTAGTGAGTGGCAAGACTGACTCTGAATTCTTGATGGTCTTTTATTGTTATTGTTGTTCTCTCTCTCTCTCTCTCTCTTTCTTCTTTTCTTTCTTTTTTGTTTTTTTTTCGAGACAGGGTTTCTCTGCGTATCTCTGGCTGTCCTGGAACTCACTCTGTAGACCAGGCTGGCCTGGAACTCAGAAATCTGCCTGCCTCTGCCTCCCAAGTGCTGGGATTAAAGGCGTGCGGCACCATTGCCTGGCTTTTATTGTTGTTTTTCAAGACAGTTTTCCAGGGTTTCCCTATGTGGCCCTGGCTGTCCTGAAGCTCACTCTGTAGACAAGGCTAGCTTAGAACTCACAGGGATCCTCCTGCCACTGCCTCCCAAACACTGGGATTATAGGCGTGTGCCACCATCACCTGGCTCTTGATGGTCTTGTCAGACTCTCCATCACTTCTCACAGGCCCCACCGAGTCACAGCGTCTTACCTTTTCAATGTAGGTTAGAACATGGTTGGTGTTGACTTCAGTCCTTTGGATGTTAGGCTGGTCTTGGAGCTGTTGATGGAGAGAGGAGCGTTTATGGTAGGAGCAGTCTGCAGGTATTTATCAATATAAAAGGCGTCTATGGAGAATATAAACTGCCGATTTTTATTTCTTTAGGAACACTAGTCATAATGATGATACTTACTGAATCCTTTCTATTCATATGTATGTGTATAGATACATATATGTGATATATACATATGCTAGGAATGTATAAGGAGAGTCATATATATGTGTGTGTGTATACATATTTTTTGAAAGTGTGTCCACATACCCCATAGCCAATGGTTTGCTAGTACATTGGGTGTGAAGCTAGAAATTAGACACCCTAATGAGTATAAACAATAGTAAATGGACTACACTCTGGAGGCAGGCTTGTGGAGTAAGCTTTGTGAAAACTACATCAATAAAATTAAATGGACAAATAGTACAGTATTGCCACCAATGGTTTAAGGTTAGCCCTTTCCACCAATGGTTTAAGGTTAGCCCTTTTCACCAATGGTTTAGCGTTAGACCTCTTCTACTGATGGCCTAGGCGTTACCTTTTTCACAGATGACTTCACAGGTATGAAGCCTGATACCATCTTCACATCGACAATGACCATGTTGGAGCTGGGTCGTTCTCCAGTGTAGCTGTGTAGATAACACACAGAGATCAGTCCTTACAGCATATCCCAGGACTCACTGAAGCCGGAAGTCTAAACTTCACCACTCAGCTTCTCTTTATAGTTGTTTGGAAATCTCACTATTTTCCTCTCTCCAGATAGAATACACACACACACACACACACACACATACGTACACACGTTATGTGTGTGTGTGTGTGTGTGTGTGTTGGTGAATGTTTATGTATATGTATGTGTGTATTCCTGAGATATATTCTCAATGCTAAGGCCTTTCAGTAAGAGTTAAGAAAATGTCCTTATAACAAATACAAGAGCCCATTTTTTAAAAGCACAACTTTGCACAGTGCGTTTCTTCCACAGAAGTTAACACATTTTTAAAAGCATAACTTTGCACAATGAATTTCTTTCACAGAAGCTAACTCATTTTTTTTTTTTACATGTTCTATAAGCAGACTGATTGCATTTAGGATTTACCTTACGTTGATGTGAATCTGGAATGCTCTGTGATCTCCTGCCTTATCAAGGTTTAGGGGGAGAGTCTTGACCTGCAGAGCAAAGGGTGCTTTTTCTTCTGCCACTGGGACGATGTTGTACTTTAGAGATGTCTGAAAACAACAACAGCAAAATTCTTTTATCTCAGCGCCGGAACACCTCGCAGCCTCGCGGCCTCTTTTAAGTAACTCAACTATTCCCTTGCATTTTGACTGTGCAATGAAATGTATCCTTCCACATTTCCTCTCCCACATGTCCATTCTCTTGGACCCTGGAGGTCTCACCTGGAGGTACACACATCCTGACCCTGACCCTTTGATGACGTAATTTCCGGGCAGATATGGCAGCGGGATTTCCTGCAGCAGCAGGCGATTGCCATCATTAACGTGATGAGTGTGAGAGAAGGTCCCTGAAGACTCAATGGTGACCGACACGTCTTTCTTACTTCTCGTAAAAGTGGCAGCTCCATATTTGGAGAGGGCTTGAAGAGCCACCACTGTGTCCTGAGAAAAAGAAAGATACAGAAACTGCAGCGAAAGCAGCAACAGCAAAGCCACACCGAATGTACAGTGTCAGCACTGCTTCCTTCAGCGGTCAGTCCTGTGTACTAATGGGGACCCAATCTAGCTACTTCAGGAGGAATAAGCTTTATCACTCACGCAAATTACAATATATACAGAAATATGAACTGAACATATGACCCCGGTAATTTATAAACCTGTGTTTCAATATTTGTTGCAAGTTAGAAATGGGGAAAAAGACGTAGGCTAAAAAAAAAAAAAATAAGACTAAAGATGAGAAATAAGATAATTCTTTTTTTTTTTTTCTTTTTGGCTTTTCAAGACAGGGTTTCTCTGTGTAGCCCTGGCTGTCCTGGAACTCACTCTGTAGACCAGGCTGGCCTCGAACTCAGAAATCTGCCTGCCTCTGTCTCCCCAAGTGCTGGGATTAAAGGCATGCGCCACCACCACCCAGCAAAATAATTCTTGAATAATAAAACATATTTATGTAGAAGGAAAGGAACATCATGGCGGAGCTAGAATGTTTCAAATGGTCCTAGAAATGGCAGCAAGTCCTTTCCAGAAACAGCATAAGGACTTGTGTGACTACTGTAGACAGAAAATAGCTTAGGTAGAATATTAGAGAATTTTAGTTTGTGGATGAAAATAAAGTTACTTTTTTTCTTATGGAAGTAGAAGGTTGTTTTTGTTTGTTTGTTTTAAATAAAAACAGTAAATAAGAACTGACCCGTGGTGATGCTGAGGACCCGTGTGAGGAGAAGGTAAGGGGAGTGTAAGGAGGACCGAGCAGTGCTCCACATGTGAACTAAGTGGGACTTGGTGATGGAAGGATGCAGAAAATGTAAGTTAGAATATTGATGATCCAGCTACTTAGTCCCCAGAATATGTCTGTTTATGTATAGACTCATCGATTTCTCTTTCCCTCCTAGGGTCTCTCCACAGACCTGAGTGGAGGAGAAGCCCCCATGGGAGTTTTGTTGCTTGCTGATCCAGTTCACAATCTTGGTTGCTGTAGACAAGTCTGATGAAGACAGGTCCCGTGTAGGCCGGGAAGACTCAGAGGTAAGATAGGCAAGAAGCACGTAAGCCGTCATCTCCACTTCAGCAGAAGGGGCCCGCGGTTTAGAAAAGAAGGATACGGACCTCCTAGCCCGAACATCCCCAGGACGTTGCCAGTGCATTGAATTCTCTTTCAAACAGAAAGGATGGCATTTTAAGCTTAAAACAGGTTTTAAAATCTAGCCTATGAATGGCAATTAGCTCAGCTAATGAATTGGCACAAATGAAATGCACAGATGCTTTAAGCAGTCACAAGCACCCTTTTTTTGTTTTGAGACACGTTCTCACTATCTAGACCCATGCTGGCCTTGAACTTGAACTCAGAGATCCACCTGCCTCTGCTTTTTAAGACTGGAATTAGAGCCGTGAGCCACTTTGCCTGGCCTTGAGCAGTTCTTTATCAAGGAAGTATACCAAACTCCCAGATGATCACGGGGAGTCTTTGGGTCTCTTACATGCGTGTGCAGCACCAGCTGATTATGTAAATACTGATTATATAAAATTAGTAATGTGTGTGTGTCAATAAACTGGTTCCTATCACTCAGGTGTTGGATCAGTGACAGGTTCTCATGTTCTCTTTCTGGTAAAGGTTGGACAAGAGGGTCTCTGCCTTTGTATCACTGGTGATGTCTTGTTAAGTATACTCTGCAGTAGAAGTGCCTACCTTCCATCACAGCGTCTTTGTTTAGAGATTCAAGCAGCTCGCTTCTCTTGGCTTTGTTTCCTGCCAGGGCAAAGGCATAGGCCAGCAATGCCTTGGTATAGACATGACTTTCTTGGCTCTGTGACATGGATGCCCAAGCCGTTTCCAGGCAAAATAGAGCATTACGAACAACATTGTGCTGTAAGAGCAGATGAAAGCCAAGTTCAGAATTACAGGACCAGGCTAAGGAGCTACCCACCAGGCTAACCCCAGGTCAAGATCCACTCTGTTACAACCAGGGAGGAGTTTCCTCTAAATTTTCTTAAAAGAACTTGCTCAGTCCTGTCGCAGTGAAATATACCAAGATCAAAGACCATCAAAACTGGAGTTTTCCTCAGGGGGTTATGGTTCTGTGATTTTTTTTTATTATTATTTCTTTCATTTGTGAAGGAGATATAGGGATGGGCATATACGTACAGTGACAGGCAGGGGCATCTCCAGCAGAGCGATGGTGGTGTAGGCAGAGAGAGTCACTTCATCATCCACACCACCCTGGAAGTAATGGAGGGAGAACTCTCACACACCTCGGTATTTGTTGGTCAGAGTCTGCTAAGTCTGTTTTTTTTTTTTTTTTTTTTTGGTGTTTTTGAGACCGGGTTTCTCTGTGTAGCCCTGGCTGTGCTGGAACTCACTCTGTAGACCAGGCTAGCCTCGAACTCTCGAACTCAGAAATCCACCTGCCTCTGCCTCCCAAGTGCAGGGATTAAAGGCACTAAGTCTGTTTTAAAAGCATTAGACCCTCCAAGTTATGTCATTAGGCCTGGAAGACTGTTTTCTTTTTCTTTTAAGATTTTAAAATCATGTGTATATGTGTGTATCTATGTGTGAGTTTGTGCATGAGTGCAGTGTCCATTGATGCCAGAAGAGGGGGCACTGCGTCATCTGGAGCTGTTGTTACAGGTAGTTGTGAATGGCTTGAGAAGGATGCTGGGAACTAAATAGGCCCTCTGCAATAGCACTAACCACTGTTAACTGAGGACTCATCTCTCCAGCCCAAAGGACCAGAGAACTCTTACAGAAGCCTTCCATCCTAAATATCACAACCTTGAGACTCTAGCGGGGAAGCAGGGCCTCACCTTCATTGCATTGTTGAGCAGGTATCCAGACTGTTGGAAACAACCATTCTCCTTTTGTTTCATCGAGAGCCAGTTGAAAGCATTTGTGATGTGTGTCTTCTCTACAAAGATGTACGACTGAGCTTGAGCAAAGGCCTTGAGCACAAATGCAGTCAGCCTGTCCAGCAGAAGAAGAGATGGAGACAGCAGGACAATCTCACTTTTAAAGCTCACTCTGTGTTGCCTGTGATGGGTTCCCAGCATCCTTCTCAGGCTGTTCACAACTACCTGTGTTGTCACTGATCTTCATGGTTCAGTGGGACTCATTTTGGGGGTTCAGTGGGACTCATTTTGGGGGTTCAATGGGACTCATTTTGGGGGTTCAGTGGGACTCATTTTAGGGGTGTTAGTTGATAGTGTCACTCCTTTGGTCTTATAAAATAGATATATTTTTAACTGTTATAGCACCCTCCCATCAAAATGCCTTCTCCAAAGGGCAGTGTGAACTCTTCCCCATCGCTGTGGACAACTGCACTTCCTACCTCACATCTCTATCTCTTTGATTTCACTGTTATCAGCTCTGCTGATGGAGCAGGCAGGTTTTTAGGGATCAATAGGGTTGACATTTGGAGTTTTAATCATAAGTAAATCTTCTAGAAAAGAATCCTAGGTCCAAGAGAACAGCTATTTCTAGGCCCCTGAAGCAACCTTGGGTCAGCAGAGCAGGAAGACAATATTTCAGCTTACCAAGTATTTCCCTGACTGTTCCCACCACCACGGTTCCCGAATGTGCTGTACGAGCCATCGTTGTGCTGATAGTTTAGCTGCCTCTGATACCCTGGAGAGGGAATGTCAGTCATTTATGAAGTAGAGTGACATTAGACAATTATTATTTGTTTATCTTAGCCCTATGAAAGAATCATTGAGTAAAGATGTTTTAATCACATGCTTCTAAGGTTACCGACACTATTGAGAATCCTTATTCTTAAGAGGGGCATTTGATTAGAAATCACAGCAACAATAATGACCAAATCTTAACCAAACAGAAGGCATTTAGATATGTTGGTAAAGTTGCTTACCACTGATGAGGTAGCTAGTGGCTTTGGACTTGATTGTCTCTGTCAGCTGTTGTGTCTCATTCAAATAGTTCAGAACATAGATGTTAGGGACAAAAAGAACCATGTTTTGTTCCCCACAGCCATAGGGCATCTGGAGAAGATTCTGGAGGTTTTGGAGTGCAGAGCCTAGTATATCACCTGAGGAATATAGAGAAATATAGAGAGATATAGAGATAGCTTGTATTGTAGTAGGAAAATATAGCCAAGAGACCATGGCTATTAATAGAAATAAAGACAAAACAGTTATACAAAAAATGATAAAAACAGATGGCTCTAGGACACACAGAGAGCAAGAAAGAAACTGAATGGCAAGGGACGACATCTTTTCTGATGGGCCATGATGTCTGGAAAAAACCGGAATTATCATTTCCATATCCTTTAGGACCCACTGTCACCCCATGATGGTGACAAGATGAGAACACAGCCCGTCTTAGCTGTCAGAGTTGACCAAAGCACACTGCTGCATACAGCATCTGTTCAATCCGCTGCTCGTTCATGCACAGGGTAGGCCTGAACTTGCTGCTCCTTTTCTCAGCCTAACATCCGGTGCTCAGTGACGTCATTAGTCACACATAGTATTACATCGAGGGACAGCTGCTATAGCTTGGGCTGAGAGACTTACCTAAAACGGAATGTGTAGCCCTGGCAGAGCCTTCAACCACATTGGATGGAAGATCCAGTGACCAATTATCTTGTAACTCATTATCTAGTGAAAGAAGACATTAGTCAATTACAGTATGTGTGTGTGTGGGGTGGTGGTGGTGGTGGTGGTGAGAGAAATGTTCTATGTTTGTCAAGTATTTTTCCTTATCATTAGATGTAACATTTTCATATCTCTTGGACCTTAGGCAATTTCTTGATGTAATTCCGTTTCTCCTAAAGCCACCATTTGTTTTATGGCAAAATTCTTATTGATTATATGATTTCCTTCCTTACAGAGGACTCCCTTTTTCTCATAAATTATATTAATTCCGTGTGTGTGTGTGTGTGTGTGTGATTGTGTGTGTGCGCATGCATGTGTGTGCGCGCACGTGTGCACTCTGGGGTTCTCCTGCCCCTGTTCCTCAGTCCCCTAGAGATACTGTCAATCAAAGTACAAGTATGGATATATTTAAATTACGAATGTAATGGTGCGACAGAACAATGGCACACCAATCCTTCCATCCTCAACAGAGTCTGAGGAGGAGTTTTACAGACATGATGTATTAGAAAGAATCCTGTTCCAGTCAAGGGTTTAAATTCTCATCACTAAGCAGGAACATCCTGGCAATGTCTTTCACAGTGCCTCTACTTTATTCTCAAAATATGGTAATAATAATGACAATAATGGTAATCCTCCATAGCGCTTATCCTTATTACCCTAGGGAACGTGCACCTACCCTGACACATTTTCACACAGAAAGGGCTTCTCTCCATGAGATATCTTTAGGTGTGCGTGGAAAGAGCATGCAAGTTTCTGTTTTGTTTTTTATTTTATGTATTTATTTTTTTCTTCAGAGTAATCCATCTCCCAGAGATGATTTTTCCACAGTTAGAAATTCTACAAAATGGCTTAACCTGAGGATTCTGTTTTGTCACACTCACCTTGTGGGCATAACAGTGTGTTGTACGTTTGCTCCTTCTCGATCCCTTCAGGCTTAGCGTTGAAAGGAAAAAAAAAACAAGGTAAAAATGACAATCAAGTCACATACAAGAAAAAAAAACAACACATTACATACAAGTAAAAAAAAAAAAAGATTTGTAGGCTCATATACAAACTTGGAAATGCGATACGGTCACCCAGAATACAAACATGTCATACGTCAGACTCAGTACTCACACACCTCGACTATTACGGGCTTCACTACAGTGTCCTTGTGTCCAAGGGTTGGCACTTCTGTCAACTCATTGCCACACAATTCTGGAGACTGCAAAGCTTCTGCTGTAGCTGTGAAGTTCACCATCCCTGGGAGATACAATTTTGATGGCTTTAAATGGTAAAGGCCATTTTCATGGCCCAGGCCAGCGAGATAACTCGGCTGTTGAAGATGCTTGCTGCCAAGCCTGACACCCTGGATTTGATCCCTGGGACCCACATGGTAGAAACAGGCAATCAACTCCCCACAAGCTGTCATCTGACCCCCACATGTGCATCGTGGCACACATACGGCGAATAAATGCATTTAAAAATTCAGAAAAACACAGTTATTTTGTGTTAAATGCTATCTCCCTCCCTTCCCCCACACAATGTACACTTTTCTGCTTGGTTGATCAGTTAAGTTCAAGAGGACGAAAAGTACGCACTGGGATCAGAGCCAGAGCAAACCGTTGCAACACAAAGTACGAAATCAGCCAACAGCTTTGCCACTCACCCAGTGACCTTGGGGTCACATCCCAGGCCACGGTTTTTCTTTCATTTCCACAGATGCAATGAGAGTTTTCATGGTTCCCCACCGGGGCTGCCAGGAAATCAGGAGAATTCTCTAGGTCCACACGGATCTGTTCCCAAACCCAGACAGGCAGAAAGAATCAGGAGGCAGAGCAAGAAGCTGAGAATGCAGACAAGTCCAGAGACTGAGACATGCCAGAATGGTACATCCTAGTACACACTTGGAAGTTTAGATGTTGCAACACGGGGCTTGAGGGTTATAGAAATGGTGGGTGTAAATGCCCGGGAGTTCTCTGTGTCAATGGAGGAAGAGACGTTTCTTTAGACAGACTTTAAATATGAAGTAGGTTAGTTGGGCGTGGCGGCACACTTTATAATTCTAGCACAGTGCTAGCTGAGGCAGGAAGGTGGAAGTTTTTAGGTCAGTGTGGGCTGTGTGCACAGCGAGACTCAGTGTCTCTCTCACACACGTACAAATATCCAACAAAGAAAAAAAAAGTCTGTCGTCAGAGAACTCTTTCTCTGATTACTTGCACCCTTCCAAAGTCAAAGCGCTCTCACATGGCATTAGGAGGGGCCTGAGGACTCCTAGGTGTGGGGGTCCCCATTCACTTGCAGAGAAGTGCCCTTACCCGAATGCAGTGAGACATGTAATTGAGCACGGTGGCTTTGAGGGTAAAGGCTTCTCCTCGCACCACAGAGTAGGGGAGAGTGAGTTCCAGGAAGAAGGGCTGGAAGGCTTTAAGGGAGATGGTGGAGGATAGACCAAGGCCAGTAGCTTCAGACAAGCAGAACGCACTGGTCTTCCACTCAGTGATGGTGTCGGGGACCTTTACTGCCAACTCACCATCCCCAGATACGCTGGTGTGGAGGAAAAAGAACAGGAAAAACACACAGACAGACAGACAGACAACAAACCAGAAAGCGATAGCTCAGAAACCAAGCGCAGAAAACACGGGACTAAATCTAGGTGGCTGATGCTTCTGTTGGTCTCCGGAAGTTCTCTGCTTCCCTCTTCTTCCCTTCCTGTCTGTCCCTCCCGTTTTAATTTTCTTTCTCCGCTCCCCCACTCTCCTTTCCTTGCTCCCTTTCTTTTTCCCTGGGGGAGAAGATAGCTTTCTATTTCCTGTTACTACTGTTGACTGGGAGCCATATAAGGGGGAGAAGGATTGTTTTGCTTTGAGGTTGTAGAATGGAAAGGATCAGGACCCAAAGTCCCAGAGCAGGGCTCACACCTTCACCTAGGCTAAATCCCAGGGGACACTCAACTCACTCCAGCGACACCAAGTCCCAGATCCAGGTCTCCGGGAAGTACTTCCGCACTGTCTCTCTTACTTCCACAGGAGCACTTTGCGGAGGGCTCATCATAGCGCTGGTCATTGGCATCATAGGACCTCTTGATCTGAAGCCGCCGACTCCTGGGCTTGCAGCCATAGCTAAGGCTTGAGGCACTATCGTGAGAAGACAACAAATGACGAGCCCTCCTTCTACTAACTGTTTATTTTGGATGGCTGTATGTTCTCAGGTTTGCATTGCCCATTTCTCTGGGACTTTGGACCTAAGAATGCAACATGTATACTTTAAAAAAAAAGATTTATTTATTTTATATATGTGAGTACACTGTAGCTGTCCTCAGACACACCAGAAGAGGGCATCAGATTCCATTACAGATGGTTGTGAGCCACTGGCTTTGGAAGGGCAGTCAGTGCTCTTAACCACTGAGCCATCTCTCCAGCCTGTGACATGTGTTGTGTACTTTGCGCCCTGATTTCGTGGGTTATGAACTACAGCCGTTTTGTCTTCCGTATAAAGGTTTCTGCTCTAATAGAAGCATAACAGCTTAGTTACAACTGTAAGGAGTTTTAATATTTTCTTTCTATCACAAAGGTACCAAACTAGTCTATCTTTAGGTTGTATCATTTAGAATGTCTAAGTTTGAAAATGGCTGTCATTTGAGTTGTCGGCTTGAGTTTGATAAAAACATGCTTCGATGAGTTTTAGCATGGCATTGGCATACACTGAAGAAGCTTTGGATCCTCAAGTATCTAAAATTTAATTCTTTATGCAAATACAGACAAGCACATTTATCTTCTCAGCATGCAAATTTACTTTTGTCTTTAGTAAATGGCAAATGTATATGCATATCAAAGAATTGCTTTAAAATAAATTTCTTTATGATTTACTCTCATTGAAGATTTTATATTTGTAACTGTGTGATACAGGTTCATGGCAAGGTTACATTTGAAAAGAGGTTATGAGTGTGCCAGGTTTAAGAAGTCCAGTATACATTGCTGGGATCAGCTGTAACCTGATCAGGAGATTTCATCATGAACTTAAGGTATTATTGGTTGATGGGAATCCTGGGATGGGGAGGAAACTCCAGGGCAGTGACTGTGCATGTGTGTTCACTATGACGGAAAGGCACCTTCAGAAGTTATCAAAAAGCTCCTCTAGAGTAGAAAGTCTCTTTCAGGAGTATGCTTACCACAGTCAAGCAAATTTTAAGTGTTAATTATAGAATAAAACACCATGGAGTTAGGATAAGGAGGTCTTTTGAGGCAAGAATCAGGGAGAGCAAAGAAATGGACTCACAAGTAACTCCTGTGTGAGTGTAACATGGAAAAAGCCTAGGAAAGCAGCATGAAGTTCAGCTGCTGAGATGGTGGTGCTCGCTCTGATGGAAGCCTAGGATGACTGAGATGTGCTGTCTACAGAAGACAGGGGAAAGATGAAGAAGCGAGATGATAGGATAAAAAGGCCAGTTTTGACAAGGGAAAGGAGAAAGGAGAGGGAAGCAAGGAAGGGAGAAGTCTGGGAGAGGAGAGGGCATGAAGAGAGAAACAGTAATTACGCCCATCTTTGGCAGATGTGACTTGGGACTATGTTGTCAAAGGAGCAGTGAGGAGCCTACGATTTAGTATGTATAAAAATGCTCTTTAAACGCCCACCCTATCTTAGAGAAGCATCAATTATTTTTTGCTCCTATTATTCTGGAAGACAAACAAATCACACCCTTACCTCCTTGCATAGGCGGATAGTGATGATACACTTGACAAAAGCGTGGTTTGTGGATTTTGGAGTTGGTAAGAATATTTAATCCTATAGACTGGAAAAACATTACATATTAAAGGTGTTAGAAAGTTCAATCATGAGACTGATTCTTTTCTTGGGTTCATGCTGCAATTTCATTACTGTTTGACACATGGTTCCTAGGATCAAGGTAAAGATTCTGTATTGAATGAGGAAAAGCTATAACACACAGTGTTGTCCCAGAAGGGCCAGGTCATGGGGCTAATGAGTGTGAAATGGGATTCAAGTCCATTTCTCCTGCCCCACTTTAAAACAATTGTCTCTGTGATGGTTTGTATGTTTGGCCCAGGGAGTAGCACTCTTAGAAGGTATGGCTCTGTTGGAGTAGGTGTGTCACTGTGGGTGTGGGCTATAAGACCTTCATGTTAGCTGCCTGGAAGTCAGTATTCTGCTAGCAGCCTTCAGATGAAGATATAGAACTCTCAACTCTGCCTGCACCATGACTGCCTAGATGCTGTCATGTTCCCACCTTGATGATAATGGACTGAACTTCTGAATCTGTAAGCCAGCCCCAATCAAATGTTGTCTTTATAAGAATTGCTTTGGTCATGGTGTCTATTCACAGCAGTAAAACCCTAACTAAGTCTCCTATGCCTAATGCCTCTGTAATGGTCTTCCTCCCTTCCTTCCTTCCTTCCTTCCTTCCTTCCTTCCTTCCTTCCTTCCTTCCTTCTTTCCTCTCTCTCTCTTTCTTTCTTACCTTCTTTTTCTTTTTTTGTCTTATATTACTTTCCTTTTCCTCACAAAATACCTGCACCTATATGTATGAATGGATACACGGACAGATCAAACGTATATACTTAATGCTGAGAGAGTTTGTTCTTTCCCTGCCTTTTCTCTTGAAACTGTAGGTTACGTTAGTTACCCTTTCCCCGAGTATCTGTACTTAGCTCACCCTCTGTGGATTTTCTCCCTCTCTTTTCTTTCTCAGTTTATTGTCACTGAGATCTGCTCCCAAGTACTCACACTGTGATCACCTGAACCCTCAAGTCACCTGTTCTCAAAGTCCCCTTTCAATGTTAGTCACAAATAAACACCCCTCAATGTCTTATCTTATATTAAACTAGTCCAGCCACTATGGAAATGTGAAGGATTCTCAAAAACCTAGAAAGAGGTAGATACTCTATATGACTGTTTTATCTCTTTACCCAAAGTACGGCATGTCAGACCATCACAGTCACTTTCATTTTAGCTTTTATGGAATCACTGTTTGCAATAGCTAACTGATAGAACCAACTTAGCTGTCTAAAAATAGAGGCGTAAATAGGGAAAGTGATACACACACACACACACACACACATACACACACAGAGCATGTATCACATATCTATATCGATCTCTCTCTATATATATATCATATAAACAAGTATATATACATATATATGTCTGTATATGAGTTTTTTTCAGTTGTAAAGAACAATGAAGTCATGGCATTTGCAGGAAGATATATGCAACTGGAGATAATCATAGGAAACCAGTCTCAGAAATAAAATTTACCACACTTTCCGTGATTCTATGTTTTCTCTCATTTGTGGTTCCTAGACTTTATATAGATATATAAAGTTTTTATATAGATATATAAAGTCTTTTTATAGATATATAAAGTCTTGCCTGTTTATATTAGTGAAAGTCGTCAAGCAGTCTAGGGGACAAAGCTGCTCATGGAAATTGTGAGGGTGAGGACAGGTTGTGTAGGATGTTACCAGAGGGATATGATCAACAATGTGCACACAGATGCTTTAAAACATTTTGTTTTGTTTTGAGACAGGGTTTCTCTGTGTAGCCCTAGCTGTCCTGGAACTCACTCTGTAGATCACACTAGCCTTGAACTCAGAAATCCTCCTGCTTCTGCCTCCCAAGTGCTGGTCACTATTGTCCAGCTAAAACATTTAAAGAATTTATTGGGCAAATGGCTTATATTATGGCTGCCAAGAATGACTTATATATTATCTTATATATTAATGACTTATATATTAATCTCTAACACACACATGCACAAACACACACATAACCACTTGCTATTTAAGATGCCTGAGAAATAATCCCGGTAGATGTGTTTGTGTACAAATTAACCCCTGCCTCTGAGACTCTTTTCTCTTATTTATCATTTTGTTAGAGAAAGGGAAGAGTTAGGTTTGTGGTTCGTAGAAGCATTGGAGTTTTGCATCTTTTTTTTTTTTTTTTCGAGACAGGATTTTTGCATCTTAACACAGACTTAGAAGTCAGGTCTGCTGTGGTTCAGGAAGGATTACCTGGAAAATGCTGTGGGCGTCGTCGTCATTCAGAGATTGCTTCGGTGTGTACAGGAGCCCGTTGTGAGTAATGTCTTCTCCGCTGATGCATTCCTCACTTTCATCGTTCGCTGAGTCACCAAAGATAACAAAAGGAGAAGCCTTTCCTGGCAGCAAACTATAGATCTGTACATTGGGGGAGAGCAAAGGGAAGCTGTTTCTTGTTCTACTGCTTAAAGAATTTTATGTGGCAAGGTTCAATATGGAATTTAAATCACCATGGTTTTAGTTACCTTTGCCTGGTGTATTATACAAGGGATGAGGCGGGGAGTCACAGAAAGAGACAGAGTGTCAAAGTTTCTAACCCTCATGGAAAAATATAATACTTGAAGAGATAGGAGGCTGGAGTTGTAGCTCAGTTGGTAGAATGCTTGTCTAACTAACATGCATGAAGCCTTGGATTTCATCTCCAGCACTGCAGAAACTGGGCATGCCTGTGCAGGCGTGTAATCCCAGCACTTGGGAGGGAGAGGCATGAGGACTGAAAACTCAAGGTCATCCTTAGCCTATGAGTTCAATGACAGCCTGGACCTTTGTGCGATTCCTACTGAAAAAAAAAAAAAACGAAGTGAAATTATCAAAACTGATCTGAAAGTAGAAGAGTCTGGAGACCAGAGTTAGTGGCTGGCAGGGTTCAGGCTAACAGTGCAGAGAGTGAGGATGGATAATGGGTACTCAGAGACAAGGATCCCTGCTGAACCGTTTGTCTCTACAGTGCTGGACCTAGAGGCAAGATGCAGAGGGTAACTGTAAAACCGGTGAAGAACCTGTGGAACCTGTAAATGGGGACGTTTCTCTGAAAATGCAAAGACTGTTTAAAGATACGCTTGAGTAGAAACTGTTCTTGTCCACTCTTGAGACCAGTAAGTGTTTGATTTCAGGGGAAGCAGGAAAACATGGCATCTTACACAATTGTCCTGAGTTGTGACCCGTTAGCAAATGGTTTGGATGAAGTTTAATTTCTCTCAAACGTGTTGTAGCATAACTAACACATCTTATTTGTGTTTCTTAAGGTGGGGTGATAAGAACTCCCCCAAATTATTATTCACTTGTTAAGAAACACCAGGGTAAAATGAGACGAGTCTGTAAAGCACTCTGTTCAGGGACTGTTAGGGGATGATGTCACGCTTGTCACTGTGAGGCTCTTGTCCTTTGTGGTTATGGTTTACAAAAAAACTGGTCTGGTCACGTCAGCATCTTTTGATTCTCAAGACTGAAATGGGACTTACTGATTGAGGTGAGATCTTGGCTTCCGGCTTCAGCAGCAGCACACTCTGATCTACCCCAGTGAGGGCGCAGAGTGACAGAGGCGTGGCTTTGACCTTCAGGTGGGTGTCAGAGGCTGGCAGGCTCTGTGCTGATGGGAAACTCAAATTTACCTACAAAGAGCACGTGATTATAGCAGTATCTTTAAAAAAAAGAAGAGTATTAATTACAGTCTGGCCCCTCTCCTCCAGCCAATGCTGAGGGTTTTTGTTTGTTCGTTTGTTTTTGTTTTTTAAACGTTCTCTTTTGCCATTTTAGAGCAGGGTTATTTTCCTAGGATCTCCCCAGTCAACATCCACAGAATGACCTGGAAATGTGGCACCGATTTACTTAATTTTCTTTCTGTAACTGGCAGAAAGCAAGTTGATCTTGATCCCACTGAAATAGAATCTGGTATGGTATTGGAAACATTCCTAAGAAGGGAGACACGGAACTTCAGATTCCACTTCTATTCCACCTTAGCCACATGGAAAATCAATCCACGTGGGGTATGTGACACCACAGTAGCTGAAGATGAAAGCTATATCTTGGCAGCTCTTCATCTCAGTGGACTTTCAGCTCTGCACTCAAAACTAGTTTTCTTTTTTATCATTTGTCTTGCTTTTAAATTAGAGACAGGATCTTGCATATATCCCAGCTTGGCTTTGAGCTCACGGTATAACTGAGGCTCCTTCTGAAGCCTCCTGAGGGCTGACGTCGGAGGTATGCATCCACCATGCCTGACCTACACTCTTCTCTCCTTTACTGTTCAGCTATATGCAAACAGGCATTCACGGGGCTAGCTGCCAGAAAAACCATTTAAACTGATGCATATTTAACGTGTACACACTGTCTTAAAGGAAAGACGTTTAAAAATAGAAAACAGCTTTTCTCTGTCCAATAAAAGACTGAAAACAAAATACTGGGTTGAAGAGACACATCCCTGTGTGACCCCAGTTCTTTCTCACTCTCTCAGGCTCCTCTTTGCTCACCATCCGATCAGGGGTATAAATTAGTAACTGCACCAGATCTGTTCTGCTGGCATTTGCTTGGCTGTCAGCCTTCTGGTGAGTGGCGCACCAATCCTCATTTGAATTACTGTCAGTGCTTTCTTTCACCTTGGGTCAATGGTTAAGTGAAAAGGTGTTTAATCTGAGGTGGATACAGCTTTGTTTTTTTTTTTTTTTGTAACGTTTTTTTTTTTCGAGACAAGGTTTCTCTGTGTAGTCCTGGCTATCCTGGAACTCACTCTGTAGACCAGGCTGGCCTCGAACTCAGAAATCCGCCTGCCTCTGCCTCCCAAGTGCTGGGATTAAAGGCGTGCGCCACCACCGCCCGGCTGAATACAGCTTTGAATGCAGTTTGGCTTCTTGATCCGGTACACAGAGATTTCCAGAATCAGAGAGATTATTTTCAGTCAGGCACTGATTCTGAGTAGAAAGTAATTTTTTTTTCTCTGTCAATTATATGCTTTCAGATAGCTTCATGTCTGGAGTGTGAGGAAACTAACTCACCAGGCTAAGGACTGCTGCCCACTGCTAGAGGGGAGGGGCCCTCCCAAGATTTCCCCTTGCAACTACACACAACTCACAGTGAAGAGCCTGGGGGCTGATGCAGGAGACTCACTCAACAGGAAATTCATAGAGGAACCAGCATGATGGTCCTGGACACAGCACCCAACTTTAACAGCGCTCCTTAGATGGAAGTGAAGATTTACACAGGACTGCACTGTCTTTTGCTTAGATCACTGCACAATTACTATATGTGACTATGTAATGTGAGTATAGAAATCCCTGCTTGCTAGACGTTATCCTCCTAGTTATAGCTTTGAAGAAAAAAAAAAGTGGCTAAAGTTGACAAAGCCCATCTACTAGAATAGTTGTTTTTTTTTTTTAAGAAAAACAAAAGAAAAATCAGACAACAAGTGCTAATTCTGCTTGGGTAAAACTTACTTCTGACTTAGTGGAGCTCACATGACAGCTTTGGAGTCTTTAAAGATAACAGAAGATCTCACTGACAAGTTAATTTTTTTATATTTTAATCCTTATTGGTGTGTCAAGAGCCTGTACACTTTTCTGTTTATATTGAGGAGCTAACTTTAGAAGTTTTTTAAAAAGGAATTATTTATTTATTTATATGATTACACTGTAGGTGTCTTCAGACACACCAGAAAAGGGCATCAAATCCCATTACAGATGGTTGTGAGCCACCATGTGGTTGCTGGGATTTGAACTCATGACCTCTGGAAGAACAGTCAGTGCTCTTAACCACTCAGCCACCTGTCCAGCCTGAGGGGCTAACTTTAAACTCACAGCAGTACACTCTCCTGCAATATATGGAACGGAGGTTTGCTACAGAATTGGTAGCGTGAGAAAGACACAGCTTGGTGAAACAGTATTTTCAATGGAAATTTTGATATCAAAATATTTCAAATAATTTAAAAGTTTGATATGGGGCCTAGAGAGATGGTTAAGCATTAAGAGTACTGGGTGCCTTGCCAGAGGATCTGGCTTCATTTCCCAGCACCCACATGGCAGCTGACACCATCTACTTCAGTCCCTGGAGATCCTGTGTCCTCTTCTCGCCTTTATAAGCACACACAAAGTACACAGGCATATATCCAAGCAAAACGCCAATATGCATAAAACAAAAGACAATTATATATATATATAAAAGTTTGCTGTGGAATAGATTTTGAAATCTACATGAATCTTTCAAATGAAAAAGTTCTGCCTGTGACCACCTCCTTTGGGCATTGCCACTAGACTGTTAAGGTGTGTGTGGCTCTTCTCACTAACTTGGGAGATACTTGGGGGGGGGTGTTTAATAGGCCTATGTTGTGGTTTTAAAGTAAATATTAAGCCAGGTGTGGTGTGTATGACTTCAGTCCTAACACTTGGAAGACAGATGCAGGAGGATCTCTGTGAGTTCTAGGACAACCTGGTCAATATAGTAAGTTTCTGGACAGCCAGTGTTACATAGAGAGTCCATGTCTCAAAATAAAAATAAAATAGATAGTACTTCTTTATTGTCCACACTTATAAAGGAGAGAATAAAAGGACCAGTCATAGACACAAACACTCACCTTATTGGCAAAACACTTCTCGATCTCCAATTTCTGAGCATCAGCAACAAGCTCTTCATTAGGTAAAATAGTGTAAACAAGCAGCTGGGCCTCGGGAGCCATGCCTGGCTCCACTTGAATTGGGAAGAAAAATATTCCTTTCACTGGAGAATAAAGAAGACTCAGGATTATGAATTTGGAGTGGATTCTTAACTTTATATCATAACAGTTTTTAGAATAGTTTAAGAATTCATATTTGTATCATGTAAAAACGACTTGCACCTTTGCCACTGTGCATGCTTTGGTGCTTCATAAATGCACGCTGAGCGAATTGTATGCAGTGGTGCTTCATGAATACATGCTGAATGAATGATGTTTTTATAGATACAGCTTTAATTTTGTTTAAGTAGGAAAAAGCATTTAGTATATGTTTCTATTTCTAAAAATTTTTATATTTTTATTCTACGTTATTTCATGTATATGAGTGTCTTACCTTCATGTATGTCTGTATGGTGTATATGTGCAGTGCCCACAAAGGCCAGAAGAGAATATCAGATCCCCTGGGAGTGGAGTTACAGATGGTTGTGAGCCAGCATGTGGGTACTGAGAATTGAACCCAGGTCTTCTAAAAGAGCAGTCAGTGCTCTCAGCCACTGAGCCATCTTTCCAGCTCCCACCCCTTTTAAAATTTCAAACACACTGATAACACAACTACAGTGAGACTGTAGATATTGAAGAGTTGCTGTAGTCCTAAGGCGAGCCTGCTTGTAAGGGGATTCTGCATCTTTATTAGATGCATGTATAGAATCATGCTAAAAGTCCCCTAGGAAGTGTGCCGAGTGAGAGTCCGGTGTACTAGACATCTTAGAGAAGACTTAACATGGTATAAACAGACAGGGAAAACACAGAGATGAGAAGAAATGTCAGGTGTTTGGCAATGCAAGATGGCGGGCAAGCCATAATTCAAGATGGGAAATGCAAATCATATTTACACTGAGATTCCACTTCATTCCCTTCAGATCAGCAAAAAAGAAAAAAAAAGAAAATACAAACAACCCGAATTCTAGTGAAGCTGTGGAGGAGAAGGACCCTTTAAATGCAGATCCTGAGAGTACAAATCAGTGCAGTCACTGTGGTAAATAACATGAAAATAGAATAGAAAATAATATAAAAATAATAGAAATAGAATATAAAAATAGAATTATAACCACCAGCTATGCCACTCTGGAGTATCCATCAGAAGGACGGATGGTCTTTGTTGGAATCTGGGGTTTGTCTGGGTGGATTTCATATCTCTCCAGACAGATGATTTTCACCCTGACATTGATTGTATCTAAAGTCTTGGTGCCTAATCTATATGATTTGAGATGATTTTGGGGGGCTTGAGGAAAGGCTGCCATTGACTGAGGTGTTTGTTGATGAGAGACGGAATTTGACTTGAATTTGACATGGATTTTGAAATGCTTGTGGTAAGCAGAATTCTAATCCTGGTTATCTAGACTTGGAGATCTTTGAGTATGTTATTTTGTACGGTGATAAAGCCTTTGCAGATGTTAAACCAGGACCATGGGATGTGAAAATTGTTTTGAATTATTCAGGCGGTGTCCATGTCATTATAAGGATGAATATAAAAGGGGAAGTTTGAAGATGGAGTGCTGGGTGCTGGCTTTGAAGGTAAAGGAAGGAAGCGATAGAGGTATTTAGGAAAAGCAAGAACACTGGATCTTCTCTAGAGTTCAAGATGTAAGGCTGTCCTGCCAAGAACTTGACTTGGGCCCAGTGACACTTCTGAACAGAAATATAAGATAAGAAATCTGTGTTGTTATGTGCCAGGAAATCGGTGCTAACCCATGATGGCAGCAATAGGAATCCAACACACAAATACATGAAGAAAATTTTTCTTCCGTCATTTTTTTTTACCTTTTGATTATTTTTTTCTTTTTCAAAAATAATTATGAAATTAATATATTTTACTTCATAAATAAAACCCAAAAAATCCAGAAGTGTTCTGAGCAACTTCCTCACTGAGTAACAGAGAGGGCTAGCATGCACTTCCTGTGATGTGAGAGAGGCTCCAGTTTGCCCAGTTGTTGAGGTTTGGCAAGATGAGAGGACATTAAAGAAGAAGAAAGAAAAGCAAAAGGTGCTTACTGTTTCCTTGTTCAAGTGACAACACATGACTTCCTGAGTTGAAGATGCTTCCCCTTGCTTTGATCTGAAGACAGAAGGAAATACACCCGTTACCACTGTGAGGTCTATCTGCCCAGACAGGTCAAGGTATGTCTGTTAGTGTACTCATGCTATATAAATAACTATCAAGTTATAGCAACTCAGAAGTAATTTTTATTACTATATTTCCTTTCCATTATATATACATGTGTGTATATATATACACACATGTATATATATATATTTTTTTTTTTGTTCATATATATATATATACATGTATATATATATATGTGCTTCAAATAACAAGTATATAATTTTATGCTTTATTTTCTTTAGTATTTGTTATTTCTAGTAATGTGTAAAAAGTATGTACATAGCTGGGCAGTGGTGGCAGATGCCTTTAATCCCAGCACTTGGGAGGCAGAGGCAGGTGGATTTCTGAGTTCAAGGCCAGCCTGGTCTATAGAGTGAGTTCCAGGACAGCCAGAGCTATATAGAGAAACCTTGTCTCGAAAAACCAAAAAACCAAAAAAGTATGTAGGTATGTATTTTTGCCACCCACTGTATGTAAAATATATGGTGGAGACATGTCTAATATGAGTATCTTCTATTGTTACTCTTCTTTTAATTTTTTTTTTTACATTTTATTTATGAGTGCACACCAGAAGAGGGCATCAGATCTCATTACAGATGGTTGTGAGCCACCAGTTTCAGGGAATCGAACTCAGGACCTCTGGAAGAACATCCAGGCTCTTAACCACTGAGCCATCTCTCTAGCCCCTGGTTACTTTTATTTAAAATAAACAAAATGTATTACTCATTCTCTGTGTGTGCATCTCTGAGATAAGATAATTTGAAAAATTCGATTGTTTAATAATTATGTGGACTATTGTTTCAAGTATTCAGGTAAGATAACTGATACATGTTTTTGAGGAAGAAGCCTAATAAATTATCCAAGGTCTTAAGACTATGAAGGAGCCGGGCAGTGGTGGCGCTTGCCTTTAATCCCAGCACTTTGGAGGCAGAGGCAGGCGGATTTCTGAGTTCGAGGCCAGCCTGGTCTACAGAGTGAGTTCTAGGACAGCCAGGGCTACACAGAGAAACCCTGTCTTGAAAAACAAACAAACAAACAAACAAGACTATGAAGGAATGAAATGGAAATTATAACTATTGTAAATGTGATATTTTTTATAGAAAGAAAGATGTTATTTAGAGTCAATGTTTCAGTAGTGAACAAGACAGTGAATTAAAGCATGAATAATTTCATAGGAAGCAGTTTATCTTCCAGTATAAAAAGCAAAACTCAAATATTAACACTGGTTAATAATGGGTTCTATAAAACCCATTATTTAGAGAGGAACCTAGAAAATTTGGAGTCTATTCAATTAGAAAGAGATGCAGCGACTTTCATTCTTACCAGATAGTAAAAGGTTAAGTCTTTTTCATCTTTCAGGATGTCTTTATTCAAGAGGTAGTGTACCCGAATCTCCTCAGTTTGCCCACAGGCCAAAGTATCAAGAACAAGTTCAAATTGAATATAACTTTGGCTTGGGGAAAAGATCCGAGTTGCAGAATGATCTGCCTGTGTGTGATATTCATCAAGCCACCAGTTATCATAGCACAAATTATTCTTCTTGTAGATGACCTAATGGGAGAATGAACAAGATGTTTGCATTTAGTGTTTGTCTGTTTATCATCTATCTATCTATCTATCTATCTATCTATCTATCTATCTATCATCTATCATCTATCTATCTATCTATCATCTATCATCTATCTATCTATCTATCTATCATCTATCTATCATCATCTATCTATCTATCTATCTATCTATCATCTATCTATCTATTTATCATCTATCTATCATCTATCTATCATCTATCTATCTATCTATCTATCATCTATCTATCTATCTATCTATCATCTATCATCTACCTATCTATCATCTATCTATCTATCATCTATCTATCTATCATCTATCTATCTATCTATCTATCATCTATCTATCATCTATCTATCATCTATCTATCTATCTATCTATCTATCTATCTATCTATCATCTATCTATCTATCATCTATCTATATCTATCTATCATCTATCTATCTATCTATCTATCTATCATCTATCTCTAGTTATCTATCCATCTATCACTTACTTATATGATATCTTTTTGTAAAAAGGTTGTTTTCTTAATTCTATAACCACTTTCCCACCTTCCTATTAAGATTATTTAAACTTTTGTATCTCAGGCTGGCTTTAAAACTCACAGTCTTGCTTCTGTCTCCTAAGTAATGTGATTAAGAAATGCTCACCATGCTTGCAAAGCCCATGTATACTTTTTCTGTTCAGATTTATTTCATTAGTTGCACATATGAGGAATTATTTTACTTATAATATTTCACACATATATTATTTGACCGAGTTTTCCATGAATCCTTTTTATCCTATTACCCATCCCAGAATGTCTCATCTTTCAGCGTCTCTCTCTTATTGTGCCTTTTTTGGGTGTGTGACCCATTGCATTTAATTAGGGTTGTCTCCTGAGTATCCATTGGGGGTTATTTGATTGAGTGGGGCCAATGTGCACATGGCTACATCATTGAGAAATATGATTTCTCTCACCCTGCCAGCTCAGTGTTTTGCAACCCCTTTGGGAGGTCAAACAACTCTTTGACAGGAGTCATTCCCATATCAGATAGATATCTTGCATATTAGATATTTACATTATAGTTCATAAGCAAGATTAGTTAGGAAATAACTAATGAAAATAATTTATTAGGAACTGTATTAAAGGGTCACAACACTAGGAAGGTTGAAAGCCACTGATCTAGCTCCTCTGCCAGGGGTGGGGCATTCTAGTTCCTCTTCCATCCATTATGCTAGTTTTAGCCTTGTATACAGGTCTTGTGTATGTAGCTACTGCCTTATACTTTTATAGCTTTATTACATACGATTATTTTACTGTTCAAGCACAAACAATTTTTTTATGCTAAAGGAATCAGGTATAGTCTAACTGGTAATAGAACTATGAAAATACTGAAAACTTCAAGACAATCCCAGGAGAGTCTTCCCAGTGTTACAGAAGGCAGAACATGCTGTAAGTGTACCTGACACAGAACTTTCTGCCCTCTGTTATCTGTTCCCAAGTTGCTCAGTTTGCCTTATTTTCTAACACACTTCTTCTGTCCCTGGAATTCACGTGTCTCTCTCTCTCACACATCCTTAAGTTGCATAGTCCTGTGACCTAAGCCTTTTCAGCCTCAAGTGCCCATTTCTACTTACCGTGACTCTCATAAACGGGAATGTGAAGTTGGAAGTGTCAAGGAGAATGTTGGCCAAGCCATGCGCATCCGTAGTCAAAGTGGAGTGGTGCCCAGTCGCATCCACGTGGACAGAGACTTTTTTGTTGGGCATTGGTTGATCCTTCTCATCAACAAGAAGAACCTAGAAACAGGAAAGTGACAGCCAGTTACAAATGGCAGCTAGCCACTCCATCTGTCCAGTCTGTTCAGTTTACATCTTTGTCTCTTGTCCCTGTCCTTTTCTGAAGATCTTCACGTCTGCAAATGAGACTTACTTTCTGAGTCTTAAATTGTGATATTTCTTTTAAATATTTCCTCTGGTTTTTGAAAACTGTTGATTTATTTTTATTTCATTTCTTGTAAATGATTTTATTTACATTTTATTTTATGCATATGGGTGTTTAGTCTGCATGGATGTCTGTATACCATGTATGTGCCTGGTGCCCTTGGATTCAGAAGAGGGCATCAGATCCCCTGGAATTGGAGTTTCACATGGTTGTGAGCTGCCATGTGGGTGCTGGGAATTGAACCTGGGTCCTCTGAAAGTACAGTTCTTAGCCACTGAGACATCTCTTCAGCTCCTTATTTTATTATTTTTAGTTAAAAACATGAATGCTGTACAATTTTAAAGTACAGTGTTACATCTTGATAACTGCATCTAAGGTGGATTGATTATTTTCAGCTAACGAACCTTTCCATTACAGCTTGTGCCTTTTTAAAAACAAATATTTTTAATGAGATAGGATCTTAGCTGTTAGTTTTATGTCAATGTGACACAAGCTAGTGTATTTTTAGAAGAGGAGAACATGAACTGAGAAACTTTCCCCCACCAGATTGGCATATGGGCAAGCCTGTGGTGCATTTTCTTGATTGATGACACAGGAAGGAATGGCCTACTGTGGGTGGCCCCTCTCCCTGGGCAGGTGGTGCTGGGTTGCATAAAAAAAGCATTCTGAGCAAACTATGAAGAACAACCAAGTTAGCAGCATCCCTCCAAGGCCTTTGCTTCGGTTCCTGCTTCCAGGTTCCTGCCTTGGGTTCCTGCTCTGACTTGCCCAGCTGGTTGGCTACCATCTCTCTTTCTATGTTCAACTTCCAGTGAGCTCACATATTACAGTTTTCAAGTGATCTTCTCTCTACTTGTGGTGACCTTGTCAAACCACAACATACTTATCAGTGTCTTTCCAACTCGCTATGAAATACTAACATGAATGCAAAAAAGAATAAAAGTCAAATTCAGATATAAAATTCCAAATATAAATGAGGAAATTGCCCATAAATTTAGACCAAAGATTATCTACTGTAAAAGCAAACTTGAAAAAAATCCCTAAAACCTTAGCTATGCTATATAAATGCAAATGAGCAGTTTACTTAGTTGTTTTATCGGTCCTACATTTACCAACATTAAAAACATTGTTTTAGTACTGAAAAAGAAGTCTACAATTTTCAGTAATTAAAATTTTTATCATCTAGATAAAAACTATTGATACCACTTGGATGTTAATTGTCTGGCAAAGGCTTGGACTCCAAAGTGGTGCTATAGGTAGGAAGAGCTGAATTTGAAGTTTTTAGGTCATTGGGGGTGTGTTGTCAAAGGAGACTGGAATCTTGGCTCTCTTTTTCTATTTGTCATGAGAGGGAGAATTTGACCTGCTCTGTGCCTCCATTTTAATGAATGGTATCAACTCACACACACACACACACACACACACACACACACACACACACACACACACACCACATAAAAGAGAGTTCCAAGACTCCAGGCCAAAATAAACCTTTGTAAGTTAATGGTCTCAAGTATCTTGTTATAGTAATGGAAAGCTAACTAACACAATTACTTTTAAAAATTATTTCTAATTTCATCAGAAAGGCTTTGTTTACAAAGAGGGAATCAAAGAGAATATAACCAAACAGTACCAAAAAAATATATTACAGAGGCATGGAAGGAAATTGATTAAAAATGTGCTTTGCTTTTCAACACTTCACTATATTGGCAAATGTAAAACTTGTTATAATTTCTTTTTCTAAATAATTGCTGTAATATATTTTGATTTTGCAATTAAAATTTTTTTCTCAAAAGATCTTATGCCTGGGGTTGGGGAAACTGCTCAGTGGGTGAAAAGCTTCTTGTGCAGCATGAGGATTCAGTTCCCAGCACTACGTAAATGTTGGTGGGTATGGCAGCTTGCCTAGGATCCCACAGCTTAGAATGTAAATACAGGGATATTTGGAGCAAGCTGGCTAGCGAGACTAAGCAGAATTGCCAAGCACTAAGTTCCAGTGAGAGATTCTGCCTCAATGAATAAGGTAGAGAACGCCTGGGAGACCCCTGACAACACTTTGAGCCTCCCTCCATACACGCACATGGCATGCACACATGTACCTGCATACATGTGTGCCCATACTCATCTAAAGGTATATACATGTATATATGTATACCCTGCACACACAAGACTATTTCATGTCCCTTAGTATGATTACAGGAGAGAATATTTTACCTGTCCAAAGAAAGGTAGCCCAGGCCTGTAATGTTTATTTGCTTTAGTAAATTTCAGTTTGCTTAGGGTATTTTCGATTTTACATGATCCAGTACCAGTTAGTTCTATTCCTGAAAAAACAAAACAAAACAAAACCAAAAACTGTGAAGTCAATATTGTGTATTCAAAACTTACCTTCTACTTCCTCCTCAGGTCTCCTCTGTTATTACAGGATGCTACAATAATTCGTGAACACTTTATGAGGTAACATATCCAACACATTTTTATTTATCCTGTATCTTTTCTTAGCATTATTTTAAAGTATCTAAAAGTATCCAAAGTATCTAAAGTTTATTTAGGTCATTATCAAACACATCTGAAGCTAGCCCTGCTTTTCAGAGCCTTGTCTAAGCTCCTCGCTGTTTGACTCAAAATTCTCCATCCTGAGAACGAGTGTGCTCGAGTGCTTTCCTCTGCCCATCACTAATCTTCCCAAACGTCACTCTCCCTCCACAAAGCATATCAAATACAAACTTAAGAACCTCTCTTCCGCCTCTACATTAGAATTAATTACTTCCCTTCAGACCCACTTTTCCCTTAAGTTTTGCATTCCTTATGGAAATTTTATCACAGTGACACATATACACACAAACACACCCACACACCTTCTGTTTTTAAATATTTAATTTCTTGAGATTGGCGACCTGCCACTTTCAGAAGATTCAGAAACCATAAAGTGTTCAAAATGGGATGGAAGTTCGATAAGTTTCCACTTAATTAACATTTACTTAAAAAAAAAAAAAACAACAAACCTGTTCCCTCTTCTTTGATTTTGGCTTCCACCTCTATCTTCATGTTGTAGCCTTCTTGCCTGAGCTGGAATACTTTGGTTTTTACAACTTGCCTGAAACATCCTTTATCATCTGCCTGAAGAGAAGAGGAGAGTTTCCAAGTTCTCTGAATTGCCATAAAAATGTCGGTTATAAGTTCACAAAAAAGTTTGACGTACCTTTTTGGCTGTTTTATTTTTCCCAACCCCAAGGATGACACCGTTTCTTTGTTAATCTCTGGATTATTTACAGCCAGCCTTTGCCTCCCCTCTTCCAAAAATAGATCCTATGTGTACCACGTTGGCTCTCCCAGAGTTTCCAAGTGTGCCATCACATTTTGTAAGTATAGCAATTTGTACATGTTACTCCTCAAATGATAACAGTCCCTCCATTCTTCCCACTCACCTCAGGCATAACGTTTTCTAAGAGGCTTGTATAACCACCTCTAGCTAAATATTGACTGTTGGCCACCTCTCTCTCTCTCTCTCTCTCTCTCTCTCTCTCTCTCTCTCTCTCTCTTTATTTATTTAATGTATATGAGTACAGTGTAGCTGTCTTCATACACACCAGAAGAGGACATTAGATCTCATTATAGATGGTTGTGAGCCACCATGTGGTTGCTAGGAACTGAACTCAGGACCTCTGGGAGAGCAGTCAGTGCTCTTAACCACTGAGCCATCTCACCAGCCCATGTTCTCTTATTCTATGATTATATTTAAACATACTGGTCTACATTCCTTGTATATGGTATTGGGTTTCATTACTTCACTGTATGCGAATATATGATTTACTTTTACACATTTTCTCCCTCTCTTCTCCTCTTTCTGCTCCTTACCCTTAATTCTTGTGTTCACTTAGGTCCATGGTTCTCAACCTGTGGGTTGTGACCCCTTTGGGAGGGTAGAATGACCCCTTTACTGGGGTCACCTAAGACTGTTGGAAAACACAGATATTGGAAAATCCAATATAATATTGGAAAACGATATTACTATTCATAACAGTAGCAAAATTACAGTTATGAAGTAGCAACAAAAATTATTTTCTGGTTGGGGTGGGGGTCACCACAACATGAGGCACTGTAGGAAGATTGAGGACCACTAGCCTGTGTAGTTCTTTTTCTGCTTTCTTCCTAATTATATGTAAACACATGATTTTATTTCTCTATAAAAGACGGGAACCACAAATGAGAGAACAACATATGACACTTGCTTCTCTGAGGTTGACTTACTTCACCAATTATCTCTAGTTGTGTCCATTTTCCTACAAAATCACATAACTTGCCTCTGTTCATAGCTAAAACATTTCCTTCTGCAGATCACACCATGGTTTCTTTACCCACTCCTCTATTGACAGACCCCTCACTGGATTTATAACATGGCTGTTGGGACAGTGCTGTAACAACTGTGGATGTGCCATGTTGACTCTGTGGTGTGTGAATCTTTCTGGTAAACACCCAGGTATGTCATACGATAGATCTATTTTTATTTTTTTGAACTTCCCTTCTGAGTTCCTTAGTGGCTGGAGTAGCTTACGTGCCCACTGCACGGGTGCTCCCTTTTCTCTGTGTCCTTGCCAGCATTTGTCACTTCCTGTATTTTCTTGCTGTCTAAGACACTGGGAACATGCATAGCCATTGACTAGACAAATCCTTATAGCAATCAGGTTTCTGAATTAAATGTTGTGACCTATGTTTTAATAAAGATTTATTTCTGATTTGCACCTACGTACATGGAAATATTCATTGCATAATAAATTTAATTTATATCATAGTTGTACATGCTGATAAACATTTGGAATCCCAGCATTTGTGAGGTTGGAGCAGGAGAATTATTTGAGGTCAGTTTGGAATACATAGTGAATTTGAGGCTAGCCTGGGCTATAAAATTTTTCTCAGCACGTACACACATGCACACAGACACAGACACACACACTCTTCCTCTTCCTCTTCTTCCTCCTCTTCCTCCTCTTCCTCCTCTTCTTCTTCCTCTTCCTCCTCCTCCTCCTCCTCCTTCTCCTCCTCCTCCAAATTCCATCATAATTAATGAATTTATAGACGTCATGAGTCATTTTCTGGACAGTCAGAGTGTGAGCTGATAGTTTGTCAGTGTTTCCCTTTGTTTATCCTCACACTTCCGCTTCAGCCTCTCACTGATTAGCCCCCTGCAGCTTTGGTGACTTCCCTGCAGTTTCTCTACAGTGCCTGCTCTAATAGCCATCCCTGAATTTTTTACCTATCCTTCTTCTGAAATCAGAATGCATGCATACAACTTCCAAGGCCTAACACTATTACTGAGGCTATGGAGCGCTCACAGAAAGGGACCTATCATAACTGCCCTCCAGAAGACCCAACAAGCAGCTGAAAGGGTCAGATGCAGCTATTTGCCCCCAACCAATGGACAGAAGTTGCTGACTCCTGTGGTTGAATTAGGGAAAGGCTGAAAGAAGCTGAGGAGGAGGATGACCCTATAGGAGGAACAGCAGTCTCAATTTATCTGGACCCCTGAGATCTCTCAAACAGTGGACCATCAAAAAGGTAGCATACACCAGCTAATATGAGGCCCCCAACACATATACAGGAGAGGACTGCTGGGTCTGTGTTCAATCAGAGAAGATGCACCTAACCCTCAAGAGACTGGAGGCCCCAGAGAGTTTAGAGGTCAGGTGGAGTGGGGCGTGGGGGATGGGAACAGCTTTGTGGAGACAGGGGGTGGGTTGGAGGTATGGGATATGGAACAGTTGGAAGGTGGAGGGGGGGAATAAAATCTCAAGTGTCAAAAATAAAGAAAGAAAAGAAAAGAAAAAACAAACAAAAAGAATCTTTAATTTTATTTTATGTCTGTGGGTGTTTTGCCTGCATGTGTGTCTATGCACCATGTGAATGCAAAGCCCATGGAGGCCAGAAGAGGGGGTTGGATGCTCCTGGAACCGGAGTTACAGAAGGTTATGTGTTGCTGTATGTGTGCTGGGAATTGAACCTAGATCCTCAGCAGGAGCCACAAGTGTTCTTAACTACTGAGACATCTCTTCAGGGCCATCAGTTCTTTTTTGAGACTAGTTCTCATTCAGCCCACATCAGTTTCGACCTCATTATAAAACCAAGAACTTCTGTTCTTGCCTTTGCTTCCTAATGACTGGGATTACAGGTCTGAGCCTCCACACTCAGCCCTATCCAATGTTTTCAATGCAATTTTCTACTCTCAGCTGTTTTTCCTCAATTATCCCTCCTCTGAGACATAAGGACCTCTAATTGCTGTCTTCCAGGTCTTCCTTTTCTGGGCCAGATGCTATTCAGTATTTTTCTCTGTGTCATTTGGAAATGATGTGCTCCTGGATTCCCACAGTCCTTAACATCTTCTCATTCTACTGTGATAAAATAACACTACTTTATTCTTTTAGAACTTGACATATTGATTGCTGTTGGCAAGAATATTACAAAATTGGTCAAATGGATGCAGTTATAGATTCATAATCTCCTCCATCATCCAGGCCCCTAATACCACTAACCATTCTCATATTTCTTTTCCCAACTACAAAGTCTTACTTGATGGCACTTCAAGTGTATGTCCTATTGCGTTGCACTTAGCACTGTATGTAGCTCATGACAAAGTAAGAACTAAGGAGTGGCTTCTACATACCTGTTTGCTGAATTCTTCACAGATACTTTTCGAATTTTGGCCATGGCAGTTGGAGTAGAATTGTGAATATTTTCTGCACACATTCATTGTCACCAGACCGGGAACAGGCTTTCCATACGTGTATCTAGAACAACAACATGATCAAATGTGAATGACACAGATTTTTTTTTTTTTTTAACCTGACTGGACCCAGTCACTGTTCCATCGTATTTGTCTATCTCTCTAGTGTTTGCACTCCAGAAAAGCTGATACCAGGCTTCATCCTGTCTAAGTGTGAATGTGCAATAGTTTTAAGACAAAGTAGTCAATGAACCTTTTGAAAATGTCTCTAAATGGAAAGATACTAATTTAGTATCTTTCTAAGGTTCTTTCCTTCCTCCTCTCCTCTCCTCTCCTCTCCTCTCCTCTCCTCTCCTCTCCTCTCCTCTCCTCTCCTCTCCTCTCCTCTTTTCTTTCTTCTTTCCTTCCTTTTCTTTCTTCCTTCCTCTCTTTCTTTCTTTCTTTCTTTCTTTCTTTCTTTCTTTCTTTCTTTCTTTCTTTCTTTTAATAAACTTTGGGGAGAGGGTCTCATTATGTTTTCTGGGTTGGCTTAGAACTTGGTATGTATACCAGGCTGATGTAAACTCAGAGATCTGCTTGCCTCTGTCTCTCGATTACTGGGATTAAAGGTCACTACACCCAGCTCTTTCTCTCCTCTTAGTTGAAGTTTTGCTATAAGACTGTCCTGTTCACTGGAAAGATGGTAAATAAGATGCTCTTCCAGAGGACCCAGGTTTGATTCCCAGCACCCACCTGATGGTTCAGAACAATCTGTAATTTCCAGGGACTCTGATGCCATTTTGTGGCCTCTGCAGGCACCAGGCATGCATGTGGGACACAGACACATGTGTGGGCAAAATGTCCATACACATAATAAAGAGGGCTTCCGGCTCTTCCAAAAGAACCTAAGTTTTGTTCCCAGCACCCATGTTAGGTGGCTCACAACTGCCCAGCTTTAGTGCTTCAGTGGACCTACTGTCTCTGGGCTTCTTGGGCATCTGCCCATGTATGTAGCACATCTGCACATACCCACATAATTAATTTAAAAATGATTGTCTCTGATGTCAGATTACCAATGTTATTTTATCTAAAAAAGAGAAAAAAGATATATAAAGACTATATTTCTAAGTATTTTAAAATAATAAGTATGAAATTGTTTGGGAAAGCAGTGGTTACAAAATATAAACATGATTTGTAAATAATATCGTGCTGACTCAGTTTGTGCTGAATACGGTGGAAGGGTACCATGCAAAGGTGGAATTAGTTTCCTGCTTTAGAATGCCCTGTGGCCCATGTTGTGGTAGAGGATTTGTGACTCTTGCCTTAGATTTGTAACTAGAATTTCTGAAGGTGGGGCTAGGGATTCTAATTTTAATTAAGCCCCTCCTGTAGAGCTGATGTAGGACAATGTCCTCGAATCTTCCCTTAGGCCAGTCGTGAGGTTGTATCTTTAGCCTCATGGCTATAGATTTCTGCTTGTACTCCCTGTCCAATGCCTGTAAGTGCTGATAAGTAATGTATTACTAAATATTATTTAAAATACCACCTCAGATAGGATATGGAGACCAAAATAAGATGAAAAAAAATGTAACTCACGAGCCACAAACAGTTACAGGAAGTTCCTCTTCCAGGAAAGACATAGTCTTGGGCATTTTTACTTGCACCTCAAATTTGGGTAAGACTGTTTGGAATAGAGAAAAAAAGTAGGTGAGAGTAGGTAAGAGACCTCCTAAATATTACCAGTGGATTATATTAGAGAAATCTATGACATAGAATCACATAGAAAGAGCTCCAGGGTCAGTACTAGGAAAAGACGTTGCCATTCATATTACTGTGAGCAGTTTGTACCATAGCTACTTGGTGAAACTGAACTACATTTCCCAGACTCCTCTTCTCTGATTTTGTGCAAGATTTCAAAGGTGAGTGAAACATCACTGGGTCTGAAGACCACCACAGTTAGTAGAAGGAACAGTAGGGCCAGTGGGTTCAAGTTTGATCTCTCTCTCTCTCTCTCTCTCTCTCTCTCTCTCTCTCTTTCTCCCTCTCTCCCTCCCCCCTCCCCATTCTCTCATTTTAAGCTCTTCCGACTGACAGACATCGTCAGCCCCATTATCAGATACGTGGTTGTAGGTCTACTGAGCTAAAGGTCTGCAGACTCTTTCACTGGTTCCCATGAATCTTCCACTCTGGAAGCTTCACTCTGGAAGTTGCACACCCCCACCTCTCTCATGCTCTGACTAGCCCATGCCCACTTCAGAACTTGCTAGTCACGTTCTGTGATTTGCCACTTCCTCTCATTGATTCCTTCCTTTTCCATAGATGTGAAAGGTATTATTTTCTTATGTGACTGTCATAGAAGCTTTGGGGAGCTTTGAGAACCATGTTTTATGATTGGTTTCCTGATATCAACCTCCCCCATCTACATGTGCACACACAGAGTGAAAACATACCACACCCCCGACATGCACACACATGCATATACCACACACAAATACAGATAAGTAAGTTTAAGGGTCCCACCATCATACATGTCTTATACATGTACAATTCTTACTTACCATATTCCTTCACTTCAAAGGAGTGTTCTATTTTCTTCCCTGAGTCCTTCTGCACTACAACCTTGTAGGTACCTAGAGCTGGCTCAACAGACAGCGGGAAAGAGAGCTGCTGGAGTCCTCCTGGTAGATGGATATTTTGCCATTGAAAAATTCGATTCCTTTTGGGATTCTACAGAAAGACATTATAAGTTGTATAAACAATCGAAGTATATAATTTTATTAGAGGTCAGCTTATCAGGTAATAGTAACAACACTGGGTGTTTAATAGGCAGTTGGTGAATTAGTGCTGATGCCATTAATCAACTTAAAAAAATTGTAGACCTGAATAACAGAAAGTGAGGTCACCAGCTATGGGATCCTTTGAACCTTACAGCTATGCCCTCCCGGATGCTACAGTCTTGTCTGATCTTGGAGGCCAAGCAGGTTAGTACTTAGAAGGGAGATCCTGAATATGTGTGTCACAATGGACTTCCTTCTGATATATATGTCTGTTTTAGCCAGAAATATTTGAAGAGCCACAAAATCACGCCATCATAAAGTACTGTGTGCCTTTACTTTTACTTTCCCAAAGAACCTGAGGTAGGCAGAGAAGGTAGGATCTGTTTAGTAGAGGTGAAATGGAGTCTGAAGGGAGACAGGAGATCCTGTGGAACTTGGAGGGTATTGTCATTTCAACTGAGATGTACAGTTTGGTACCTACCTGGATATAAACGACAGGGAACTGGAAAGAAAAAAAGCGGTGTGAGTATGCGGTGGAATTTAAAAAGAGAGCATCTTTGTAAAATTACAGTCTCTAAATTTTACTGCACTGATTGCTTCCTTTTTTATACAATATCTTACTTCCTTGTTCCATACCAGATTAATTAGTTCTTGGAGAATTTTGTAAAATGAGTTTGGACCATACTCATCCCTCCCACACTCCTCTCAGATCCACACTCCCTTCTCTACCCACCTACCTTCATGTTCCCCCTCCCCTATCAGGTCCAGTGGTGCTGCCCACATAGTCACGGATGTCAGAGACGACCATGACATCACATAGTCACGGCTGTCAGAGATGACCATGACATCACATAGTCACGATGTCAGAGATGACCATGACATCACATAGTCACGATGTCAGAGATGACCATGACATCACAAAGGCACAGATGTCAGAGATGACCATGATATCAGGTGATAGAGCCTATATCACAGAGGAACAAAGTCACTCTTTTTTTTTGTCTAAAGTAGGTAGAGGTCCTCTGTTTGATCCATTACCTTTTTACATGTTCAATTTGGAACATAAATCTCTTAAGAAGTCATGGCTTTTTTTTAATGACTAGCATACATTTGAAGATATCTGGATAAAAGAAAGTATATTAGTATTACTATTTTGGAATTAATACTTGCTTAAGAGAAACCAAATGTTCTTCTGGAATCTTTTTTGTTTTGTTTTGTTTTGTTTTGTTTTGTTTTGTTTTTCAAGACAGGGTTTCTCTGTGTAGTCCTGGCTGTCTTGGAACTCACTTGGTAGACCAGGCTGGCCTTGAACTCAGAAATCCGCCTGCCTCTGTCTCCCAAGTGCTTGGATTAAAGGCGTGCTCCACCACTGCCTGGGGACTGGAATTTTTTTAGAGGACGTTTTCAACTGAATATCTTTTTGTTGTTATATTGTAAACACTATGTGGTCCAGGTAGGCCAGGGCCTTGTGACCCTTCTCAGCTTCCCACCTTCTGGGATGAGAAGCATGGGTAGCCTGACCCAGCTTGGTTTTGAATGCTTTATCTACTCTAAGATGCAGTTGGTGAACTGTCTCAATGCTACCATTACATATGCTTCTGGCATGGAAGCGCTCAAGCAATGTTCTGTGGTAGAGTCAGGTGTCTCTTAGACAAGTTCAGGTTTTCTAAAGAATCAGACTTAGATGTTTGTTTACTTTTCTCATTGTAAACAACCATTCTCACTACTTACCCACCAACAGGAGACTCACCGTTTCAATCAACGGGCGAAAACTGATGTCCAAAGAGACAATTCGGAATTTCACTGAAACAGAGATTTTGCTGTGAGACCCCCAACAATGGGAACCCAAGGCCAGAGGTCCCATGACTACAGCTTAGTCATAAAGAACAACACCAAACCCCACCCTCCACCCCACCCCCACAGTTGTTTTTGTCCAGTAAATGCTTTATACCTGTCTGTCCTGGTTTGTATATGGGTTTGTCTGTCTGTACAAAGACTGGGCTTTCAACTTTTATTATCCTCATTGACTTCTTCTTTATGAAGTGCTGCGTTGGTCCTTTTATCTCCACAGCAATGAATGCCGGGGATGAAGGTGAATTTGAGATCTGCAAAAACCCGTAGAGAGTATGTTCAGATCCATTTCTGGATGCCCGGCATCCACACGAATCTGTTTTCTTTGTGAATCCTTGAGAACTGGTAAGGGGATGTCAAGGACTCAATTTCTTGTTATATCCAAAGTCATGATTGTGTAACATGGTTTTATGAGAAAACATTGCAAAACAACAGATCATTCTTCAGTGCAGTCAGGACAGTGAATAAGATGGTGTCCTTGTATTTTCACAGGAAAGTCTTGCTATTAAAAATAGTTTCTCTATTCCACCTTCCAAGGCCAGAATCTGCTATCTGTCTTAAATGAATTATTTGTCTTTTAAGAAGATCAGTATTCAAAGGTTTGAGACATGGCTCAGCATATAAGGGCACACAGTGCTTTTGCAGAGGACCTAAATTAGGGTCCCACATCCATGTCAGGAAGACCACAGCTGCTCACAGCTCTAGCTCCAGGGTGCCCTCTTCTGGCCTCAGTGGTCACCTGCACTCTTGTGCACATACACAGAGACACAATTTAATCTGAAAATAAATCTTAAAAAGAATCTCAAGGGGCTAGAAAGATGGCTCAGCAGTTAAGAGCATTAACTGTTCTTCCAGAGGTCCTGAGTTCAGTTCCCAGCAACCACATGGTGGCTCACAACCATTTGTAATGGAATCTGATGCCTTCTTCTGGCGTGTCTGAAGATAGCTGCAGTGTAGTCATACATTAAATTGGATAAATCTTTTTTTTTTTTTTTTTTGGTTTTTCGAGACAGGGTTTCTCTGTGTAGTCCTGGCTGTCCTGGAACTCACTCTGTAGACCAGGCTGGCCTCGAACTCAGAAATCCGCCTGCCTCTGCCTCCCAAGTGCTGGGATTATAGGCATGCGCCACCACCGCCCGGCTTGGATAAATCTTAAAAAAAGAGAATCTCAATATTTATGTCTGTAAGAGGATAAATATTATTTACCTCAGAAGTTTATTTTAAGATAAAATTAAATCTTTCTTACAGCTATGGTAACCTTTTAAGTACTTCATTAGACCTGTTTTTAAGTATCATAAAGGCGATTTGAAGTATACTCTGTATTCATTACTTTTGCTTAATTAAAGTATTTCTTTTTGATGGATGAGAATATAAAGTTCAACTCGGTTACTCTTTCTCTACCAGTGCAGCACATCCAAGGAGGGACACTGACCGTGAAGGAGCTGCAGTAGAAGGAGTCCTTATCCACGACCTGGTCTGTGAGGAGGTTTGTGTGCTGCATCTCATGCAATAGAGTTATGTTGAGTGTCACAGTCTCGTTCACGTGGTTGAGGTTGACACAGGCCTTTTCAGGAACTCCTGCGTAGAGCTCTGACGGCACCAGCACCACATATTGTCTGTGGAGAAGAGGACCAACCATGAAGGATTCAAAAGATGTCATTATTGGGAGTGTTTTCTAGTATTTTTCATATTGCCATCAATCATAGGTTTCAGGAGGATTGGGTTCCCTGGAGGTCAACATAAAACCTAAGATTAGACAAGGGTTCTCTGGTGTTCAGGAAATGTCCACCCCCAGGATGTTAGAAACGCTGGACAATCAATTCAAGTTATTGCCATGTAGCAATTTCCTTTAAATCGAAACATTCCTTCCTGGGAGAAGGATGGAGGTATGAGATACAAAAGGTAAATTTTATGAGCTGAGGCTAACAGGATTGATGCAGTCTCTCCATGGTTACAGAGGCAGTAAATAACTATTGGAGACAAGAGAGAAGCAGAGCTGCCTATAAGAGACTCCTGGACCAGCCAAGTCTCCCGGAGGAGACTCCTCTACCAGCTGAGCTACCTTCAAGTCAAGCAAGGAGGGAGTCCCAGGAATGCAGCTTTCATGAGTCAGCACCAAGACTGAGGTGAGCCTTTTTGTGACACAGTTGTCTTGGAATCATCCATGTTCCTGTAAGCAACCTCTGACCCATTCCTGGAGGTAATCCACAAATACATTGGTTTACCAAGTTGGAGTTTGGTAGAATCATTAATGTTGGCTTCCTATCTGGGCTGGGTAAGTGTTTGTGTCAGGTCTTGCCACACACACACACACACACACACACACACACACACATCTGATGCGGCAGCTATTATGTATTTCAGTTAGAAATTCCAAATTTCCAAACCATGAGCTAATCAGTGGTTTATCACCGGAAGCCTTAAAAACCCAACTGCATGTGGCCTTGGGTTCCACGTGAGCATCACAAATTTTATCCAGGAAGCCAGAGAAACTAATGCACAACATGTGAGGAGAAGCTGGATTGCTTTTCAATCCAACAACTAGTCCTTCCAAGTTCTTTGATAACAGATTTACTGCATAGGAGACCAGGAAAGAGATAATATGGTGGGAAGGAAGGACATAATAGAGTTTCCTGGAAATAAGAGTAGCTTACGGTTTTGCAGTAGCTGCAGTGGCATCTCTAGGAAGAAGCAGGAACAGTAAAAGGAAGGCTGGTGTGGGCAGCTGGTTTCTCCTCATGGTGGAGAGGGGCAGAGAAGAACGGCTCTGAGCCCTCAGCCCCTGAACTCTGATCCTTGTCCGGATCTGCTGGTTTTTATTTTACCTGATGGGCAGTGAAAGTAAACTGCCAACCATCTATTTTTGTAACATATTAACTACTTCAGTATTAAAAAATCAATTCCAGATCATTTCCAGGACTATGTTCTTTTGTCCACTTTTAAAAGTTACCCAAATGTTTGGAAGATGGTGCTTACAGGCTGCTACTTGCTCAGGTTAATACACAGGACTTTAAACATTAAAAAAAAAATGAAATAAATCACATGGTTTGATATAGTCAATTAATATACCTCTCTAGTTTTTTTTTTAAAAAAAGATAATGATTGCAAATATACAGTATCAATCTTCTCTTCCTAACTCGAAGTATTGCATTCTCTCAATGACATAATGTAATTTACCACTGAATGTTAGATAAGGTAAGTTTGGAGGTGTATGCTTCATTTTTTATTTTTTATCTTTTAAGAAATTAAAAAAATAAAGCTAAGTTAGACTTTGGTAGAATCATTGCTTTGGTTTGTCATTGCATCCTTATCTGGGGTGAATAGATGTTTATATCAGGCCTTCCTAGGAGAAGTCTGACACAATAGGAATGTGTGTGTTTGAGGGTACATGTGAGTGTGGCAGAGACTGTCATCAGGTAACTTCCCTATTTCCCTCCCCCCCCCTCCCCCTCCTCCCCCTCCTCCTCTTCCTCCTCCTCCTCTTCCTCCTCCTCCTCCTCCTCCTCCTCCTTTGTTCTTTGAGATAGGGTCTTTTTGTGTGTGTAGCCGTGGATATCCTGGAACTAGCTTTGTAGATGCCTCGAACCTATTTTTTGATGCAGCCATCTCTCACCTGATTCTAGAGCTTACCAACTGGCTAGACTGCGTGACCAGGAAGCTGTTGGGCTCTTCCTTCCAGTCCACAGGACTGGGACGACAGCCACAGGTGCACAGCTGCATGCCTGGCCTTTAATGTGAGTCCTGCAATGCAAACGTAGGTCTACAGTAAACTTGAGCTACCTCCCCAGCCAACCTCCAATGTGTAAGTTTAGCTTTTAGTTTCGTATGGCTCTCCTTATCTTTGTTTATTATAAAGTAAATGACAGTTCATTTGAGCTTATGCTACACAATACATATTTAATAAATCACTAACCAGTAAGGAAATAAATAAGATGGATTATTCTCTAAGAAAATAATTTCTTCTTGATGAGCAGCCCTATTTAATTTTTCTAGAATGAAATAAAAAAATTTTTTTAATCAGTATTCATTCATTGTCCTATTTGCTTTTCAAGACAGGAGTGTTAGAATCTATTTTACAGAGTCATGAAAATAAGAAAAATCCCACCATTACATTAATATAAGATCACCACAGGATTAAAGTTTGTGTATTTTGCTGGCTATGATGGTGCATGGCTGTGACCCTGGTATTGATGAGACTGAGGCAGGAGGATATAACTTTAAGGTTGGCCTGGGAGCAGGCATGAGATGAAGCCAAGCCTGAGCATTTTATCAACCCTGCCTCAAAATAAATGAAGAGGTGGGTGGGGTAGGGTGTGGCAGCATATGCCTTGTGTGTCCCAGCACTTGTGTGTCAGAGGCAAGAGCCCACCAATTCAAGGCAAAGTTCATCTATATAGTGAGTTCTAGGCCAGCCAGGAGGAAAACAGAGTGATATCCTCTCTCAGATTAAAAGAATAAAGGACTGAAATATTACTACTCACTGATAATGTATTTCCACTGATTATGTGGAAGTTCAGGAGAAATTTTTGTTTGAAAATTATTTCTTAATGCAATTACATGCATATTGCATTTGGCTCCTTGAGGTTATTGTGTATCTTTGGACAGATATTGATTATTGACAGTTTGAGACAGATTTTTGACAATCTATTCTTTACCTTTTTTTTCCTATCCTATTTCCTATTGTGTAGACAGATAGAAGCAATAAGAACACTTGTTCATCTAAAAAGAGCAAGTAACGAGAGGCTCTGTTTAATCATTTAAATGTCATTTAATCATTTACACTTCAAGTTTGGAAGACAGAGGTAACATTATGATCTTCAATAAAAATTAATTTAAAATTTTAACTTAGTAACAACTATGCCGTCAGTCATTCTTTTGAAAGAACGGCACTGAGAACCACTCAGTTGCAAAAGAGTCTGGAAATCTATCTGTTGAATCATTTTTACACCAAGTTCTATGAGCTCACGTTCAAGACTCACTAGAACTTAAGAATAGCTACCAACTGCCACTTTCTTAATTAAAGACTCAGTTCTAAGCCCAATATACTTAGAAAATCTGAATAAGCTGAAATATCAGCTTATTTATTTTTTGTTGGAACACAAGTATAAATAGACTTTTGTTAATATAGCACTCTATGGAATGCTTTTATTTTATCAGAACTATGATCTACACTTCAGCTTATTATCCACCATCTATCTGTCTATCTATCTATCATCTATCTATCTATCTATCTATCTATCTATCTATCTATCTATCTATCTATGTCACATCTGCTAATAGTCTAGTTTCAAGTCGAGTACTTGCTGTTAAATTAGTTTTTCTTTTTATGAACTTTATTCTTGTACTTCTCAGTTCTAGGGTGAGGTTCTACTGTCTACAAATGTGAGACATCTCACCATGTGAGAATTTGTTGCCATGCTCTCTGATACTTTGCAGTTCTCAGCAGCAAATGAATGGCAGTTGGAAAAGGCAAAAGATGGACTTTTAAGCAAAAATAGTCATTTAGACATGATTATAGAAAATTTCAGAATGAGCCAGAAGAACTATTTCTTATGTCACGATTTTCTTATACCAGAAGTAAATTTGAGTAAAATGGGTATTTGAAGTTTAAGACAAACTGAAGATTCCATCGATGTTTTAAATTGTCTTTTAAGAAACTAGAAGGAAGCTGGGCAGTGGTGGTACATGCCTTTAATCCCAGCACTTAGGAGGCAGAGGCAGGCGGATTTCTGAGTTCGAGGCCAGCCTGGTCTACAGAGTGAGTTCCAGGACAGCCAGGGCTACACAGAGAAACCCTGTCTCAGAAAACCAAACCCAAACAAACAAACAAACAAACAAAAAACCAAAAGAACCCAAACAAACAAAAAAGTAACTAGAAGGAAGGTCTCCACTCCTGGGCACATGTAAAACACATGGGATGATGGGAAGAGGCCTTCACATACTGAAATAACTCTCAAGTCATGCCTAGGGTCAACTGTAGGGGAGTGACAGGTGCAACAATCATAAGATTATTGACTGGACACAATTTCAAGGGTTCCAGAAATGATGTTGAAACAGACCGAGGCCAAAGTTGAATCTGAGTGGGAGATTTTTGGCAAATGTCAAACATGAACCTTGTAGAGTCAGGGAGATAGCTCAGCAGCCCAAGGCTTCTGTCCAAGCCCTGATGACTTGATTTCGAGCCTCAGATCACATAGTAGGAGATAAGTAATCACTGTGCTCTGATCTCCACATGGGCAATATGGCAAGTGCCCAACCCCATAAAATAAATAAGTGTGTAAAATGATAAACCTGGTGGCATTCCAATAACTCTCATGCGTTTATCAAGATTAACAAATCTACACTTTACTAACCATCAGAACCTCAGTGGCAATGGTCAAAAAAGCCTGTTATGAATAAAAAGCGAAACTGTGGCTGAATGAATAATAGTATTAATTATTTACACCAATAAAGGTTAGAGGAATCGGTTCTTTTCCGTTGTTGATAATTGTGGTATGCTAATTAGACGACAGATCTTTTGAACCAGCAGAATAAAACTATTTAAGAAAAAAAAAACGTGGAAAACATCATTACCTTTGGACATAGTTCTAAGCCAATGTCATTTCCCGAGATGTATGTTTGCTGAGAGTTGAGCAACTGTGAGTGGGCTGAGAATGAATGTGTCCTCCCCGTTTTAGTGTGTACATTGGGGGGAGCTTCATTTTGAACTACTGAGGCAGCACTCTGAGCTACATTTGTGTATATTGAGATAGAAACCAAAGCTCGTCTGAGTGCACATGGCGTTAGAAACAAGGGTTCTGGGGAAAGACGGAAGTGGGAAGATTCATTGCGCTAGGCCAGCTAGCTCCAAAACTGGGTGTGTTTCCTCCTGTTGTGACTCTTCTTCTGGCAGAGATCAGGAATGGAAAAAGGGGAGGATCACACAGTGTATGCTCCTGAGCAGACTGTGGGAGGGAGGAAGAAGGACAAACAAAATGCATGTGTGATTTTTACTTCACAAAGACACATGCTTTATGTAGTACGTACAGTATCAGCATTCAGAGATCAAGTCAGGGGGTCGTCAAGGGAGACAGAGTTCACGTATTCTGTCTTTTTTTTCAAGATCTCAGTGGCATTCCCTGTCTCCAGTACACTTGGTGAAAACGCTCTTTTAGATTAACCTTTGCCGGGCGGTGGTGGCGCACGCCTGTAATCCCAGCACTTGGGAGGCAGAGGCAGGCGGATTTCTGAGTTCGCGGCCAGCCTGGCCTACAGAGTGAGTTCCAGGACAGCTAGGACTACACAGAGAAAAATTGTCTCGTAAAAACCAAAAAATTTAACCTTCTAACTGGAGTAAGATAGTTTAGTTTGCATTTCTCTGATGGCTGAGGATGTTGCATATGAAAAAAAAAATGTTTCTCAGCTATTTTTATTTTATCTTTTCAGAACTTTATGTTTAGTTCCACACCAACATTTTAAGTGAGTGTGTTTGTTTTCTTGGTGTTTAGTTTTTTTGGGGGGGGTTCTTTGCATGTTCTAAATAATAACTCCCTGACATATATAGCTTGTTAAGATTTTATTTTTCCTATTTGGTAGCCTGCCTCTTCACTCAGCTGGTGGCATCCTTTGCTGTTCAGAAACTTTTAAGTTGCATCGGGACCCGTTTATCATTTGTTGATCTAAATGTTGATACTGCTAGGGTCCATATGGACCAAGAACCTCAGCATAAGACCTGGAACCTCCAACTCTAATTAACATAGACGACAGTAGATACACTTGAACTCACTGGCTCAGGAAAGGGTTTCCTGGACAAGACCAGCACAAAATGGAGGACTCTGTTTTCTTAGTGGGCTTTTTCTTCTCTGTCTGATCTGGGGCACCCAGCCCATACTTTACCTGGGGAATGTCACGTAATCCCTGGCAAAATTACAGGTTCAACTTCCCAGAACACTTCTCTGTGCAAATAAGATATCTCCAATACCTTAAGCCTCAGCAATGAAACTTCATCCTAAAAAGAACCTTTCCTAGTCTCTAAGGTTCATGTATATAAAAAACCCTGGTTCACCCCAAATAAAGTGTATGCGTACAAGTCCACCCCGAATAAAGCCCAGTGTGTAGTGGCATCTGAACACACTGAGAGAGAGGAAACAGAAGACTCTGAATCAAAGGTGAACCCAACGTGTGTACCACACTGGCCCCCTTAGGTTCATAGCCATATTATAATGCAAAAATGCATTCAGTCCAACTTCAAAAGTCCATATAGGCTATTACAGCCTCAACACTGTTTAAAAGTCCAAAGTTCAAAGTCTCTGAGACTCATGGCAATCTCTTAGCTGTAACTCTCTGCAAAATCAAAATAAAAAGCAGATCACTTCCTTCCAAAATACAGTGATACAGGATCTGCATTACTGTTTCCAAGGGAAAGAGAGGGAGCGCAATTAGGAAACACTGGACCAAAGTGAGACCTAAAACCAGCAGGGCAAACTCCAAATTTTGAATCTCCATGTCTGATGTCAAAGGGCTCTTCAGATCTCCAACTCCTTTGAGCTTTGTAAACTGCAGCATCTCTCTCTTGGGCTGGATGTAGCTTCTCTGGGCAGGTATCTCATGACTCTGGCATCTCCACCATACTGGACTCTCCAAAGAAATCCAGGCTTCAGCTTCATAGCTTCTTTTTGGGCTTTCATACAAAGACAACCTTGACACACACCTGGCCTCAATGGGTTTTCCTGGCTGAGGAGGGAGATTCCACAGCCTCTTTCTTGTGTCATTGACTTTAAAGCCAAATCACTTCTGCCAAACTCTGAAACTACCAAGTTCTGCTGCTTGCTGGGGCTGGTATGTGGCTCCTTCCTTTAATTAAATTTGTACCAGGCATAGTTATTGATGGTTGTTGTGGTTTGAATATGCTTGTCCCAGGGCTTGCTGCTCTTAGGAGGTGTGGCCTTGCTAGAGTAGGTGTGGCCTTGTTGGAGGAAGTGTGTCACTTAGAGAGTAGGCTTTGAGACTCTCCTCCTAGCTGCCCATGAGACAATCTTCTGTTTGCCTTTAGAACAAGATGTAGAACTCGCAGCTCCTCCAGTGCCATGCCTGCCTGGATGCTGCCATGTTTCTGGCCTTGATGATAGTGGACTGAGCTTCTCAACCTGTAAGCCAGACCCAATTAAATGTTGTCCTTATAAGAGTTGCCGCTTCTCAGTATTGGAAATCCTAAGTTGTGTTGACCAGTTTTTATGTCAACTTGACTAAAGCTAGAGTTATCTGAAAGGAAGAAACCTCAATTGAGAAAATGCCTCCAAAAGATCTGGCTACAGAGCATTTTCTAAATTAATGATGGATGGGAGAGGGCCCAATCACTTATGGGTGGTGTCATCCCTGGGCTGGTGGTCCTGGGTTCTATAAGGAAGCAGGCTGAACAAACCATGATGAGCAAGCCAGTAAGCAGCACCCCTCCATTACCTCTGCATCAGCTCCTTCCTTCATGTTCCTGAAAACATCCCTAGAGCTATCTATACCACCTGCAGACACCCCCACAGCCTTGACATCTCTGCTTTCCACAGCTGCTCTGAATCTCCTCACTCTCCAGGAATTGTTTATTCCTTTTTTATATTGTTGGGGTAGGGTATGTGACTTTTTTGTTTCCCTCCTGAAGGTCATGAGCCTTTCTTTCTATCTTGAAGGGAATGTGTGAGTTTGGAGGGAGAAAATGTCATGTAATACATTGTTTTAAAGTGTTCATTATGCATGTCTTTTATTCTCTTGGTTAGATTGTTCATATATATATTTATATACATATATGTATAATATATGTATATATATGTATATATTGACTACACACACACATGCACACATGCACTCTACTATGTAGGTAACATTCCATCCAAATTATTGTGATCCTTCAGATTTTCCTCAGTAACTGTAGTCAGGTGGTCATGTTAGAACAACCAGTCAGGCAGCTACCTATCTCCTACCTAAAACTCTGCATTGAGTTACAGGGTGAAAGCTAAAGTCCTAGTGATGACCCTCAGTCCCCTACCTGGTCTGGCATCTGGTGCCCAACCTTGATTTCTTCTGCTGCTCTAATCAGACTTAGCTACTCCTCCTTGATCCCACAGCACTCCTCTACCTTATGAGTCTGTTTCCTTTCCCTGCTGATCTTACAATTGGAATGGTCTTTCCTGAGATATCTGTATCATGAACTCCCTTTCCTACTGCAGGCCTTTGCCTAAATACCATTGCTGTGTGAGATTATCCCTAAAGCCATGTCTCATTTTTCAGTCTTTCCTGCTCTTGACTCTCGGGTATCCTGGATCTTCTGACCCTTCTCTACACCTTATGGCTCCTACAACCTTTATCACCTTCCCATTGCTCATATTCTGTTAATCTATTGTGTCTGCATACATTGTCCATCAGAAGGTAAGACCACAAAGATGGTTGTTTCTGTGCTTTGTTCATTGTCATTCGCGAAACACCAAGGGAGTGTTCAGCAACTGTCAACACTCAAGCGTAGGGCTCTGTACTAGGTCAACATGACATGGTAGACAAATGCAGGAATCTCTCCATCAGCCTATCAGAAGGCAGATCAACAATTGGCAGTTGTCTATTGTCATCAGCATGCCCTTCTTCCTTGCCTATAATCTGAGAAACCATCTTATTACATATCTAATGTAACTACAGAATACACAAATAAACTGAGAATTGATCATTTGTTTAGGAAGAAAAAGAAGTTTCCTAGAAACATATCAAAACAACAGAAAAGGAAAATGTCTCAGTGTTAAGCTATAAGGGGCATATTTTTCTTGAGTGGAATATTTGACTACTCAGGCAGATTGTGTTTTTTTTTATTTTAATATTTTTTATGAGTGCTGATGACCTGCTTACATGTTTGAATTGCTGTGTTTGATAAAGTAGAAGAACAGAATCATAACTAAGTGGAGTAAGCCTAGTCACCCACACAGATGGAGGGAAGTGCTCCCTTCGATGCCAGTCAATAATAGGCTTATTAACTGTGCTTAGGTACTATGAGCATGCTACCCTGAACAGAAGACCTACATGAAGGAACACATCTAACTACCCCAATGCTTTATAATTTCAAAATTTTTTTGTATCCTGATAGTCTAGGGCAGCATTCTCAGCCTGTGGATCAAGACTCCTTTGCAGAGGGGTTGAGTAGCCCTTTCATAGAGGTCTCCCAAGACTTTCGGAAAATACAGATATTTACATTATGATTCATAACAGTAGCAAAATTACAGTTATGAAGTAGTGATGAGATCATTTTATGATGGCAGTCACCACAGCATGAGGAGCTGTACTGAAGGGTCACAGCATCAGGAAGGTCTAGGAGATCTTGGTTCCAAGTTCTTTAACTGCATGGCTGGAAAATTTGTTGGTTGCCTTTTCCTGGCTGTAAAAGAATTTTAGTGCATCCAGAAGCCCATGTTAAAGCTGATACAGAAACTTTTCATTTCTATCATTTTTTTCCAGGTCCTTCTCACTTTTCTGTCTTTAATGTAAATTCATTACCACAGCAGGAATGCTAAGTCAGACAAAGAGTAGATTAGAGTACTGCTCTCCAGATACAAGTGATAAGCTTGAAGCAGTATAATAGGTTTTTTTTTTTAATGAGCACCTTTTAAATTTAATTTTTTTATTAAATTATTTTATTTGTTTACATTCCAAATGTTGCTTCCCTTCGAGGTCCCCCCTCCTAGAGTTCTTCATCCCCTCCTCCCTCCCCTTTGCCTCTGAGAGGGTGTCCCCCAACTCCCTCCTCACCCCCACCATCACCTCACCCCCCCAACCTCCCCATTCCCTGGGGCATCAAGTGTCTACAGGATTAGGCAGATCCTCTCCCACTGATTTTTAAAATAACAAAATGCTCTGTAGTTACCCTCTCAACTTTGTGCTCAATATGTCTATCCCTTAACTCAGGGCTCTTTTCTGCTTCCCACCTGCCATGATTTCTGGTTGTTCCCTGAGAAAGACTGTGTTTTGTTGTGTGTATTCCTATGTTGAGCTGAAGCAGAGCACTTTCCTACTTTAATCTAATCTTCTCCATTTCTATCTCTTTCTCTCCGTCTTTGGGATTCTGGTTCTGTACAGTTCAGGTGCCCAAACTTGAGTTTAAACTTGACAGAAATGAAGCAAATCATTCAGTTTCACACAAAGCTCTGAGATTTCTGTAATGAAAACTACAAAGAATAGAAAACAGTGGCCTCAGACTTGAAATGATGCCATTTAATGGAAGGGAGGAAGTGAGGCTGACAAGGTCATTGTGATGGAAGAATCTTCAGCATGTGAGGTGCTTGGTCAGGCTTTCTGTTAGGATAGTAACCAGGAGAACAGTTTATTCAAAGAAATAGTCTCATACCTGTAATTTAAAGCATAGTTTAAACAGTAAATACACCTCTCTCTCTCTCTCTCTCTCTCTCTCTCTCTCTCTCTCTCTCTCTCTCACACACACACACACACACACACACACAAACACACACACACACACACAGAGCTCTATAAACATAACATGAATGCTGATGTATAAACACATGAACATATATATTTACAACCTGTCAAGGTATTAAGAAAAACACAAGAGACTTTAAGAAGTGTATGCATGACTTCTGTACAGTGTCCTTACTTTTGTTCTGTGCGTTTCTTTGTCTTATTCGGAATTCGACATGCTATTGATGTTGTAAGAATCAAAAGCATATTCATCTGGAAAATAAAAAAAAAAATTTGTCTTTACCAGATCTCCAACTGTGGAAAGACACTAAATCTAGCCTTTCTAATAATTTTTCAAGAGAAGTAACCACTCATCCATTTTAGCGAACCTTATATAGTCTACTAAAGGAAGTCATATGATAAGGAGTGCATTAGATCAGTAAGGGACAGACTGTGTTCATCTACTCCTTGACAGACTTTTTATGGTATCCAACAAGAAACTGACCAAGCTCACTTCCCAGGGGATGTGTCATGGTCTCCACAAGTCACTGCTTTGAAGCATAATCTATTACATTTTTTCTGTCAACCATGGCAGGTGCATGATGGGAAATTATTTAGCATAATGCTTTCTCTTCCATTCTTAAGTTGAAATCATAGAAGCACCATGCAATAGTAAGTCTTTGACTCAGTAACAATGATAATAAAAAAGACTTCGAATGTTAGTATCATTTATATTGCAAATTAAGGATGAATCTTTTTCACAATACAGCAAAGAAATTCTAAGGGTTAAGATACCCTGGGAACTGGCATAGTCAGAATCCACATCATGGAATAAAAAAACCATGAAACCCATTATCCCAAAACATGAGACCATCACTTGTTCATCTTTTCAAGAAGAATGGTAATGACTTGAGGGTATGCCATGGCTCAGAGTGCGAGCTACGGACATGTTCAATCACTGTGATGTGGTTGTTTACCTTTTTCATAGCCGTGGACTGTGACTGGGGCTGGCTGAATGTTGGCCACAAGGTTGGTTTGTTCAATAGAGAAGGTGAAGCTGGTTGCTTCCTTGGGAACCTATAAGGACATGAATGATAATCAAGTCTTAGTAGGTCAAAAAAAAAAGAAAGTCACTGGGAAGCTTACTCCATGAGCTCGTGACTTACATTGTGACACCAAACCCACCCCTAGCTTATATAATAGCAAAACAGTGAGTTAGCGACATTAAATCATGTAAACATTTCAGCTGCACTGCTCATGTTAAGGTGCGTAGGTGCTTAAATTAAGGAATGTACTCAAACATGTTAGAGCGTGCAGGTTGGTGTGAGTGGGGATGACGTATGCATAGAAAGAGTGCTTTGAAAGTCACACCACAGTTTGGAGTTTCTCATGCCCAAATTAAAAATAGAATTATGACATGATTCAGAAAGCCTACTTGAGAGGACGCATCTAAGAGAAATTAGATTATTGTCTTGAAAGGCACCGCCATGCTCACTTCAACACTGGACAAACTGCCAAGGTACAGAAATAATCCATGTCCGTTTACAGATTGGTGGATACTGAAACCATGGCATGTGCATGATGGGAAATTATTTAGCATTTTTGAAGATGGACACCTTTCACCGTTGATAATGGATGTCTGATAGTCAGGGAGAGACAGTTTTCTTTAGGGGTGTGGTCTCTGGTAGGTTGAACATGTCACAGCGGATGGTTCAGTATCCATGTGTATATGGTAATACTAATTAGATTTGGTGGGTTACTTAAAAGAGGACATGAAGTTGAGATGGATTGTGTGTGTGTGTGTGTGTGTGTGTGTGTGTGTGTGTCTGTGGTCCTGAGAGGAGGTGCAGGGGATGAAGAGTGAATATAATCGAAATACCTTGTACATGTGTATGAAATTAAGTAAGAATAAATTTAAAAATATTAGGCTAAAAAGGTACTTTTATGAAGAGACGATTGTTAATTGGCTTGTTTGTAATAATCAACTCACAATGTATATGTATGTCAAAATGTCACAGTATATACTTTAACTATATCCAATTTAAGCAATAAAAAATGTCATGTCTTCTTCATTGGAGTTGAAGCTGTAGAAGCATCATACATCTCTGTAACTGACCACATTGCATTCTGTAAGGATTAAAGATGTTTCTGAACATGAATCAGGCAATCATGGCTTACACAAAATGATTTGTTAATACAAAGGATATGATTAATGAGAAAGAACGCAGCCATATTCCATGTCTCATTAAAACAATAAGGTCTTTCACACATGTCCATAATAAATAGAAGCTTTCAAACAGCCTTCAGAAAACAAAGCCATGAAAGAAAACTCAGAAACAAAGTCATGAAAGAAAAAAAAAACACCTATTGTTGTTGAACTTACATTTTTCAAGTAGAAAAGAACGTGGCCATTCTTTATGTCCGTCTTCATTACTTGACTATTGAATTTAAGCTTTGAAGAGATTGACAAGAAGAGTTGAGGATCAGAATACCGGAGTCCCTCTCTAGAAATGAGCACTGTGCTGTCTGTTTAGGGAACGTTCCCCTTGTACCTCAGTGTTTTGGTGAGTATACAAGGGAACTAGGCAAAGAAACACAGGATGAACACTTGGCGTAATGACTCTGCATTTCTGCAGAATAAAAATACCATCCCTCCTATTCCAGTCCAGATGAAATACAAACGTGAACTCTGAAGAAATGTGCTTAGATGAAGAACTCCATCATTCAGTTTATTTTTTATGCACTCTCACTTTCTCTGTGCTGGGGAACAGGGCTACCCTTACTTACCTCACCGATGGATGAGAAGACAGGGGTAAAGCCAGAGAGCATCTTCACCTCCACGAGGACTGTGCCGGAGCTTTCGTGAGCTCCAGTGTACCTGAAATGTAAAAGCAGACATCTCTACATGGGTTTAGAAACATGAGCTCTCTCAGTGAGGGGGGCAGGTGGACAGGTGCACTAATACGCCTGAAGTCGGGAGAGCTGGCAGGCTTTATCCTCAACCATTTGAATGCAGTCACAGTCGAGTGACAGTGGTCAGTTGGTTCCGATCATGACCTCCGTGAACGCAAAGCCTTCCCGGCTCTCACAAAGTCAGAACCTACAGACAGAACTTCCTTGTTTACGTCGTGTATGTTCCTGTCAGCTTTAGATTTGCCTAACACCTGAGGAGAGCTTCTGCACTCTTAATTGGTCAGCAAGACAACAGCTCTCAGGCGGCAGCTGAGGAGTGTGAATCATAGTGTGTAGACATTGCTGAAGCTCTGTCTAATAAGCCAGCATCTAAAAGGGCAGTGAAGTGGCCATGGGGCAGATCACCCGTCAACATGGGACTCTGGTCACTGTCATTCAGATTTGGTTTTCTTTTCTTTTTTAAAGATTTATTTTATGTATGTGAGTACACTGTTGCTGTCTTCAGACATGCCAAATGAGGACATCAGATCTCATTACAGATGGTTGTGAGCCACCATGTGGTTGCTGGGAATTGAACTCAGGACCTCTGGAAGAGCAGGCGGTACTCTTAACCATTGAGCCATCTCCCCAGCCCCAGATTTGATTTTCTTCCTATTTGAGATAATTCTTTGATAGTGTTCTCTAATCTGAGAGCAGATATCAAAATGTTATACTTACGTGAGGGTCACTGTGAGGTCAAACTTGGTCTGGAATTCATCTGAAGAGTTGCTCTTTCTAGTTTTCACAGAAAGGGAAAATCCTGAGGCCTCCTTAGGAAGTGGCACATTGTACCTGAGGGTGGCCTGGGAAGGATAACACCTTGAAAATCATCCTGTAGTAAATACTGAAGAACGTGTTATCTCTTTAACCCCATTATTAAAGTGTTCTGTAGTATTATCATCAGGGAACCAGGATCAACTAAATGTTTATGGGAAACAGCGTGAGGGCAGAATACTTTCCACCAGGAGAACAAATTTAATTACTAAAAATGTTTAATTTGTGTGTATGTGTGTGTTGGGGGGAGAAACTGGGGGGGGAACTAGAAAGAGAATTATGAAATAGAAAGAACTCTTATTTGGGAATATAGTGGGGTGTATATGACATGATTAAGGAAGGGGGATATTGATGGGGTGGATCTTCAACAAAAGGGGGTGAAGGGGATGATGGGAATAGGGAAGGAAGACAAATAACAAAACATGCATGAAAATGCTATCAGGAAACTTATTACTCTGTATGCCAACTTTACTATTTTTGAAAGATGTATTTTATTCTATGTGTGTGGGTGTTTTGTGTGCATCTATGCTCCACACAGTGGTGCTCAGTGCTGTTGGAGGCCAGAGGAGGGCATCAGATCTCCTGGAGCTGGAGTTGTGGCCACCATGTGTGGATGCTCAGAACGGAACCTTGATCCTCTAGAAGAGCAGCCAGTGCTCTTAACTCCAGAATCATCTCCCCAGCTCACTTTAAAAATGATTAAAATGTGAATAACCTCTATCATGTATCTTGCATTTTCTGCCGTTGATTAGAAAACTATGAGGGAAGCAGGAACCAGGAAAAGTCAAAATGACACAACACATCATACATAGCTGAATGGTGGTCTAGATTCTTATAGACAGGCTCGGTTCTCCTGTGAGGAAGGCTTCCATTACCTGTATAAACGAGCATCCATCTCCTTCTACATCCACTGTGTATTGCCTGAGGGCTTTGGATACTTTTGAGTGCTGTACCAGAAGGCGGTTATCTCTGTTAACAGGGAAAACCTCCTCAGACTCTTCCGTGCTCAGGGTGACGGTGTTATGAGGGTTAGAGCCAGTTAACTTCATGTATCGGGTTAGGGCCAGAAGGCACACTGTGGTGTCCTGAACAGAACAGTGGTGTAGGTCAGCCATTGTTGATCACAAACTTTCCATCAGTCTCCAGAAACATTCCAGAAGCTACCGATAGGACAAGAATCTATGCCACCAACACTAGAGAATGCTTAGTTATGCGAGTTGCTGCCAATGCACTGTCTTTAACAAATTAATTGGTTTTACTTTTCTGAAAGTTTTTTTTTTAATAGATCACCATCTCCACTGCTGACATCATGTAAAATTTAGTCAGAAAGGTACCACAGTGTGATGACTGCACTTCTGTCCCCTTATCCTCAAAGAGAGACAAAAGTCAGAGAGAGATCTTTGGAAATCCATCATCCTGCTATCTCATGGGGACTCAGCCTTAAGGTTCTTCTCTCCTTTAAAGGAGGAGAGAAAAGGACATCATCCTCATTAAATGAAACTCTATTTCCCCTGACTCTCAGTTTTCCCTGTTAGGGAAGGGATCACTCATGGCTTCATGGCCATTCATTTTCTTGTTTTCTGTTCCCGCTTTTGCTTTCTCTGATGTAGAGACCACAGAAGCGTAGATAAATCTGTAATCCTAATTGACATGTGCTTTGGCCATTGTACCGTCAGATATCTACAATGCCTAGACTGTTCTGACGAAGAGAATCTCTTCTAGACCTTCATTCTGCTTTCCACTGTGCAATGGAGACACAGTTGGCCTAAATTCCTTAAAGGGAAACTTTGATTGATCACCTAAGATAGCGTCTCCTTGAAAGAGTGTCTGAAACACAAGGACGAGCCCATGAATAATCATAGGCTAAATAATTCTGAATATGATTCAGAATATGAAATGTGAGGGCTGGAGACATGGCTCAGTGGGTAGGAGCATCATTGCTATTGCAAAGGACCTAGGTTCGATTCCCAGCACCCCCAAGGTGGCTAACAAGCATCTCTCACTCCAGATCAAGGTGATCCAATATATGTGGTGCACACACACGCAAAACATTCATATACACAAAAATGCATAAATCTTTAAAAAAGATATCTAAGGCTCTTCGTCTCAGAAGCTCTGTTATCGAGACGATTTTTATCATCGTCTTGAGTGTCATCTTCCTCATTAAAATCATTCACCCCGTATCAGCCCATCACCTGCACGGCAGAGAAGCCTCCATGGGAGTTCATCTCCCGGGCGAGCCACTGCACAATCTTGCTGGCATAATCGAGGTCCTGAGTGTCCTGGGACAGGATAGCCAACAACACATAGCACGTCTTCTCTGCCTTACCAGAAAGTGCCGAAGGAATGAATGATGGAGAGTTGTCTGTCTCGGGTTTCTCATCTTTCTCCCAGTATATCATGTTATCTGAGAAAGTGGGGAAAAAATCAGCCTCTGTGCAAAGAATTCCCACCAGTCCTTCAAACAGGCTCCTATAAGTTACCCACTCAGAGGGCACAGGTTCTATTCTCTGGATTCCTCCTGTGGCCTGGATTTTAAATGCATGTACTGAAGCCTTGACCTCAGCTTTCAGGATAGGACCTTCAAAGAAGTGATCAGGTTAAAAGGAGTTTTCTAAGGTGGTACATGATCTGATTTGATGGTGATTATGAGAAGACGAAATATGGACCAAAAAAAAAAAAGGGAGACAAGGGTGTCCACACCCAGAAGACACACATGAAGGCAGAGGAAGAAGCCATCTACTTCAAGCAAAGAGCCCACACTTCCTGCTATCAGGATCTTACACTTCTACTCTCTAGAGAGAAAAAACATTCTGAGGTTTAAGTCAACCAGTCTGTGCTATTTTTTTGTGACAGATTCTGGGAAATAAATATGGCATCTCCTTAGGGTTTAAGTGGTTTCAGAGGTAGTTGTTATTGTCTGCAGCATGCTTAATTTCCTTTCCTTCACACGCTTGAGAAATATTGGTGGAAAACAGTAAGAGGGAAATTAAGTATCTGGCAACCTCTGAAGACATAGATGCTGACATATTCCGGAGACGCAGAGCGCTTGGTGGAGCGCTTGTTTGATCCGGTCTCTCAGTAGGCTCTGCGCTTTCCTCTCAGGAGTTTTGCCGACCAGCAAAGACAAACTGGTAATAGGACTTACTTGTTTTTGTAGCAGATCGATCCAGGATTGGGAGTAAGGATTTCACTTGCTGTTCTTTTCCAGCTAACGCAAATATGTAAGCCAGAATAGCTTGAGTGTAGCCATTGGTGACACCATTCGAAAACGCCTCTTCCAGGCAGTAGAGACCATTGCGGAGGGCAGGAAACTAGTTAGGGGTGAGGGAAAGATATGCTTGTAAGTAACACCTCAACATTTCGGGAGTTTGATGAATACTTAAGCTAACTTCTGCCTATAACGTATATACTGTATCCCCGAAGCACATTTCACATCCAAATCTATCTATATAGACTTACAGGTTTTATTTTTACATATAAACCTACCATATAGATCCACACACTATAATTTTAAAACAACATAAATTTGGAATACTATTTTAGGAGGGGAAACAAAATTTAAGGAGTGAAGTGCTTTCATATCAGATCATCAATCTTTTAGATATAATATAAACTTCTGTCACGTCATAAAACATATAATTATATATGTGTGTGTGTGCATAGCCATGTGTATGTGCCTGTGTCATGGTGGCCCCAGATTTGAGTGCAACCTGAAGACCACTAATTACCTCATTGAGATTTCTCTCTTTAGCTGGAGCTCACTAAATATATTAGCCTTGCTGGCCAGCAAGTCCCAAGACCCTCTTTTTTCTGTCTCCTCAGTAAAGGGTGGCAGGCATGTGCCTCCATGTTCCTCTGAATGTGTTCATGGGTTCTAGGAACCAGACTCGGGTCCTCAGGCATGTAAGGCAAGTACTTTAGGAACCGGGCTAACTCCCCAGATCATGCATAGGTTTGTTTGTTTGTTTGTTTTGACTTAAAATGTTTTACTTTCATGCTTTTAATAGAGGGTTTGCATTTAAAGATATACTAATGACCCTGGAAACACATAGTTTCTCCTTTAGGAACAGATTTGGTGAATGGATACTCCATGGGATGAAACCATATTGAAAAATGCTTCATGTGCCTTGGAAACAAACGTCTAGACTGTGGCTTTGCTGAGAGCAAACATTCTTCTTCAGTGACAGTTGCTTTGTTTTTGAGTCTGGGTCTGGCTATAATAGGCAAGAGTGGCCTCCTTTTGCCATGATTTCCTGAACACCAGAATTACCACTAATACTGGCGTGTGCCATCATACCCACTAAAGCAGAGGTTCATAATCTGAAGTTCATAGATGCACTTCAGGGAATATATAAATACCCTAGATCATAGGAAAAAAAACTGAGTTTTTTTTTTCAAAAGTATATCCAACCTGGGGGAAACCTCAATTCTATTCATGAAAAGTATCAGTGAACCAAAAGAATTTTGAACATCATCAGTTTAAAGGATGGTCATGAATCAAATGTTGTCTTGGTATCTTATCCTGTCTAAGGATTTCATCCTGATTCTAGAATCTGTCTAAGGTGCATTCAGCACAGTGAGGCCAGAGATGATGAGAATCCATACACTGGAATTGAGTCCAACTTCAAGGAACACCCCGACGACGTATGCAGTGATCGCAATATCCTCGTCACCCTCACTGCCCTGAAAACAAAGAGACAGTGAGCCAGTTAGGAGAGCAGACCATGAAACAACAGCCATGTCTCTGAATTGAGACTAACTAGGGAAAAGTGCTTGAACAAACAACCTTAATCACAAAAACACTTTAACATACAGTTTTTAAGTTAGGTGAATAGTAGTCGTGCCATCTGGGGAGACTCATTAACATTTAACATTCGATTTTAAGTATATGAATGTTGTGCATAGTATTCTGTGCCCTGGTGTTTGGCTTGAAATCTAAGCAGTTTGTGTGGCTAACAGACAAAACCTTTGGGAATGTATTGACTTAACAAATTCGTAGTTTCCACCAATATAAGGCTAGGAGTGTCACCAGATAGCCTGTGAGTCCCAGGGCTGAGTTTCCCTGCTTTGCTGTGACAGCCTACTTAGTGATACCATCAATGTATTTGAAAAGTTCTCCAAGTTACGACTTTCTTTGTTCTGTTACTTTAAAAAAAAAAAACTTTAACCAAACAGAATTGCAACATGGAATTTGGGGTGACCTAAATCTGTGTTACTGGACCATGGTTCTTCATACTTGGCTTCAGAATAAATTACCTCTTATTTTCTTTGAGGTAGGAGCTGCGTTTCTGTGTCGACACACTCCATCAACTGTGCTGCATTTTCTACCTGAGACCTTGATTTAAACCTCAGGACTAAGGCATGGAAAGAAATTCCTATACACTCAAATCTGCCTCCCTTCAATGTATTATTATCTGACTCCAAACTCCTAGGTGTTTTCTTACTCTTCTGAATCCCTTTCCCTTCCTCCCCCCAGTTTAATGATTACAGAAGCCCGATTCAACAGAAGACACATGCAGACTTCTGCCTAGGCTCCGGTTAAACATTCACGAAGCCGGACGGATGCTCATGGAGAGGACCCACATGACATACACAAGAGGGATCTGTGACTACGGCTGACTCAGAAGGTGTGGCATCACAAGGATGATACATTCCAGATGAGGGAAGGCAGCAGAGGGAGATAACACAGAGAAGCTGGAGAAGAAAGCCCCCTCGTGAGTCCCGTACCTACCTCCTGAGCAGTGTTGCCGAGCTTCTCATCCGTTCTAAAGCATCCATTCGATTTCTGTTTCTTTGCAAGCCAGATTAAGGTCTGTTTGGGGACTGTCTCTTCTATGAAAATATATTCCTTCATTTTCTCAAATGTCTTGAAAGAAAGGGCACTGAGCCTGTAATAGAGACCATCAAAGCAAACATCAGAGTTAAAATGTCACCACGCCACAGGTTCATCAGTACTGTTCCCTTTGGTAGAACATTCATACTTGTCTAATGTTGACAGTTACTAGTCTTGATTGACAGTGGCCCTTTCACTGGGCTCAGTAAAATATGGTGAATAACAAATCTGTAGAAAATAGAGCAGGTGGATTTTGGCCACTCAACGGTCTGGCTGTATAGTCCATTTGATTACCCATGCCCAGAAACAAGACTGGTATGATCTAAAACTAGATGCTATGGGGCCTTCTAGTTTCCCTTTCCAGTACCTAGACAAGTCTGGGAGGTACAGAATAAGATGTGACACTTGCACGGAGCTGAAGAGCTGTGTCATCACCGAAAGCCATCACTGAGCAGTCAGACAGCTAAGCAAGAGGCATGAGACTATGGGGATATTGCTGCATCAGACCGAAAAGAATACAGTTTGGGTTTTATTTCCTTCCCTGTAAAACCACTTTGAAACCCACTTGGCTGGCAAACCCCTCCCTGAGCACTAACTGCTCTCAGCTTCTTGCAAGTCCTGTTTAGAAAATAACTTACATTATGGAAAACAAAGAGTTCTTTTCCCCCTGATTTCTTTTTTTTAATTTCCTTTACATCCTGATCCCAGCCCCTCCCTCCTCTCTTCTCAGCCTCATTCTTACAAATCCCTCCACCATTGCTCTCTCTCATTCTCCTCAGAGAAAGGGAGCCTGCCCCCCCAACCCCCTTGGGGAAAACAAAATTTTAATCTCTCACCATGTGCTTCCTTCCTGGTTGTTCTGGCAGAACACATCGTATGACCCATCATAGTTTTTGAAAGACAAGTGATTCTGGTAACCTAAAACATGACAGAGTAGGAAGCTGTGTCTTAGTCTGGGAGAGAAGGAAAAGCCTGAAACAGATTGGGTAAATACAAAGTCTGGGCTGGGCTACTGTGACCACTTCAATGCCGGTCTCTAGACAACACAGGTTGTCTAGCTCTGTGTAGAGAGAATGCCTTACGTAAAAGCTGGCTCCACACTGCAATCAGTACCTTCCCTTAAGGTTATGGCTCTGCACTGCACCTAAATCAATACCTAAAGCTGGCTCCAAACTGTACTTAGCACTCAGTACCTTCACCTAAGGATATTTTACTTCACTCAGTTTTACCATCCTAAGAAGAAAACCCAAAATGCACTTCATCTTGGGCTTGTCCTCAATATCCCATTTTAATGTCACTTGTATGTATCTTTCAATATTCAGGTTTAATTACATCACTGCATTGGAACACAGCCAAGCAGGTAGGGTAGGTCTATGGGCTGACAAATGATTCAATTTCAGCCACTGTTCCCAGCACCAACAAACAAGATAGTATGGTAACTATGACACATTTACAAATGAATTCGTTGATATTAACTCCATGACTGCCAAGGTCCAGGGGGCATCTCAGAGGAGGAAACAGAAAAAAATGCAAGAGTCCCATGATGGGGGATGGGTGTGTGCGCTATGGAATGCTGTCCTCAGAACATGACATGGACATCACAACTGTGAGCTCATATGAGCTGTGGTTGCCCGTTCAAGGCCTACAGAAGATCAAGCCAGTCAAAACCCTGGCATAGGTGGGGTAGAGGATTTCCAGGCTCAGTTCTATGCTAAGGGGCTATTGGTAGTGAGTATTTGCAGAAGGTGGGAGACTCATTGTTTATTGAGGGTGTGGCCACTGGGAGCTCTCTCCTATTCCAGGAGAGGGCCCTATTCCATGCACATATGGACTGTGCTATCTGGACTTGGTGAGTTATAAAAAATAAAAAAAAAGAAAACGCAAAACTTGAAGATGGCATGTACCGGAGGGTAAGGTGGAAGTTGAAGGAGAGACACAGGGTATGATCACATAGTGTTGTATGCATGTATGAATAAAGAAAATTTAAAGATTAAGATGAATTCACAACTTGAAACTACAGTTCTATGTCAGGAGACTAAACTATGAACAGAGATTTTAAAGAAAAAAAGAACACACAGCTAGGACTCAGAGGACTCAAAGGTCCACTTTTGTCTCACTGGGGGACCACAGGGTAAGATTGATCATGTTTTGATATTGGTTGCAGTTGATTTCACCTTTGTGGGCAGGAACTACTTAGCCCTCTCACCACTAGATAAGAGAAGCAGTGCCTTGGATTTGACCTCCTCTGTCAGCTGCTTGGTAGCTTTCAGGTAGTCAAGGATGTAAACGTCAGATGCTAGCTGGGCAATGTTCTGTTCACCGCACCCATAGGGCGTTTGGAGAAGGCTCTCCAGATTCTGCATTGCAACTCCCAGAATGTCTCCTAAAGGCAGAAAGGGAGAGTCAGGCACTTACACAAATGCTAAGCTGCTGCCTCAGCATTCATAACCACAGGGCATGCTGGGAACAGGAAATTATTTAAAGTTCACTCTAAAAGGTGTTAATAGGAGGCTGGAGAGGTGGCTCAGTGGTTAAGAGACCCGGATTCATTTTCGAGCATCCATATTGGGTGGCTCCCGACTGCCTCTAACTCCACTTCTAGGGGAATTCAATGTCTCAGGCCTTCGTGGACACTACACTTATGTGCATATACTGCCCCCTATATACATAATTTAAAATAAAATAAATAAAACACATAAACAAATCAAGTTTTCTAGAGGAAATCTAGAAGGAGGTGGTTCTGAAGTGTAGAATTAGAGGGGCTTTGGGGATGAAAAGGTTTTGAAAAATCTCATTTCCAGAGCAAAGAGGAAGCACTGGAAGTGTGCTCATTTGCTGACTTGCTTCTGATTTGTGTTTTGAGATGCTGACCTGATGAAATATAAACTATAACCTATCCATCTTCTACAGGTTTGACTGTTGATGGTAGACAGATTACTTTTAGGGAACATCTCTCTCTCTCTTTTTACTGAGAAAATTCCCAGTATCACAACATCACCAAGAGGCATTCATACATACATACATACATACATACATACATACATACATACAGGTTAGAACAGGCTCTCCTTTTTCCTGAGCACCCACCATTACCCACCAGTGCAAGTGCTTCATAGAGACACAGGTCTGAGAGCTCCATGCCTTCAGATCCCACATGAAAACAGGCAGAAAGGACGGTCTAAACGCAATCCCTCCCTTGATAGCTTATGAAAATATCTCCATTCTGTTATGTTAGGATTTTTTTATAGACCACTTCAAGTAAGATTTTCAAGTCACTATGACACAGAAGTTAATAAACTCACCCACAATGGTGACAAAGGATCTGGCTGATCCGTCTACTACATTGCTTGGCAATTCCAGAAGGATTTGCTTTGAGGCGTTGGTACCTGAAAGAACATATCCGTACAAACACTGCAAAGGCTCCCTTCCTCAAGTCGCAGCAGCGACTTTTGGAGCAGCAGTAATAGAAGGAACAGGCTGTCAGTTAGTTTTATTTATCAGGCTAAATGAAATTGAGACTTTGGGCCAGCGAGATGTTCCAGAGGGTAATGGCACGTGCCACCAAGCCTGACGACCTGAGCTCATTCCCCAGGACCCAATGAAGGAGGGAACAACTCTTTCAAGTTGTCCTTGACTTCAACCCCTCCAATGGTATATACACGCACACTCATATACATGAGAACACACAGATACACAAGCATGTGTCCGCACACACACACATAAATGAATGTAATAAAAATTTAAAACTAAACTGAGACTTTGAGCTAGTTTAGAATATCAATATATCCAGAAACAAAGTATACTTGGTTTTAGACAGTGGTCTCTATTTTCTATCTGTTCAGTACTTAAACTGTGCATGGAAAAAATAGAAGATATACGACTCATAGCCTATAGAAGGAATACTCAAAGGATTCTCTAAGATCAGGTTACCAGCAACCGGCTCAAACTGTACAGTACTCATGACAGCCACAAATCAGGTAACTGAGGGCCAGTAGTGAATCTACTGACTACTTCATAAGGAGAGTGTAAGAGCAATCACTGCTGGGTGGTGGTGGCGCACGCCTGTAATCCCAGCACTTGGGAGGCAGAGGCAGGCGGGTTTCTGAGTTCGAGGCCAGCCTGGTCTACAGAGTGAGTTCCAGGACAGCCAGGGCTACACAGAAAAACCCTGTCTCGAAAAACCAAAAAAAAAAAAAAAAAAAGAGAGCGAGAGCAATTACTGTGTTAGTGTTATTTAACAAAATCCTGAGTTTTCTACTGGCCAAGATTGTGAGACAATTATATGAACAATGAGACCAAAATGTTGAAGAATAGTGGAAAACTAATCTCATTAGACAAACAAACAAAATTTCATATGGTTTGTTTACTAAAAATTATACAACAACGACAAAATGGGAAGTAAAGCCCGCAAGAGGAAGTTAAAATGCATCCACATGGCAAGTGGCCTCATGGCTCGTGGCTTATGCACAGGCTGAGAAAGTATATCTACCATGCTGACAACTTTCTCTGGGACCAAGTGATCACCAGGCGAGCCCTCTTACCTTTTGGGCAGATAAGGAAACTTTGGGTTGTTTCTTTTTCAATGCCTTCAGGCTGTTAGAAAGTAAACAAAAGAACAAAATGATAAGTTGAATCATTTTTCCATAAAGGAAAAGAGAGCAAACATCAGTTCTCATAGATACAGCTGGCTCACGGTTGTTCCGGTGATCCATTCATTGTCCCTGTCCTTCCCAGGTAGAAGTCTCTGTACACTACATACCCCTCAGGGGGTTTAGCTCCCACAGGTAGTGCAAGGAGAACCCTTGTCATTGAGTGACACTTTCAACTGTTCTATTGGTTTTTTGTTTGTTTGTTTTTGGTTTTTGGGTTTTTTTTTTTTCCGAGACAGGGTTTCTCTGTGTAGCCCTGGCTGTCCTGGAACTCACTCTGTAGACCAGGCTGGCCTCGAACTCAGAAATCCGCCTGTCTCTGCCTCCCAAGTGCTGGGATTAAAGGCGTGCACAACCACCGCCCGGCTTCTATTGGTTTTTTTATTGAGGATAACAGGAACTGCTCAAAACATAGAGCAAGATAAGGATTTGCCTCTTGGACTTGAGGGTCAGTTAAAAGGGTAGAGACAGCTACAGGCTTCTGCGTGCCAAGAAGAGAGTCAAGAAATAAGAAAGTATGTTTCAAGGAGGTTCGTCATCCCTGGTGAGGCTTCATTTGTTGCTTGGGTTTGGAGATGCTGAGAACAGGACACAGGTCTTTGCACAAGCTAGGCAAGTACTTACCCACTAAGCCACATGCCCAGCCAGGGCTGAGGTACTGATTAAAGAAAGGATGTGTGCACGATAATGCAATTTGTTCAAAGTGGAAGGTTTGTGCCCAAACTCAATTAAGCATTTCAAGAACAACGCTTTAGTTTATCTCTTAGACACTGTTTCCCACCAGAAAGAACTTCGTATTTCACGCTTACATACCTCTACCAGTAAGGTTTTGACTACAGTGTCTTTCCAGTTGACATCTTGCTCCTTACCGGCATCGTTCGGGCAGGCACTACTCTGTTTGGATGTAGCCACTACTGTGATATTCACTTTACCTGGAAAATATTGCCAAGCATAAGGTAAAGGGTAGTGACTCCTCCTCCAGTGGGAGGAATGTCAGGTCGATCAATCGGGTCTTGAACGGGATGGGCCAACTTTTACCGTCAAGTGAAAGTTTAGATCAAACTACCGACTTCTCCTGCCTGGAGATAAGGCAATATGTCTTGTTATACTTGTTTCAGGATTCCCTGCAGCAAGTTACTCAGATACTCCCTTAGAACTTACAAATTATAAGAAAGATAATATCTTATGAACCTGTACCACCACCTTGACATTGTTTACAGAATGACATTGAACCATACAACATCAGAAAGCTGCCGGTTCCTTCTCTTTTCCCTTTCCTTTCCCTTTCCCTTCCTTTTTCCCTTCCCTTCCTTCCTCTCTCCTTTCCTCCTCCTTCCTTCCTTTCTTTTTTTTCTGAGATAGGGTCTCACCATGTAGCCCTGGCTGGCCTAGAGCTCACTATATAGACCAAGCCTAGAGTTCACAGAGATCTGCCAGCCTCTTCCTCCTGAGGGCTGGAACTGAAGGTGTGTAGCAACATTCCTGGTTCCTAATGTTTCCCAGGATCAAAGAAAAACACCACCACACCTTCTAATAACTGGGGTTTCTAATGTTTCCTACGATCAAACAGAAAAAGTAAAATATAATACAGCACAAAGGCCACCAGACACAAACTGAGTGCTGGCAAGGAATTTCAGTTCCTGTGGTATCACAGTATGTAATCAAAACTGACCTTCTGTGTCCTTTTATTTTTTATAGAAATTGGAGGATAGGTAAAGCTTATTCAAAAGGCTTAGCATCATCTGTGTGCTGTAGACACAACTGATATATTGTTCCTGTTTCCTTGTTGTAGGTTTGGCTTATTTCTTTCTTTGCTTCGCAAAGTCTTTGAGTGTCACAAAAAACGCAACATCAAGTGCAGGATTCTGCCTCGAGTTCCAGAGTGAGATATCTGAAGATCTTACAGTGCATAAAAATTAAGAAAGTTTGAGTGTAAAAGTTTGAGTGTAGAAAAATGGTCTGTGATGAATCACTATCACAGCTGAATTTTTAAAAAATCTTGTATTTCTCACTGATGTAATAATATAACAAATATAGGACATGAAATAAAATATTTTTAATGACCTGGGTTTTAAAAGTTTCTGGTTCACTAAACTTTTAAATTTTCTCCTTCTTTTATATCAGCAGCCAGAGACTTCTAAAGTTACTCTTCTAAATGGTACTAAAGCAAAGTTCTCAGAATTTAATCCTCACCCAGTGATTGGTATTTTTCTTTTTAATCTGGTGGCCTCTTTAGCACACTTACTTGAAAAGCAAAATAATTCCAGGAACTCTCATAACTGATTGTGACAGAGGATTAATTTTTGTAAGACTGGCATTTTGTGTGAATGTCGGATAAAACAGCCATTGTAAGAATCAGGGTGACATTAAAGAAACATGGGCGGTCTTCATTTGAGATGTGATATGTGGCGTTGACAAATCACACAAATTAGTGTCCATGCCATGGCTCAATCTTGTTATAATTTCTATGTGAATGAATGGAGTTCTGTACCACAGAGTATTGATGATAAGGAGCTACAAGGCTGGAGCGTGGGCTCGGTGTTTAAGAGCGCTTGCTGCTCTTGCAGAAGACCTGGGTTTGGTTCCCAGCACTAATGTCATGTAACACAAAACCATCTGTAATCCAGGTTCCCATGGAACACACTCTTCTGGATTCCCTGGGTGCCTGCATGCACATGGTGACATACATCCTTACAGGCAAATACATATACATAGAAATAAAACAAAGTCTTTTTAAATAGAGAAATTGCATTATAAGAATTTTGAATGGCCAGGCGGTGGTGGCACACGCCCTTAATCCCAGCACTTGGGAGGCAGAGGCAGGCGGATTTCTGAGTTCGAGGCCAGCCTGGTCTACAGAGTGAGTTCCAGGACAGCCCGGGCTATACAGAGAAACCCTGTCTTGAAAAACCAAAAAAAAAAAAAAAAAGAAAAAGAAAAAGAATTTTGAATATAGAGAAATGAATAAAGGAAGTTAAAAAATATGATGCCAAAGAAAAATATTTTTTTTGAAAATCTAAGGAAAACAGGTTGATAAAATGCAGTCAATCCATGACAGATCGACACAGCTGCTTACCCAGTGTCTTTGGAATAACGGTCCAAACATATGTTTTCCGTTCTCCAGCCTGGAGGACTTCACTGTCAGTGTTGCTCTGGGTGTTGATGCTTGCTTCATAATGCTCAGATGCTTCTAACTGAACAGAAATCTAAAAACAGAACAATGGCCACAGGGGTCAAATTTTAAATTCTCTCTCTCCCTGGTTTGATTTAATATCCACAACTTATTATGCAATGGTTTCTTTGATGTCTTCAAAGAAGAAGCTAACGTTTGTCATCTTAAGAAGATTCTCTCCATTTTAACTCAGCAAAGTGAAAAGATGCCCAAGGACTCAGTCACAAACTCACGAAATAGCAGACTGCATCATCACAAAATCTTATTCTCACGAAAAATGAGAGCCATTGTTATGATTTAAAGCAATTGTTTCTGGGGTCACAGAGTTCACTCAGCAGTTAAGAGCACTAGCTGCTGTTGCAGAGGACCTGGGTTCAGTTCCCAGCACCCATGTGGAAGCTCACAACAGTCCGTAATTGCAATTCAAGGGATCTGATGTCCTTTTCTGACCTCTGTGGGTACCAGAAATACACATGGTGCGTGTGCATACAGATAGGTAAAACAATCCTACACAGAACATAAAATTAAAAATTTAAATAATTATTTCTAAAGATTAAAGAAAGAAATGACTGCCTTGGAATATGTGTTTTCATTTGTTAATAGAGAGGCTACAGTGATATTTAGTGAAAAAAATAATAATTTAACTTTGCTGGATTTTTGTTTCCAGATCAAAGGAGGTGGCCCACCTCTATACATGTAGTCAGGTAGTTGAAGACAGTGACAATCAGGTCACTCTGTTCACTTCGAATAACAGAAAAGGGTGAGGTAACTTCCACGAAGAAGGGCTGGGAGATCTGTAGAGACACTTTGGGTGAAATGCCAAACCCAGCATTGCCGTTGACACAGAAGGCGCTGGTCTCCCATTGGGTGATGGTATCCGGGACAAGGAACGAGATATTTGCTGAGCCTGAGGAACTGAAAAGACAGGCTATTGGTGACACATCCTGTGAGTGGGAACCTGAGATTATGCAGAACACACACAAATAAAGTCACTGAAGGATTGGAAAATGTTTAGGTCAGGCATTAGATACGTATCCCTCATCTGATGTCTGTAGAATAGAACCTTAGCAATGCCATATTTCTATGAATACTTTTTTAAAAATTGAGGTAGCATATACTACCTGTGTGAAATTTGTAGAAGTGAAGGTCTTAGTGGAAGAGTAATGCTTTACTGAAACAAATAAACAAACTAACTGTCAAACATGAATCGGGATGGACAAATGAACAACATTTAAAAAAAAAAAACTTCACTACTTTATTGCCCAGGAATAAAAGTTAACAAATCAAAAGAAAAAAATAGAGATAGAAACACAAAGGGGAGAAATCTATTTAAGAAAATACTAAGAAGCACAAAAAAATAAAACTCACTGTACACTGATGAGGTCCCATAGCCACATCTTGGGGAAGTTCGTCCTGACTGTCTCTTTGATGGCCAGTTTTGCATGGCTGATGCTGTCTGCAGCGTCATAAACTAAAACGAGAGAGAGAGAAAGATACAAAGAAATGTCCTATGCAGAAAGAGCAAAAGTATGTGCTGTGCTTCAGTGGCACATGCCTGGTTAAGCTATGTGTATACGTGTGTGTATGTACATGCCACACAGGTCGATTTCAGATGTCTTCCTTACTTGCTTTTCCATCTTAATTTTCGAGGTAGGGCTTCACTGAACCTGCACCTTGATATGTCAGCTAAACTGGCCAGCCAATAATCCCTGGAGACCCCTTGTGGCTGCTCCTGAGCCAGAGGGTGACAGGTGTGCACTGGCACGCCTGGCATTTATGTGGGTACTAGGGACCAAACTCAGGTCCTCACGACAGCACAGCAAGCAGCTTACCCACCGAGCCATCTCCCAGCCCCTTTAGATGAGCTCTTAATTTCTCATAAATTCAATCTCAACCGAGGTATCACTCTTTCCGTGCTCAAATTTTAGTATTGTTTAAAAGTTACAACAAACAAACAACACGTCACCTACAGCCAAGTCTGGATGAATTAAATGTCCTCACTGACTCTTCTCTGACATGCTGGTACCTGCCAACCCTGCTGACTGGCATTATGTTTGCTTATGCTTTTATTGTCGTTAATACTTGTCATTGTCTAGAACACATTCCTTTACAGGAATGACCTATAGGTTACATATGACGCGCTTAGTTAGTGTTTCTACACCAAAATAGTAACTACTGAGCTGGACATGGTGACATATGCTTTCAGACTCCAGTATTTGAGAGGTAGAGTCAGGGTCAATCAGACGTTCAAGGTCATCCCTGGCTACATAAAAAGTCTGAGGCCAGCCTGGGCTACGTGCATCACACCATGTCTAGTTGCTGCCTGCATTATCTTTGATAGTTGTCTTCACAACTATTTTGAGGTCAGCCTGAGCTATGGGGTAAGGCCTTGTCTTAAGAAATAAACAAAAATTTTAAAAAAGAACCAAAACCTGGACTTCTTTTTGTATTAGAAGTTAATTATTCTTTATCATTAAAAATATTTCCAGCCTGTCTCGCTGAACTGCAGAAATGCTAGTTCTTGCTTCAAATTATCCTAAATCATCTAAAGCTCTTATTTTGCATGGTTTTTATCTTAGAAACACTCAATCCAAAGAATTCTATTGAATAGCACTCTAACGGGAAGTTCTAGATTACCCACAGGCAGAAACAGATGGTGCGCCACCACCGAGACCACCGATTATCCGTTCATCTGGGTGATCGAACGTCCTCAGCAAGAGCTGATTTTCCTGGAATGAACACACTTCCGGTTTCCGGTAACGGAGATTTGTAAAGATTTTCAGACCCATATTCTTTCGAAGAAAGACACAAAAAGATTATACGTTGCTTTCTTGAGAGAATTACGAGAGATCTACAGTCATAATAAACAGACAATAACTCTGCATATTTTCTGTGCAGCCAGGACTCAGGCTCACAGAAATCAAGTCTCCAATAATCACTATGTTTATTATTATCGGTGTGCTAATATTTCCATTTTTTTTCCATTTATGCTTAAGGGAATACAAGACATCAGCACTGCCGCTGTATTAATTAACAGCAAACATGCACACTCACATGCATGTCTATACGGTGCACATGCCTTAATCAGCAGAATTGGGACTTGAACTAAAGCCTGTCTAATTCAGTGTTCTCTTCGTCATCCACGGTGATTCTAATCATAAAGATTCCTTGCATGGCCCCTGAGAACATGTGGCTGACAGCCTCCATTTACATGGAATACAGACTGTAAGTTATCTTCTTGGTTTAACTCTTGACACGTAAGATAGATTGCAAGAAATTGAATTCCATTTCATCACAGTCCCATGATTCTAGCCATACGATTTCTTTTTAGCAAAAAGAAAAAAAGCCAACAGGATTAACATCTCTTTTTTAAAGAGTACTCTGTCGGCACAGTATAGAAAGAATCTATGGTGTGAGAGAGATCGGGTTGGGACCACTAAAGCTACAAGAGGAAATGTTTTACAGACTCATCTGTGGTCTTACCCTGATAAGATTAGAGAGGTCTGCATCCCAAACACTGTTTGTAGGTGTATAGTACAGTCCATTGTAGAACAAGTCCTTCTGAGGAATGCATGGGTCTGCTCTCTCATCATCCAAGTTGAGACCATTGTAGAAATACCCATATTGATGGATATATGGGAGCATGCTATATACCTAGGAGGCGAAGATATGGTCCTTGGTGACTTGAAGCTCTCCTTGCATAATTGTAGGATTGGAAAATCGGTGTCAGAACCACTTACTACTGAGCCAACTTTCCAAAAAATTCAAATGAGGAGAATAATATTGTTTTGTGTAGTCAATGTTATTTGCAAACTTTTCTTGCTGACAGTGCAGGTTTGAGGATAGCAAATAAGAAAGGTCATGGAGAACTCTTGCTTGTTCCAAAGCCTAGCACACAGATAACTGCCTGAAGTTACAGTAGTAGAGGTTCTAGACCTGGAGGATGATGTCAGCTGCCTGAATCTAAGTATTAATGAATTAAAACCTTTCAGATAAAATATCGCATCAAGCAACGAACAAGCGGCCAAAGCACTTTACATATTCGTAGGAAACTGTTCTTATGACACTCAGCACGATGTGTAACGAATATGCACCAGTCGAAAAAGTGAACAAAGAGTAAGATCAACAACTTATACTTTTACGATTGAAAGGGACAGTGATTATTCCTGTAATCTTTCAGTCGTTGGTAGAATTATGGGCACCATGTTCTGAAAGACTGCAAGAAAAGTTGAGAAGATGTAAAGCTGAGGGAAAGCTCCGGAAACTACATGCACGGAAGGAGAACAGCATGAAGGGATTGGAAGAAACACAAACCAAATTCATTCCATGTAAAAACACTCTAACTCCTGTCAAAATAGGAACCATCTTCCCTGGATGCAGGAGCTCCCAGTAAGAGGGAAGGGCTTGAGATGAAGGGACGGCTTCCATTCGTTCAAATGCATGACTGGCTTGGGTGGGGGTTATCAGGCGGGAGAGATAGTGGTGTCAATAGATGTCATTGACCCTTGGAGATGGCACTTAACGGAAGGAAAGATGGAACAGGATAAAACAGAGGACACAGTTTAGTTAACGAAATGCCTTAGTCCAAATGCCAACTAATGCCAGGAAAGCATTGCTCAGATATTTTGGAATAAAGGGAATATTTGAAAATTGACGTGCAAGGTATTTAAAAAGATCATGAATCAGAAATTCAACAAAGAAAGTATAACAATGGGCAAAACGAAGGTAGAAATAATTGAGAATGAACTCAGAAGATGAACACATCAGAAATGAACTCTAAAGGCGAAAGAGCCTAAGAGAAAAATGACAGACAGAAATCAGCCATTGTTTTTGTTTGTTTGTTGAGGCAGGGGCTTGTGGCTTTGAACTCTTGATTTCCCTGTGTCTGCCTCCCAAGCAAAGAGATTACAGTGTGCATCACCATACCCAGCACACCCAGCTTCTAGAAGAGAAATAGAAAACCAAAGAGAAAGAAAGAATCGAAGCCGGTCACTCGAGAGCTTGAGCACATGTGAGAATGAGCTAACATGTGAATGAAATAATTCAGAAAAGGGAAGAAGTCAAAAAGCTTAATTTTTAAGTTATAATACAGACTAAGCTTTTGATTTTCTCCTACACAATAAATCCTAAGAGATGTGTTACAAAAATTTTAGTTTAAATATATAGGAGGGGGAAAAACCCTCCAAGGCCTCCAGACAAGAAGGCCAAATAACCTACCAGAGAGAATAAGTTAGCCTGACAGCATAATTGTTTTTTAAAAAAAATGTTCACAGTGAGGCACAAGGGAGCAGGGTTTTCAAGAAACCTAAAGAAAAATACAAGCCCCAAATTTAATAGTCACATAACTCGTCTTCTATCCTTCTTTATTTTTATAATATTTGTTTGTTGTTAGTTCTGGGTTTTTTTGTTTTTGTCTTTTTTTGAAACCGGGCTCATGCAGCTGAAGTTGGCCCTCAACTCCTGATCCTCCTCCCTGTACCTCTCAAGTGCCGACATCACAGGCGTTCGCCCAGCTTCTATCTCCAGGCTTTAGAAAGATGATTCTGAGTATGAAGATGTGATGGAATTCTTGTGCCCTTCTGAGGAAGCTAGCAGAGAATATGCTTTATGTCACTGAAAGATGACCGGACACTGGGATAGCTCAGGAGCAATACAGAAGCACAGCTGTAAGCAGGGTGTGCTCGCCCAAGGAAGGAGGGATGCCACTTTAAGGGGAGAGAAAGGGAGTGGTCAAGACTATTGACAGCGGAGCTGGCCACTGGCTAGGGCCACTGGCTAGGGCCATTACTTAGAATGACTGGCTGGGTTTCAAGGTTAAACAAGAAAAAAGTGAAGCGATACTATTCTTGAGAAAGTCAATACAATAAAATTTCAAAGCTGTGTGTGATGGCTTAGACTTTTAATTTCAGCTCTCAGAGGCAGAGGCAGGTCAGGAGCATTGGCTGCTCTTCCAGAGAACCTGGGTTCGGTTTCCAGTATGCATAGATGTATGTGCAGAGAAGACATCCATACACATAAAATAATAAATATTTTATCTTATTCTCTTAAGAAACGTAGCAGAGCAAGCACCAATGGAGAGAGAATACTTAAATGAGCCACCTTTTATAAAACAAGCACAGGAAGTGGTTAAGTGGTTATTCTCAGGTCACTGGGAGCTTATGTTTCTCTTTCTACTAAGGCCAGAACAAGGTAAGGATGCTACTGTCCCCACAGAGTAGTTCTGTGCTGGAATCAGGCAAGGAGAATACAGAGGCATGGAATAAAAAGGAAGGAAGCCAGTGGGAGAAGGAGGAAGGGAGGGAGGGAGGGAGGGAAGGAGGGAGGGAGGGGAAGAGGGAAGGAGGAGGGAGGAGGGACAGGGAGGGAGGGTGAGAAGAAGGAAACTTTCTATTTGATGGCAACATTGCAATACACAGAAACAGAGACTCAATGAAAAATATAATTCAACTAACCAAGAAACTTAGCAAGTTAGCAAAATGTAAATCACTGTGCAAAACAGCTGCAGGATTCACAAATACAGTAGAATAAATAGTGGGAGAAAACGTTCTTTACAACAGCAACAGAGTTGTTATGACACAGTTGTGAACAGATCAAAAGTTCATGGAAGAAAACTGTTTAAAATGTAATTCATGAATAACAGAAAAATTATACTTGGAAAAAAAAGCCATTTTAAAATTCTGAATTGGAATATTTCCCCATTAGGGATGCAACAGTGAAGTTAATTTGTAAATCCCATGTGACCACAGTAAAAGTACCAGTTAGCTTTCTCTCCCTGAGCTAGAGAAGTTACAAGTAAGTTGGATATTGAAAATCAACTAGAGCCGGATGGTGGTGGCGCACTCCTTTAATCCCAGCACTTGGGAGGCAGAGGCAGGCAGATTTCTGAGTTCGAGGCCAGCCTGGTCTACCGAGTGAGTTCCAGGACAGCCAGGGCTACACAGAGAAACCCTGTCTCGAAAAACAAAACAAAACAAGAAAAGAAAATCAACTAGAAGAGAGGGGTGCCCTGGAGTTGAGATTCGTGGAGTTAACGGACCAAAGGGGTTGATTGCCACCAAAAATTAATCTCTATCGTTAAAACTGAGGAAATGACATAGGAAAAGAAAAACCAGTGGAATGTAAAGCCAAGAAATAAACGGAATAAACAGAAATGCAGTTCAGGATAAGGACAGTGTCTCATGTCACCCAAGCAGAGATAACATGTCAACTGGATATATTTTATTTTTTAAAAAAAGATGAACTAGATAGATATCTCATACTTAAGGAATGAGGGCTCCCTGAAAATAAAAATCAGTTTTCAAGGCTGTTACAAAGTCAGGCCTGGGTCATCCTGAGACAGGAGATTAGTTAATATCAAGAACATAATTGGGCATTGTCAAAGAACATAGAGACCAACTTAAAAAAAAAACTGCTCTCACTATGATTTTAAGATATCACATTGTTTTAGAGTTTTTAACCTGTTGTAATTATGTATAGAGTTCTGAATTACTGTGGATGCCAGACAGAGAACTCACGTAGTTAATAACCCATGCTAACAGCCGAGAATGGAGCACAGACACAAAGACTTGATGCTTTCAGCATGTCTCATCTCAAGTAAAAGCATCCTGGGAAGGGCAAGGCTTGCAGCCACACAGCTTGGTGACACTGGGGAACAATGCTGCTTACGCTCTCAGGTGTCATTTCTTGTCCACGGTTCAGTAGAAGGGCACTTTTGTCCACCGCTCGCAGGGCACAGAAGGAGTCAGGGGCTGCTTGAAGATGAATGCTGGTGTTAGAGCCGGGGAGGTCCTTCTCCTTTGAGAACTTTATGCTAACCTGAAGAGGAGGAAGGGAAGTAATGAGGGAAGAGGCAATTACACGAGAAGAAAACGAGAATAAGTCCTGTCTTTCCCAAACAAATCCTGACCAATTTCTGTACATACATTTTCCTGCCCATTCTCAGTTCCCTGTGGGAATATCTTTCAGTTTCCCCAACTCCTCCAGCTTCCCATGACCAGGTATCAGTAAGATAACCCTCGTGACTCTCATTCTTTGGTAACTTAACTGTAAGATTACTGTGTGAAGATTATGAGGGGGGCCAGACAGAGACAGGGCTGCATAGACAGCATACTGGGTGAGAATGCTTGCTATCAAGGTTGACAACTTGAGGTCTATCACTGGAACCCACACGGTGGCAGGAGAGAATGGAGTCCTGCAAACTGTCCTCTGGTCTTCATGCGCTCACTCATGGGCACGCACACATGTGCGCATGTGTGCACACATACACACCAAATAAATAAGTTCATGTAAGAACCAATCTTTAAGGGGAGGTAGCAGGAAGCAGAAATCCCACCCTGCTGATAAGGGAAACATCACCTTGTTTTTAAAGCACTTCTCTATCTGGAGCTTGGCACTATCCGCAACGATTTCCCCGCTGGGGTGGAGGGTGTAGACGAACAGGTCAGCCTCCGGCGCCAGATCAGTACTGATGCTGATTGGGAAAGAGAAGTTTCCATTCCAGGCTGTGGAAACAGGCAGTTCACAGATGACACCGTGCTGGCACTCGCTTGTCTCTCTGGGTTTGCTTAGATGAAGGAGAATGGCGTGTGGATAGGAAAATGACCTGGGCCTTGCTCAGATGCAAGTAAAAAGGGGACTTATGCACAGATGAAGATACTACAGTAAAGCTGCCTTAGACGTCACTTTTCTACAATGTACATAATTAACTGACTAATGGGTGCAGCTAAGTTTTGTCAACTTGACATAAACTAGAGTCAGCTGGGAAGAAGAAACTTCAGTTAGGGAAATGCCTCTGTCTGGTTGGCCTGTGGGCCTTTTCATGACTAATGATAGATATGAGAGGGCCTAGCCTGTGGGTTGTGCTACTCCTGGATAGGGGGACTAGGGCATGCAAGAAAGCAGGCTGGGTAAGCCATCAAGAGCAAGCCAGTTAGCAGTGCTCTTCCATGGTTTCTGCTCCAGTTCCTGGCTCCAGGTTCCTGTCTTGAATTCCTGCTCTGACTTCCCTCCATGATGGACTGTTACATGAAGTATAAGACGGAACAAACCCTTTCTTCCTGAAGTTGCCTTGGCTAGGGTTTATCACGGCAGTAGAAAGCAAACTAGAGTAATGATAGAAGGGCAGCAATTGCCCTTTTCAAACTCTTCAGTGTTACGTCAGGCCATGCTACCTACTGCCCCCCACCTGCTCGTGGCAGTCAGTGCTCGCCCTAACTTGTAGAAAGTACAGAGATAAGGTATGTATTCCAAAGCAAGGGCATCATATCCACCTTGAGCTCTGACTTCCGTCTGTCCATTGAGGAAGATGCCTCCTCTCACCATTACCTGTGCCAGACAGAGAAGATCCAGTGTGAGTACTGAACTTACATCATGTCCTCATGGGCTAATCTAGTGACCATTCTGACAAGAACAAGGTAGCTTCCACAAATATTAAAAGGGAACTTCACACATGTTGGGCTAGAACAGGGAAAAAACTGCCCATTATCTACCCATTTGCCTCTGGTCCATGCTGTGAAATGGAAAGCCCATAAGGCCGACTAGATGACTCAATATGCACGGAACTCTAACAGTGCCTCAGGCCTACTTCCTTTTTCAGTTTGGTGAGTCTAATTGATTCCACTAATGTTTCCAGTTAGGAATGTACAGCTGAGAACACTAAAGCTTAGAGCATCTGAACAACGTGCTCAAGGTAGACACATGTGCTTGAGGACTGGGAGAGAGTGGAGGGATGGAAATAGGAATGGCTTAATTTCCAAGTCTGTCTTCACTCTCCTCGAAGCCTTAGTGAGAAGGGATGAGGACAGATTCCTTTTCTGCTCATCCTTTTGAACTTTCCAAGTTACTTAACCCTTCACGTATGGTCATAAACACTGGATGTGACGTACAATGGAATGATTGAGGAAGTAAGTGGCTCAGTCTCGGGGGAACTCAGAGTGCCTGGGATCGGTTTGCAAGGGGAACTCATTTATGGAGACAAAAGTATTCAACAGCAAAGTGGGTAGGCAGAGCTCACTCAGATTGACTAGGTCTGACGGATGACACCCCCTAAACTGTGCTGTGCTAATTAGACAGATCCACCAGCTGAAGCTTACCAAATAGAAGAAGGTCACATCTGAGGTCTTGTAGGCCTCAGGGTTTAGGGAGTAAAGTACTGAGACCATCTTCTCCTGATCACATGGAAGCTGCTTTGGCTCAAGATTGATCTTTAGGAAGCTGCTGCTTCGGGAGTAAAAGCGTGAAGCTGAGAAGTAGGCATCCGAATACTCAGGGGACAACCAGCTGGAACGATGGCAGCTTCTAGGTTGGACATAGACGGCCTGGCAGGACAGAAGCAAAGGAAAGGTTTTAGAACAATGGACACCTCTAAGACAGGAAGTGCTACCGGACACAGGCTTGTTATCTCTCCCAACCAGGAAGGACCCTAGCTCACAGCTGTTGTTACGGAGGCTGGTGAGATGCCTCACCATGTGAGGGCACTTGTCACCAAGCCTTACCACCCAAGTTTTATTCTCAGGACCATTGTGATGGGAAGGAGAGAAGTGACTCGTACAAAATGAGATTATATATATATATATATATATATATATATATATATATATATATATGACTACTGTTATGTGACTGTCCAACTGGACTAACAGTGAATTGATATATTTTTTTTTATTTTGCTTGTGTATGTTGTATGTGTGTGTGTGTGTGTGTGTGATGATTTGCTATGTATCCCAGTGTGACCTGTCTCAACATCTTGAGTGCTAGAATTACAGGCACGCTTTGGATTTTTACTTTTAATTACAGTCAGAGAATTAGATTTAAGTTCTGTATCCTTCCCCTGAACACAAGCCATGACAAACTGTTTAACTGCGAACTTCTGCAAAAGGTTCAGAAAAAAAACTTCATGGCAGCTCCCCGTCTATTCACGGGGTGATGTGGGGGAGAAGGCCAGATTTTCTTACATGCTACTTCTACTTCCATAGAAGACATTCTGGTCACGAAAGTTGCTCTCACTGAGTACTGAATGGGCAATCAAGTCACAGAAAAGATGCTACTATCTAAGAGCCTTCTATTCTCCAAATCCCTAGCACTGGGGCCTCTGGGATTCTTGACAGTCTCTGCCAGCTCTTGGATGTCTTACTTTCAAGCTGATCTGTGCATTGAATATCTCTGACGTGTCGATGGAAAATTGAGCTTCCCCGTTCTCATCTGTGGTGTAATTTCCTAGATGTTTCCCGTCGAGCTCCAGTTGCAAAAGCTTGTTCACCATTGGTGTGCTATCGGGACCATAAAATTTAAGCTGTACAAAAGCAGAGATGTTAATATTCTTAGAACACGAGGCTCCACATTTCTACAAGGAATTTTTCATCCACGATAGCGATCGCTTAAGAGAAATTTCAGTGGATAGAAATACCCATTCTAATTGTGTATATGTGTTTAAACATAAAGCAGGAGAAGCTGCCGTTTGATACATTGGTTTCTTTTAGCCCTAGAACTTTCTAGGCATACCAGACATAGTAATATTAAAAATAGATTATAAGCCTAGAATAAAAGTGTCAGGAAAATTTCAAGGGCTAATCTGTGAACAGAGAAAACCCAAAGAAGTTCCTTTAAAAGTACCAGGCAAACCTACAGTTCCAGAATAAGTGATCCCTTTCCGGTAGAAAGAGTCCATGTTCTCAAAGTTCACAGTGCCAAGCACTGAAGTGATAAAAACTGGGTGTGTTTTACTCATCTGCACACCTGTAAGAAATGATGAAACACAGCATCAGGAAGAAATTAAGCATTTGAACAGACACCCCCAGGGTGAGGCATGCATCCTAGGATATGTGAGGATCTGGATTCAATCCCTCTGTTCCCCACAAAAGCCACGTTTAAAGATGTTGCATTTTACCATAGTGAGGGACAACTCATTTCTAATTAATAATGATGTTTCTAACTTCATATTCTTTTTCCTCAGCGGTAGAAAGCTGTCTGTAAGATACAATCGTTACCTGTTCCAAATTCTGTAACCATTATGTTAACATTCAATGTCATGAACAATCCAGAGCGGTACAGCTGGAAGACTTTTGTATTGACAATGTGAGAAGCACAGCCATCTTTCAGCTGAAAAATAAACAGAGGTGGAATGAAAAAGTTAGGGATCCAAGAGTCTCATGGAACTTTAGCATGGGTACCTTCCACCCCTGTGTACCCAGGTCTCCGTTGTTGAGTTACTGAGCGGACGAAGAAAGAGGTAAAGTAGAGAGAGCAACTTCAAGAAGACTTAAGTCAGAGACGGGACTATCTACGCTTTATGGGTTCAAGGACAGCCTCCTCGAAGCAAAGTAGGCATGAAATAGTTTAAGGATGCGAATAAAGCTAATGAGATCCTGAGAATGAGAAATTAACTCCCTGCAGAAACTAACAGCAGACGAACCAACACTTTTTAGTTGGAGCATGTGGAAGCCAGCAGCTGTGAAGGTCTGCTGTTTGAAACAGGGAAAAATGTACATTTTCACCACGTACAGCAGAAACGAGAAAACTGTAACTTTTTAATTATATTTTAAAATAAGAAAGATGCACTAACTTCAAATTTTAAACATTGGAAGGATGCACTCATTCATCTGACCCTCGAAGCTATTGTTTGCTCTAGGCAGTGTTATTACACCCGTCATACACGCATATACATGCACATGAATTTAAAAAGTTCTTAAAAATGAAATAAAATGATAAAATTAAAACCAGTGACTTACAGACATGCAGAAAAATAGTCATAAAGTTAAAGCCCAGCAGAAAAGATGAGATTTTTCATAACTAGGAATTAGAAAGAAGGAGACCGGAAGTTTGGAACAAGAAACACAGAACATTCTGGGTGGCGGTGTTTCCGCATGAACAGCCTGCGGTAGGATTTTCCAAGGAAAGACCGTGGAGACCACCCAGGTAGTACAGACCATAGGGACGCCGATGAGCAACTTTGCAGGTCTAAAAGCCTACAGGCAAAAGCACCCAGAAGCCGAGGAACTATGCTAAACATTGTATTATCTTCATGTTTCTCACCTGACTTAGCTCTCACCCCCCAACCCCGACTAGCCACACAGTGAAAGTGCTGTAAGTCCTTTTTATGAGTGGCATAAAATCCCTATGAGAAGTTCCCTCCGGAGTTAGCCCGTGCTCCGCACCTGCGCAGTGAACTGCTCACAGATTTCGTTCTCATCGCTCTCACAATTCCCGGGTGAGAACTCTCTGCACACTTTTATCTGAGCTTTTCCCTGCACAGGCTGGCCATAGGTGTACCTGGTGGGAAAAGGAGCATCGAGATGGTAAATGGGCCGCATCATAGTGACACTTACGGACCTCGCTAGAAATCATATATGAAGCCTTGAAACTGGGTGTTTCCATCTAACTGCCTTTAGGGCTATTTTCTCCCTCAGAATTCGGGTCAACTTAGACATTTAATTTATGAAGAGGATCTGGCTGGTTTAGAAACAACCAAATAAGTTCACAGTTTCATTCAATTTTAGATGATCTAATATTTCAGTGGAGACAAATTTAATGAGCAAAAATTTAAAATATATCTAATTTGTTACAAGTATTGGAAAATGAGCTGGTTTTGTTAGTAAGTGCATATGAACATAGGTAAAACTTGACGATTCTGGATACTACAGTCTTTCCAGATCAATATTTTCAACATTATTCTTATTTTACCACCATCTAACATGTAACATATTAAACATGTTGGCACCGAGAGTGTAGGTACGAGCCAACATTGCATTAACGGCTTATATCCCGCTAAAGCACAATACAATTTTTATTTCTTAAACTTCAAAGGCTAAACCAGGCATTGTGTTTTTTGTTTGTATGTTGTTTTTATAATTTGAGGATCATTTTGACTTTATTGAATTAATAACAAGCGCAAAATTTGTGTATAATAAAACTGAGTAAAACACTCAGATTTAAGCTTGCAGATTACCATGCTCTTTCAATAACTCTCCAGCACAGGGGTTGGTCGTATGTTTAATACAACATTTAACTCATTTTTTTCCCTCTAGTAACTTTAGTTACAAAACTGAGAAGTAACTCACTTCTCTGAGCTTCCAGGACTTTTCCAGGAAAACACAGTGTTTCGGGGAAGTGAAGGTCAAAGCCAGATCCACTTCAGCCATGTTTCCTCCATCTCTGTGCTTGTGAGATTTCAACCCAGCCTATGTCACTACAACCATCTGCGAGTTTTGGTTTTTAACACAAGTGAAATAAAGGCCGGACCAGGGCTGGGCTAACAGTGCTCTTCTCAATGGCCATTCTTCTGTCTTTCACTTATAAACTAGTATTCTTTACAGGTTAGCATACGTCTTTGGAGCGTGTAGGTTACTGTCTTTGCTTGGGACAGAATGTCATTCCCATTGTTGTGATTTGAGTGGCTTTTATAGATGATAAGATAATTAATTTTTTTTTACTTTGGCTCAATATTTTTTCTTCGCTCTTAAAAGCCTATTCATTCTTGAGATTGCTGACATAATCTGGCTTGCCAGGTTCCAAACTAAATTTGTGGGCAAAAAGGAAGCGTGGGCAGCTGACCTAGCATTTTTCACCTCAGTAGTTGGCACTAATAGACAGTCAGTCACAAAGACTATATCAGAACTACTGGCATTATATTTATGTATAAGTGCTCTGTCTGAATGTACACCTGAGTACCAGAAGGGGGCATCAGATCACACTGCAGATGGTCAAGAGCTACCATGTGGTTGCTGGGAATTGAACTCAGGACCTCTGGAAGAACAGCCAGTGCTCTTATCCACTGAGCCATCTCTCCAGCCAGGACCCTAGCTTCTTATTGTCATTCATCCCTCTAGCACGTGAATTAAGGAGGTTTCAGAGAAATCAGAATAGAAGATCCCAAATAATATTAAGAAGCTACCAATTCTGTGTTAGCATTTGGTCTGCATGTGTTTTCAGGATATCCTAAGAAAAGAAAGTGGGCTTTCCAGTGTTCAGTTACATTTTTTTTAAAAGTATTTAACTGGGCAGATGAATAAATTTCAGGCCTTAATGATAGTGTAGGTTCTTGGTTTGTAGAAGGGTTTTCTAATGAAACTAGTTTAGGATCTTGGATTTCTTTATATTATTTATATTATTATATTATATTATTTATCCCAGCATTTTAAAGCACAGATTATCTATGACCTCACATATGCTAAACACATTCAGTTACTCTGCACTGAAACACAGAGAAATGTCTGATCCTTCTCTGAGAGAGACAGACTGACTCTGTGATTCTCTGGGGAGATCACGAAGAGGGTACCTCTCTAGTCGTGTTTCCCAGGGAGCCCTTTACAGACTGCAGCTTCGACATATTAAAAAATATCCAAAGGTTAGTGTTTTTATGTTATCTGTTAAAGCATCCAACAACGCTCATCAGGTGTTCATTCAAAGGATGGCACCAAACTGCCCAGGTATAACTGTCGACTCATCAGAAGACCCTCAAGTCTGATGTTATCCCAGGACTTACAGCTGATCTTTCTCTATAAAACTGAGATGATAACAGCTCCTATCTCATGGCATCCTGGGAATAATTTTTATAGCTGTCACCTAATAACTATTATCTGTTTTAAATTGTTAACACATTTTAGGACAGATATCACAAAAGGATAAAGGGCATCAGAAATAATTTCCCAAACAGAAGATAAATGTTCCTAAGATCGATAGGATGTTTTTATGTTAAGGGACTCAAATAAATTCAAACTAAATTATAAACTTCCTTATTTCCATGAAAGTTTGATAGCTCATTCTCTTTTTTTAAGTGAGAACACTCAGTGACGGTTAAGGTCCAGTGAAACCTGTCTTTTCATAACAGTTTTTAGAGTTAGGGAGGCAACATGGCGTTTAAAAGACTAAAAGAATATTATATAATTTTGACTTGATAATTTCCTTTAGGGAAATATTTCTTAAGTAAGCAATCCAGTTCTAAATCAGGCTACTATACAGTTTTACAGAAGATATCTACTACAAATGTACTAATTGCTAGAAACACAATATAGTAGATTACATATTGTACAGTAGAACAATGAGTAAAATTGTTTTTTTTTCTATGAAGATACACTTGCAAAGTCTGGAATTGGAATAGACAGAAAGGGAAGAAAAATATGGAGACATGTGTTTTTAAATATTGGATAGGATGGGTAGAAAAGAATAAGTATAGCCAGAGAAAATTTTCACAAAGCATGAGGGGGAAATCACCTATGACGTGTTAGTGATTGGTTGACTGCTCTGGAGTTTCGTTTCTATGTTCTCCTTCATAGTTTTCAAACATTGAAAATTTCTACAATAATTTTAATATAAGTATATAAATCAAGTTTTATGGTTAAGCTTAAGGTGATTTACCCTGTGGGGAAATAAATGAATAAACACTTACTTTGCACATGTAACCATTTGAAATTGATTGTCCGCAATAGTTATTGTCTCTGGTGTAGTGACCTCAACTTCAAATTTGGGCAATACTGAAAACAGAAAAGCCAACAAAAACCACACTTCAGCTGACAAAGTTGGAGAGCAAAACTAGAGCAACCACAGCAAACTGTTTCCATGCACGCTGTTTGCCTCCAAAGGCCCCAGCTAGCGCCCTGGGGGCTGTGACGCTGCCTCATTAAACGTCAGTTTATTCTGTTTCTTTTGTTGTTGGTGGTGGTGTTGGTGATGATGGTAGTTAGTGGATTTATTTATTTAGCCTTTAAAAAGTCAGCAATTGTTATGTTTTAATCTCTTAGATCCTTTCGAGGAGAGTACCTGAATTTTAGAAAATGAGATATTTCTTAGGTGAGGAGAGGAGTGGGCAAGAATCAGAGGAAGCCCTGGGCTCAGATGAGGCATAGAGTTCCAGGATGGAACAGAAGAGCAGACAGCAGAGACCCAGCCTGAGCTTCCGTTCCTGTGCCTGTGTCTAAAACGTTGTGTTCTGTTGTTTTGAACTTGTGTGTAGGAGAATCAGAAACAGTACTTGGTTACCATCTCGATTAACGGTGAAATGATCCATCACCGTCATTCCTGATTGTTTTTTTATGACGATTGTGTAATCCCCCAATATTGGTTCTGGAGTCAGTTGGAATGAGAGCTGGGTGATGTTTCTGAAAGATGTCACATTCATCCATTGAAAAATCACATTGCTTTGGGGGTCCTTGAAGACAGTGAATGAAGAACGACAGTCAGAGGTTGGGTGTGAAAATTCTTTCGTTTTTATTCTGGGTGTTCTCCATAGTTACTGGAGGTAAAGAGAGAACTACTCTAACATGTAACTAATGACCTCAATCACGGAAACAATGTAACTACTGCAATTTGGATAAAATTCAATAGGTATTTTTCTTAAAACTAACATTCATGTGAAAAATAATTTGTAACTGATACCTTTGATTTTTCTCTTTCCAGAGCAGAGTAGTAAAAGAATTAAAAATTCAACATAATGAGTCCAGATCAGTGCTCCCCAAAGCAGAGAGGACTCATACCAATGAGTATATAAGAGAACATTCATTCTAACAAACATTTAAAATGATTGTCAGTGGGGCTGGAGAGATGGCCCAGTGGTTAAGAGCACTTGTTGCTCTTCTAGAAGACGTGGGTTCTATTCCCTGCACCTTTGTGGTGGCTCACAACCATATGCAAATCCAGTTCCAGGGGATCTGATGCTCTCTTCTGGCCTCTGCAGGCACTGCATATATATGATGCAAATATATACATGCAAGCAAAACACCCATACATCCATGAATGATGTAATTAATTAAAAATTAATTAATTAATTAATTAATAATTTAATTAATTAAAAATAATTGTCACAGATTTCCACTTGGTCCCTTTCTATGTTGGTCATGGATTATGTAGTAGCACATACGTGGAATTTCTATGATTTTAAAAAGCAGGCACCGGGCAGTGGTGGCGCCCGACTTTAATCCCAGCACTTGGGAGGCAGAGGCAGGCGGATTTCTGAGTTCAAGGCCAGCCTGGTCCTACAGAGTGAGTTCCAGAACAGCCAGGGCTACACAGAGAAACCCTGTCTCAAAAACAAAAAAAACCAAAACAAAACAAAAAAACAGGCACAGTTGTCAGAATATAACCTTCATTTGCTTTCAGCCCTTTGCCACACACACACACAAGTTCACCTCAATAAACATTTTACACTTTCCAACTCTGATTAAAGAGATTATATTTAAAAGATTTGATTCAAAGGATTCTTGCTTAATAGATTATGTAAGGAAACAAAACTGTTACCTACTACCATTTCAAAGATTTTATTGATTTGTTCTCCTCTCCTATAATGTTTAGAAAACTGAATATCCTGGACCTCCTTTCTGTTCGGCTGCCCATGAGACCCCACGCTGGCTTAGATGTGAGTGGATGTCACAGGGCAGAATAAATTCTTCCCAAAAGAGCCAGACTTTACACACACTGAAGCTAGAACACCCGACTCCGTAACACTGGTGCTGTTCAGAATGCCCACACGGACAGGTTGTGACTTGTGAGTGGTGAACTTTTACTCATGTAAGCCAGTGTCAATCAAGCTTTGTGTTTCTTTCAGTAGAACACAGCGTTACCTGGGTCAGATGTGAAAGCAAACGACTGGGTAACGTAGAGAACGTGTGACTGCTAATCTGAAGTTCATGTCACTTTAAGAATGAGCTGTTTGTTACTCACATGAAAAGCTTAAAGCACCCACACAGTAGACAGAACAGTAGGAAGTTTATGAGTATCTTGTGTTTGCCCATATAACTGTGAATTATGAGCCTATATCCCACGGCCCTAGAATTAGCTAATAATAGTAGCCCACATTGTATACAGAGACAAACTACAGGTGCTGAGATCTGTTGATATTTACAAGTAAGCTGTAAATACAACCAGTTAAATGATAAGTGTAAAATATCTAAATTAAAAATTAATAAAATATGTTTGATTTGATGTAGAATGGTATGAGTTACAATTATAATACACAGTGGGAAAAATAAATCTCTGTTTTCCAGTTCTCAGCACATTATTCTTACGGATTCATGGACAAGAAATCAGGGTTCCTAGGTATCTTCAGAGTTTTCAAAATTACATTTTAATTGTACTTCTAATTGTCTTCAGACGCAGATTTCTTTTATGTTTGTTTTAATCATCTTCATTTTCAGTTATATAAAACTTAAAATTGGAAGCACCTCATTCCTAATCTGAATGTCTTTAACTGGATATGGATAACTGGACATGGAAAGTAGATGTCTTACCTGAACGGTGATCAAGGGATACTGAAAGGAAAGACACAGATGGATACTTTAGTGAGACATTCTTTTGCCAAATAGTATTAGTTCCAAGATTTATTTTTTAATCAGTTCTTTTAGCTAGTGTATAAAACAATGGTCTTTGCTATGATACGTTCATACATACATATCATCGTATCGTGATTGGGCTCATTTCATATTGCCCTCACCTGTCCACCCCACCTCTCCTCTCACTTTAGTGTGTGTGTGTGTGTGTGTGTGTGTGTGTAATCCTGACTACAAGAGAAAACATGGTATTTATCTTTTGAATTTGGCTAATTTGACCTAATACCACAACCTCTAGTTCATTCGTTTTTCTGAAACTGACATAATTTCATTCTTTATGGTCAAATAAAATTCCACGAGCCTATACACCACATTTGCCTTAGGAATAAGCCTGGGTGTGCAGGTATCTGAGGTATGCTGACTTACATTTCTGGAGGGTGCTCTGTACAGCAACGGGTTTGATGAATGGATTTCAACCCCATTGTACCTTTAGCAGTTATGGACTCACCAAGTCATCGACAGGCTTCAGCCAAGTGTTCAGTGTCACAACTCGAAAGTGAACTAAGGAAAAGAGGGTATGGCTGTAAAGTGGTTTTCTTGCGATCCCCGCCTTATGGTGATGATTGCTTTAAGAAATATACATAAGTAACTGCTTGTCCATCACAGGATACCACAGTGCTCTCCCCTAGCTCGGATCTGACCCTTTCAGGTTAAGAGTCCATTGGGGAAAATCTCTTTTTGTACTTCTTATCTCTCTGTTACTGATTCTTGTTGTCCCCAGGGCTGACACCAGCTACCTTTAGAAGCTTCTACCTTAACAAACATAAGGCTGTTTCTTGGAACAGAATTAGTGACAGACTTATCATCCATAGAAGCATATATGTAAGACATTTATGGGAATGGATGAGTATAATTTTCCTTGAAAACAATGCTAGCAAAATTAAGGTATTTTAGCAGAACTACAAAAGAAAGATGTCAGCTCTTTAAAATATAGTTTATTCTAATATTTTAGTAAGAGCAGGAAAGAGAATATCAGGAAGTGAAAATCTCTCTTTAGGCATTATCTTTGTAATATTAAATGTGAAAACATCATAATGAAATGCATTACAAATTATATATAAATAATATAAATATAATAAAATAAAAATAATAACAAATATATAATTAATTACAAAAGAAAGAGAAGAGAAGCCTACATAAGACTGTCGTTTAGAGGACAGTAGAGACTCCTCTGAGGAATTCTCCTGCCCCAGACACAGTCACATCAGTCAGAGCCCAGCAGCCTTGGAGGAAGCCACCCCTGACACTTTCATATCGGCTGGTTCTTCAGCTGCCAGAAATAAATGTCTATTGTTTAAGCCAAAATAAATTCTGCATTCAGGTCTTTTGTTTCCTTTTTTAAAAAAATCATAGAAATGTGGAACATGAATCAGGATATAATGCACAGGTGGTTTCATCTCTAACCCTTTCATTTCACAGATGAATAGATTATATCTCAAGGATCAGAATTTACTTGCCAAAAGTCAATCACCGGTCAACAGAGCTAAGCTTTGAAGCAAGAGGCTTTGAATTATAGCTTTGTATTCTTTATGCTACATTCTGCTTAGAACAATAGTTAAGAAAGCAGAAAGGCTCTGGCTGACTTTCTCATGTTATACCAATCGACATAAAAATAGAACGGTAGAACTCATAAATGCTGCTGGTGAGGTCTTTGTGGTTATTGGAACTTTTTTTTTTTTACAATGACTCTCATTTCTTCCCTGAAAGTCCAAAGAAACGTTCATTACCTCTACCCTAAGAATGAAAAAATTGGCTTGAGAAGGAGACTTAATGAGCTTGTCCAATGGGTATGTAATGGATCATTGGTTTAGATCAAACAATTACAACTTTGCATTCTGGTAACCACTGTACCATGAAGCCTCATCAGTAGGATTTATGTGCAATCACAGAACGCACAGAGTCTTATGAAGCCACACACAAGCTCCTGGAACTAGCAGCACTGTCTCATAACTATAGGAATTATGGAAAAGCACCAGCCGATGATGCTAAAGACAAATTTTACTCATTTTTACAGGTTAATTTGGAGAAAATGTTTTTTTAAGTGACTTACCCGTGTCTCCGGGTTTGTGGACTGGTATATCTGTCTGCACAAAAGTGGCGTTCTCCTCAGCAGCGATGGCTACAGCTCTTCTTTCAGAGATTTTAAGAGTGTTTCCCTGAACAAGTAATGTCACAAAGGCCAACTGCTCTGAGGACAGCTGAGACACCTGTTTATGAAGAAGAGCAGAGAAGGGAAAGCTGTGTGTCTTCATTTAGATGGAGAGACAGACAAAGCTCTGTGCACCCATTGCCTCCCATCAAAGACTCCCCGACTGCTGCAATTGCTGGGCTCAGTAGAAGAGTCTTTTCTAATAAACTCAGGTTCATATCTTCCTGAAGTCTATTTTTTATGTCTTCCTCAGCAGACATAAGCCTTTAGCCCACCTTTCCCTTCTAGGCTCTGTGAAATGTGTTCACTCTAAAACACCAATTGCCTCATTTCCTATCATAGAAAATTGCCAACGGCAGCAGCATATGCTGCACATTAAATTCTTTCCCTTTGTTTCTTGCTTCTCTTGAAATTTTCACATCCTCCCCCTAGATTTTGCAAATGAAATCACTCAAAATTAAGATTTATTATTGAAGAGAAACGTGGGTTCATATTCCCGCAGCATTGAATTTGGTGCCTCACTTTGAAATTTGCACAAGCGTAGAAGTTCCCCTCTTCCACGTGCTGGTCAAAGATAGTAGTGCTGGATCCCTCATATTCTAGGGCGACACTCAATGACACAGACTCGTTGAGGTTTAAAAGATGAAGGCAGGCTTTTTCTGAGGAAAATCGCTGTACCACAGAAGAAACCCACAGGATGTATTGCCTGCACAAAGAGAACAGCCAGCACTTTGCAAACAAATCTAGAGACTTGTTTACACCCACACAGCAACCTGAGCTATTGAAGGATGCCCCAAACTGTGCAGAATAATGATAAACTGGATGCATACAATGGTGTCTTAAGAGTATAGTATCCATTCTGGCATTTGCTCAACACTTAGAGGGCAGACCAGCGCTCACTTGCTGAAGTTGAAAAACAATAATGAACCAGCTAGATTTTAACACAGAATCCATTTAACAAAATGATATTGTCAGTACTTGGATACAGAGAGTTTAGAATCTTCTTACGGTTCTGAAGCCACAACATCAGTGAGCTGAAGCAGGAAGGCACTGAGCAAAATGGTAGGCACCATGTTGTCCCAGTGCCTGGAGGGTGACTTTAGGAGAAGCTGTCTTTTCCCTCCTCTCACTAGAAGTCAGCTACCTAGGTGTTCCACTTGCTTTCCCTCCTCTCGCTCTAAGTCTGAGTCTGCCGTTGCTTTTATAGTCTCACGGAAGGGAAGATCAATTACCTTTTGGAGCAAGGCTCCTGAGAGTGATCACTTCAGATCGTCTCTCCGGTTACCTCCCCAGGGGGTATCGGTTCATGTGTAACTTCCTGCTAAAGTTCACTGGATGTTGGCCTGGCTGGAGTCGGCAGTGCAAGTCAGACAGCAAGAAGACAAAAACAAAGAAAGTAGTTGGGTGACACGTAGGAGTTCATATGATTTTGATTCTCCACACAGGGCTGACAGTAGCAGTGGAGCATACCGAGGGAGTAACGCTTGGAAGAGAATTACTCTGTAAAACCTTGTCTCCATATCGATTCTCAAAAGAAAAATGTGTTCAGGGAATACATTGCAATACAGACGCATCATCTGGATAGTTAAATGTGCTGTTACTTTTTTATAATGTTAGAATGTTAGAATGTTGGTTTGTAGTTAATAGTTAGCATGACTTTCTTAGTAAGGTTTATAAACCATGTTCACTGTCTTCTTTCTTAGAGAAAGTGTAAAAATACAAGCTTCACTGGCAAAAACTAGATATCAATCAAAAGTACTACAATTTAATTGTAAATTCATGCCAATGAAATGCTGAAATCAGTTTTCTATTATTGTTGCTATTATTATTATTACTATTATTATTATCACTCTGTAGCACATGCTGATAGCCTGGAACACCCTGTGAAGCACAGGCTAGCCTTCATAGTGATCCTCCTAGTGTTGAAATTGCTGACAAAAGCCACCACACCCAGTTGAATCTGGTAAACGTCCATCAAATCTCCAGTATGGTAAGTCTCCCATTTTCAATGACTTTCCTTTGTTTTGTTGTTTTTGCTTTTGTTTTGTCTTGTTTTTTAAACATTCCTTTTACTTCAAGTGGTGAAGAAGTGAGTTCATGGGCACCGAGGAATGTGACAATGGGTAGGAAAGACAGAAACTGACTTTAATCTATAGAAACTACTTACCTGATGGGGAGTAATACTGAAAATAAATAGGGAACTTTATTGAGTAGTAAAACTGACAATTGGATTTTAAAATGGTTAAATTATCTCAATAGCATTCCCTAAGGGTACATGTGTAAACTGTAGATAAGTCTATGGAAATGCTCAAAAACACTAATAGTATAAAAATGAAAGCTCTTCTAGAGAACCGGGTTTGATTCCAGCACCCACAAGAAGTCTGACAACCATCAGAAAATCCAATACCTTCTTCCTACATCTGAAGGCATCAGGTACTCATGTAGTGCACAGACATGCATGCAGAAAACACACACACACACACACACAGAGCGAGAGCGAGAGCGAGAGCGAGCGAGAGAGAGAGAGAGAGAGAGAGAGAGAGAGAGGGAATAACAAATATTAGCCAAAGATGTGGAGAAAGGGAGAAACCCTGCCCATTAGAGGTAAATGCAAAAATGACATCATCATTATGGAAAATATCTTTACATTTCCTTGAAAATATGAAAATAGAATTATCACATAACCTAACAACTCTAACACTGGGCATGTATCTAAAGGGAACGAGGAGGTTATGTCAAAGAGATACTTATACCTCATATTTATTGCAAGTCTTTTCACAGAAGTCAAGACAAGTCGTCACCCAGAGAATCTATTGACGTGGGCTGGTGAGATGGCTCAGTGGTTAAGTGCACTGACTGGTCTTCCGGAGGTCATGAGTTCAAATCCCAGCAACCACGTGGTGGCTCACAACCATCTGTAATGAGATCTGATGGCCTCTTATTGGGTGTCTGAAGACAGCTACAGTGTATTTACATACAATAAAAAAAAAGAATCCATTGATGTTCAGTTAGATTGAAAACGTAACATTGGTCTGTCTACCTATACAGAGATGATAATAAGTATCAGAACTGTGTTAATTAAATGTAATACTTTAATGGGAATAAGTTCTAAATCTGCAACCATCAACACACTGTGGAAGCAGCCATTATAGGGGAAAGTCACTTATAAATAGGGTCCAATTTTCTGTATTTAAGGGTGCAATGAATAAAATACTAAGAAAGAATAAAGATAGGAAGGAAGAAAGAGTAGAGAAATTAAGAGAAGCTCGAAAGGGACAGAAAGGGCTTAAGGAAGAAAGGAGAGACAGAAGAGGGAAAGAGGTATTTCCATCTGGCCTTTATGCTACCAAAGATAAACATAGGCGAGGCCAATGTGCCACATGCTTGTATTCTCAGTGGGTTCTGTTGAACTGAAAGCTGAGCAAGAAAAGGAACAAAGTCAGATATGCGTGGTCATGTTGAGTCTCAGCAATCTATGTCCTGGAGAACTGCACTTGCAGGCCCTAAGATGTCTTCCTGAAGGGCTGGCTCCTGCCTTCCATCTTCTCACCAAGGAGGGTCAAAAAACTAAGGGTTCCTGTCTCTTGAGGGAAGTCATAGAAATAAGATCCCCTCTTCCCCAAAGGCCATCCTACAGCCAGAGACAGTCCCTCAGAGCTGGCTTGAATGTTAGCAGGGTCACCCAAAGGTCCGTTGTAATGAATGCTTGGTCCACAAGATGGTGCTGTTGGGAGATGGAGGACCCTTTCCTGGGTAAGGCTCAGTGGGAGGCTCTGAAGTTTTGAAGCTGCCCCTCGGAAGGGATTGTGAAATACCAATTTCTCTCTTTGATTTCCTGTTTGGAGAGCTAAGATCTTCCACACACAAGCCTTTGAGTCTCTGTGTGCTGAGCATTCAATGCCATCACTAAAGGTCAAACCGATGGCCTTTGAGATTCTTAAGTTCAGAGCTAAATAAACCCTCTCTCTTTACAAAATTAGCTGCCCTGGTTATGTTTTGGTAGCAATGTAAAGCTGACTAATCATTGGTTATTAAAAAAAAAAAAAGTTTCCTGACCGACGTCAGCTGATAGTAGATCTAAGGATCTCATTCTAGGAGTCCCGCTTTGTTCTCAGGAGCCAGGAACAGCACAGAAGGAGACGAAGAAGAACCACAACACACAGGCTTCGATGGGATCCTCTCCTCTGTTATCACAAGGGCACATACATTTGGACCAGTCACATTTCTGTGTTTAATGTTCATCATACCTAAGCACTAAAATGGATAGTTCAGGGCCTTTGTGCCCCCATTTCTGAGCTCTTTCGTGTCATCTAAAACTTCTATTCAGTAAGTCTGTTATGTGTACCTCTTCCCAGCCTGTCTTTTGTTTTAGAAGTGTTGACTGTGAATCTATAATCAGTGATAACAGTAACACGAATTTCTGTCCCCTGATAGATTCAATACCATCCAGGTCATTGGTGTTCACCAGTATACTTACTCAGGGTGCTTTTAATTAAATGCATACTAATCTACTAGTGTTTTGGTAGGTGTTAGACAGGAAGAGGTAAATATAAGTGGCTGAAGCGATCTTCTTACCAGAAAGACCAAGATTTAATGGCTAATCAGACAGATTACTATTGCAACCGGCATAATCGATGCAGCGGAGACATAAGTACAGGGTTTGGATAATGCGTATTGCGAGGGTCTCGGGACTGTGCCACGGTATGGTGACAACCCAATGAACAGTAGCAGATGCTTCCTAAGAACACCTCACAGTCCACTCAGAGGAAGATGCAAATGTAGATGCCAACTCTAGTGGACACAATCGGCAGTTTATTTTGGAGCTACGATCAGTGTTCTGTGGAATCACATTAGCGCTGTGAGCGAGAAGATTGCAAAGGAGCCTAATGAGGAAGAGCCTAAAGTGCTTAGGGGATTGGAAATGATAACAGGATTAGGAATTGTGTAGTTAGGAAAGAAAATCGAGGCCAATTCAGGATACACAGTGAGGTCTTGTTAGAAAGAGAAGAAAAGGAAAGAAAAGAAAGTCCTAAGTATAACAATTCTTACGGGCTGGGGAGATGGCTCAGTGGTTAAGAGCACTGACTGCACTTCCAGAGGTCCTGAGTTCAAATCCCAGCAACCACATGGTGGCTCACAACCATCTGTAATGAGATCTGATGCCTTCTTCTGGTGTGTCTGAAGAGTACAGTGTATTCATATATAATAAATAATAAATCTTAAAAAAAACAATTCTTACATTCCACACAGACCAGGAAAAGTGGACTTAGAGTGGTGATGGTGGTGGTGATGGTGGTGGTGATGGTGGTGGTGATGGTGGTGGTGATGGTGGTGGTGATGGTGGTGGTGATGGTGGTGATGGTGGTGGTGATGGTGGTGGTGATGGTGGTGGTGATGGTGGTGGTGATGGTGGTGGTG
>NW_021620828.1:4342428-4357216 GCF_004785775.1 Grammomys surdaster
TGGTGGTGGTGATGGTGGTGGTGATGGTGGTGGTGATGGTGGTGGTGACCCAAAACCCACAGAAACTGTTCAACAACAGTTACAAAGAGAAGGGCCTGGGTGGTGACTTTGGATCTTATCTGGGATTTTAGACTTGAAGCCGTTCTGATGAGGATTTGAAGAGGGAAGAAAGTCTGGCTGGTACTGAGGTGGATACTGCTGCAGTTAGTGCAAGACCATCGCCAGCCAAAATAGGCAGGATAGAGGGTCCGTATAGAGGAAGCAGGAGGTGGCATTATTGCCAGTAGGCCTCTTGAACAACAAGACATATGATGTGAGGACAGTTAGACAAAGATTCAGGACTTGTTATAACATGTGGGTGATATTAGCATTGTGGTTACGATTGCACGGTGCAGGGGAAGTCTGTGCTGCCAGCTGGCTGGTGAGAGAGCAGGCCTGGGCAGCATGTGCTTGTTTCTCTGGCCATTGTGAATGTGAGCAGGGTACCATAAGTGGTCCTGGCATGACCTGCTGAAGGCCATAATTAATCATGGTCCATTTTAAAAGGGCGAATAGATGTTAAGTTTATTCTGGCATTTCTGAGAACATCTTGAACTTCAAGTTTGCCTTTATGAAATGGTAAAGTCAACACAACTCGGGGATTACTCAAGACCAATAACCTATATTCAGCCAATTATGCTTCAGACTAAACGAAATTACTCGGTTCCCGATGTGGCAATCCTTTGAAGGGGAATTGTCTTTTCCTCCGTGAACAATACGTTGTTTTACAAGTCGAGGTGCCCCTCCGTTCTCAGATACTTAATTCTTGCATCACCTCATCTTTGTTGGCCAAGAATTTTCCAGGTACGACGTGCAACTGTGGACGAGTGAGTGAAAAGAGGTAACTGGGGGGAGAGACAGGTGTTCCTGAGGAAGGTCAAGTCAGTACGTCCACCTGGCTAGCCTGCAGAGCCAAGTACATGCCAGCTTCCATGAACAAAAGCTCGATTTTAATTCTTCTATTTGCCAAGGGTCCACTAATCTTAAACGTCACCCCACCCAGGCAGACAAACAAATGTGTTTACGGACTCTTATTGAAGATGACCTAACAGTCCATCAGTGGAGACATTTTAACTTTTGGCTTTATGCTTGGAGCGATGGATATGCAAGCTGGAGGAATGATGTGGGTGAGTCATAAAAACATAACGTGCAGTCCATCTCCGAAACCACCCTCCTTCTGCAAGGAGCTGCAAACGTAAACTGGAAGAAACACAGACTCAGCAAAGCTCTGAACCTCACCCACCCACGGAGCATGGACTTATTTGTCGGCTCAAAACTATTTAGAGGTATGAATTCCAGGAATTGAGATTGAAGGAAATAATATAAAGAAGCCGATAGGCCACAAACCAGCTGAACCCAGAGCCTGTGTGTTAACTTAAAGGAGAAGGTGTGATTTTCCTCTCTTGTCTCTGCAAGAGAAGATGAAAGGGGTTCCCCCGAATTAGACTCTTCCTATGTCTAGAATCAACTCCCAGATTATAAAACTAACTTCTAATACTTTGAAGGACAAGAGAGGTGCTGAGAAGTTGTGTCCTATTTTCTGCATGTCTTTTCTCTTTCTTGCAACATAAAAAAAAAAAACCACACACTAAAATAAATTGGAATATCCTTAGCTGGATAGGTCTGGCTGACTCTGTGAAGGTCAGGGCAATGTCAAATCAGCTGAGAAACCCATTAGGTCTGGGTGCTGAGGTCACTGTGATTTCTGTGGTGGTATCTGAAAGGTCATATTTAACTGTGACTTGTGTCGTACACACTAATCTTTCCACCACTCTGTTCTATCCCTGTGCCACAGCAATGATGTGTTTAAGGGAGATGAGCTTTATTGTTCAGCCCGAGCTGGATTTTCAAGGTGTTTTCTCACATCCGGTTTGCCTCGAGACCATTCTAATTTTCACCTGGTTCTGACATTATTTCTGTGACAGTAAATACAAAGCATGTTTAGTCACACTGTCATGACAGTTGTGGTACAAGATATGACATCATTTACCATCAGTCTCAATGGCTCTACAATCCTTTTGCCGTTGATCATAAAATTCTGATAACACGAAGTCACTAATTCCTCTTATCTTTGGCTTCTCCTCAATGCCTATCCCATAAATATTGCTTTGAAAGTTCTCCAGGCAATTTACTGGGCAACGGTAAAGCCTCTCGGGATAATTCATGTAAAATAATCTTCGTTCATTGTCGAAGGTAGCCAGTATTCGATAATTAATTAACAAGACATATATCATTCCCACTCTGAGACTTTTCAACCTAACACGAGGCATTTTAAAAGCAAGATATGGCCAGGCGGTGGTGGCGCACTCCTTTAATCCCAGCACTTGGGAGGCAGAGGCAGGTGGATTTCTGAGTTCGAGAGTTCGAGGCTAACCTGGTCTACAGAGTGAGTTCCAGGATATCCAGGACAGCCAGGGCTACACAGAGAAACAACCCTGTCTGGAAAAACCAAAAAAAAAAAAAAAAAGCAAGATGTGGAGCAGGGTGGATGCGTATTGATACAGCAGGGGCAGCTTCGGGGAGGAGAGACAGCGGAGCGGAGGTGATGTTTGTTCAGACCCATTAGCAAGCTTGCAGGTGCAAGGAATAGATAGCCAAAATGGATATGGATAACAGGCAGGAGGCAGGAGGCAGGGAGCACACTGAGACACAGAGTGCTAACAGCACTTTGTTTTCTCTTTGCATCAATAGCAACTCGACTCCGCTGAAGTCATCTGAGGCATGATGACTAACAGCCACACCTTCTCTGTTATATTTGTTTGCTTGGTTGGTGACTTATTTGAAAGAAGAGGAGGGGTAATCTCAAGACTGCAGTGGAGAGCTGGAGTCCCAGCAGGGCTGGTACTCCCCTCCCCAACCCCACTCCAGGCTCAGTGGCCGGAGGAAGAGCGTGATGGCTGATGGTGTAATTTCCATTCCCGTTCCAACAGCTCAGATCCGAAGCTAGCAATGCCTTTATCCCAGTGCAAGGCTGGCAAAACCGGATGTCTTAGCTCCAGAGTCAGGCAGAATGTCGCCTTTTTGCTCTCTGTGGTCTCCAGGTGATTGGCGTTGTCCCACGTGGGAGGAGGGACAGGCAGCTTTGTTTAGCCACCAACTGAAATGTTTTTCTCATTGAGAATGAGGCAGAGCTCATATTTCCTACAGGGAAGCGCCATCTTCTCTTCCTGTGTCCCACCGGCAAGCCTTTTATTCACTCAGCCCTCTCCCTGGCTTTTCTTCAAAAGATTTTTTTTTTTTAACTTGGGGAAATTATAAATTAGGCATCTTTTGTCGATTTCCCAATTTTATGTTATATTATTGTATTGTGTAATTGTCTTAGAGATAATTTCACAGCTCTCTCTCTCTCCAAAAGAGAAATACCCTTACATATTCAAGGAAATACCTGGCTAATTCTGATTAAGTGAGTCAAAGCAGTGTTGGACCTAGGACCTCATAGATTCCATTCTGATGGAAAGAATCTTGTTCTGTCATTTGTAAATGGACCTGATTGTAATGGCCAAGGTGTCAGCTATTTGATAGTTAAATGCATTTTTACATAAAATAACTAAACATTGAAAATACTTGGAAGTCAAAATTCTAGCAGTAGCGTTTAGGTACAGAAAACTGTGGGATTATTTTGTGTCAGGAGAACAACATTGAATTACAATAACTTTCTTTTAAAGAGAGAACTATGGAGTGATATAATTTCTGTAAAAATCTAAAAGGAAAACTTAGTACATCTGCTCAGTAAATGAATACCTTGTGGTTTTTGATATCTCTCTCTCTCCCTCTCTTTCTCCTTCTCTCCCTCTTTCTCTTTCTCTGGTTTTCAAGACAAAGTTTGTCCTTGTAGCCCTGGCTGTTTCAGAACTCACTCTACAAACCAAGCTGGCCTCAAACTCACAGAGATCTGCCTGCTCTGACTCCTGATTGCTGAGATTGAAGGTGTGCACCACCATGGCCTGGCTCATATTCTTCAAAATTTGTTTTTTGTTTTTTTATTAGAGTATCAGCCTCTAATAGTTTCCAATATAATTTGAAACAAAGCTCATAGAACATGCCAGTTCTTTAATCAGCCAGAGTGTTCCAGCGTACTACAGAACATGGACAACAGGGCTCAGACACGTGAAGGAGTCTGGCTAGCGTCAGCCTGCCACATATATACTGTCGTGGAATCCAGAGAAAGCATGGAAGCACTATTGCTGGCCTGGCTGGCCGAACCATATCCTCATTGTCCCAAGTCTTCTGTTCACGTGCTTACTTTCTCCTTCCAATCTCTTCACTTACAAAGCTTTGCTTATTCCTCAGATTGACACCTTGGAAAAGCTGTTGTTTGCTCAGGGAGGACACACTTGTTCTAAGGCCTCTTGACAGTCCCTCAGAGTCGAGTGGTTCCATTAGACAGCTCAATAGAGGCTTCCAAAGCACAGTGACTATATGACACACAGACAAGAATGGGCACTTTGACTGGGAAGAAGAGCTTTTTGTTCTAATAACATAGCCAAGTTGTAAATGTGACCATCACAAGCCCAGGGAGCTCCCTTTGGGAGAGGTTCCTGAAGCCAGGGCTGCTGCTGATCTTCTTGTGAAGAAAGAATCTTTTCTTCCAGGGAAATTGATGCCAAAGTATATCACCTGTTCAGGGAAGCAGGGGTGTAGTTCTGGGCCTTTGGGTCAATTCATTTTACTTAATAATAAGTGCATGCTTGCTTTTCTCTCCTTGATGTTTTAAATGCCCTCCTAGCTTTGATTTTAGTGTCCATATTTTCTGTAACTGAAACGTTGACTAAGGCCAGGCATGGGTATGTGTACCTGCAATCCAGTCAAGGGCTGGGGACAGAGCCAAGTGGTAGGTGCTTATCTTGCATGTATGAGACCTGAAGTCCCATCCCCAGTGGAAGGCAAAGCCAGAAGGCACAGGAGTTCAAGACCAGCCTCTGTTTCATAGTGAGACACTGTTTTAACAAACCAGAATGGAAGTGTAACTCAGTGGTAGAAGGATTGTCTTGCATACCCAAGGCCCTGGGTTTGAGCCCCAGCAGCCCACCTACACACACACAGACACACAGACACACAGACACACAGACACACACACACACACACACACACACCTGCTCACAAGTTCAGTGTTTCTTAATGTAGCATTTAGTATTTCTATTTATTACTTACTAACCAAGTTTCCTCAATGCAAGAAGATGGTTTCCTTTTTTTACATCTTTTATGCTCTATTTCATTTACTTGTGCCATAATAGATGGTTTGTAATAATTTCTAGCTGGCCATGGTGGTTCATTCCAAGACAGCGGTATATGCAGGGCTGAGTGACTGTCACTGTCAGTCCCAGGGCAGCCTGAGCTACACAGCAAGGCCCTGTCACAAAAAAGCCAAAGGCTGAGGTTGCAGCTCAGAGTCACAGTGTTTGCCTAGCATGCAGAAGACCTGAGTCCCTCCTCCAGCACAATGCATCAATCAATCAGCCTCTGAGACTGTAAAAGTCTCCTTTTCACTGAATTGTCCACATTTCAAAGCAAACAGCAGTGAAATCAGTTATTAGATTTAATTCCATAGATCAGTATTGAAGGCTAAATGTCAGAGCCTCTTGCCCCTATAATAAGTTTTAGTATTGTTTAGTTTACACTACTAGTTAGATGGGCTGTAGACTATCTATTAAAATTGTAGTTCCCAGGCCTGCAGTCTGGGCTGTGAGAAGCTGGCTTCCTCAGGTCTCTGTGCAGCTTTGAAGTCAGTGTCTGCCACGAGCCTCAGAGGATGTGTATGCACAGAAGAAAGGACTGGATAAACAACTAAGGTCATTTAAATTCTGTTCACTGTGCTCACCACTGATTATCAAAACTATGAAAGCTTCCAGCCCTTGATTCTGTATCAGACAAGGGGATTTCTAATTTGAGTCCTAAAAATCATTGCCAGAGTAAATTTGCTTATACAGCATATGTTTCGAGTCACGTTAGATGTTTTGTTCTTTGAGATTCAAGAAGCAGGAGCTGGAGAGATGGCTTAGGAGTACTGATTGTCAACTTCCAGAGGGCCTAGGTTCAAGTCTCAGCACCTACATGGTGGCATACAATTGTCTGTCACTACAGTCCCAGGGGATTCAGTGGCCTTTTCTGGCTGGCCTCTCAGGGTGCCAGGCACACACAAGCAGGTAAAACACTCATACATATAAAAGTTAAATAAAAAATTAAAAATTTCAAGGAGCAATTTAAGAATTTGACTAGTTGGAAGAAGAAACACAAATGTGGAAATGTTCATAATGATTTCCATATGAAATGATTTACTAACTACTTAACCCAGTTGCAGTATTCTATTTGACTTGGCTTTTCTTTATGTTACTGTATATCATCCCATGCTTCTCATTCTCCAGAACTGCACATGTTAAATTGACCATGGAGTTTCCTTCTCCTGTGATCCGAGCAGTACTGCATGGCTTTAGGAATTGACATGATTGAGATAATAAGGGAATGAAGAACAGATAGACAGACAGACAGACACACACACACACAAACACACACAGAGACACACATACAGACACACACATACAGATACACACATACACAGACACACACAGATACACAGACACACACAGATACACACACACACAGACATACATAGACACAGATACGCAGATACACACACACACTAAAAGGCTGAGATCAGGTAGACCATGTGATCTGGTGGAGACGCAATAGCAGCAGCCTGGAAACTCAGTATCTTTGTGCATTTGAGTGGAGGAGGAAGTGGATTTATTGTCTGTAGCTGGAGGAAGGGAAGGTTTAATTAATCTTTGTAGGAGGTCTCTGTAGGGGAGCAGACTCAGATTGTAAAAACTCTGGAAAAGAGAGTAGTCGGCCACAGTTTCTGTATAAACTGTCAACATTGGCCATGGACCAGGGGTCCTTGCCATTCCCATGTGTCTGAGGCATTGTGGTCCTTGACATGGCAGTGCCTATGTCAACCGTATGCGTTCACAGAGGGTTTCATCAGCTCTCCATGCATTACATTTGGATACTGCAAGTAAGAAGGACGTTTGGCCCAGTGCATGGCAGGGACTCTGAGCTTGGATCCATCTTGTATAGCTGAGACGTTTCAAACTCCTATCAGTATCTTATCATCAATGTGTATATTACAAGATGCATTATTTTGCTTTAGAAAACACTAGATTCTATACTGGAATACATTCATTTAGTAACTACTCGCTGTGCTGTGGTTTCCCCAAGGACAGAATCAATACAGTTCACCACCAGGACTTTGTGCCAGGCAAGAACACAGCTTCACACACAGTAAGTCTGCAGTACGTGTATGTTAGTTGAAGTAACAAGCAAATGTAAGTTTTATGGCTTGAGAGTGTTTCTCAAAGGGCTCAGGCCCCTCAGTCTGGGACATTTTTCACTCACGACCCGCTGTCCATGCTCTCCTATTCTTCCTCATTGTGAACTTAAAAAAATATATGTGTATGGGTTTTTGGCAGTATGTCTGTGTGTCTCAGAGACCAGAAAGGGATGGAGGCACAGACCTTTATGATCTGTCATGTGGATGCTGTGAGTCAAACCTGGATCCTCTGGAAGAGCAGCCAGTGTTGTGTGCTCTTAACCACCGGGGCAGTCCCCCAGCTCAGAGTATGGTTTCATTAGATGACAGTAATTAGGAGAAAGGTTTGGGGTAAATTATGTTATTATGACTAATGGAGTAACATTTGTCTTTGGCCACTAGATGATGTCCTGTCCAGCAGGGCATTAAACAGTTCCGGGGAGATCACCTAAGAGAGAGTGGGGGGAAAAACGGGCAAAGGCAAAGAAACACGGCTTGTCTACAGGCTGATCAAACCATAATTTTTACTTTTTTCACACAGGGGTTATATACACAAAAAGGCAGGATGTCGGGAAGGGGATGATGCAGGAGCGTAGGTGTTCAGGAGGAGTACAGATATCTTCCAGAACAGAGTGTCAGCTGGATGAAGGTTCAGGGGACATGCCACTATGACTCTGACTATGATTCACTTATCCTTATCTAAGTTGGTACTATCCACCAAGGCTACCTGTCGACAAGGTCTACGATTATTCACCCTGGCAATTTTCCACCAAAGCTGCCTGTTTATAATAGTTTATAGCCATCTGTTTCAGTGTATTTCCACAGAGACCCAAGACTTTGCGTTGCAGGCATGTATGTCAGGCCTATTGCTGATTTTAGGCCTATGGCTGATTTTAGGCCTTCAGTGTATAAGCAGGACTGCCCCTGACAGATGACTCATTAATGAGAGCAAGGAAGGAAGGAAAAGACAAAAGAAAGAGGAAAAGAAAGAATGGGAGGAGGGGAAAGAAAAAGCCAAAGCTGTGTGGTGGCTCACACCTATCATCTTAGCGCTGAAAGGTTAGAGCAGGAGGATTGCCACCAGTTTCAGCCTGGGATTCCTGGTGAGTTCTAGGACAGACTGTCTCAAAAAAACAAAGGATAAGAAGACAAGGTAAGAAAAACATGCCTATCTGGATCTCTGATTCACACTGATTCTATTAGATTCTAATCTAATACTTTAGGATTGGTCTGGATGACTTGACATGTTTACAAGTACGTTCTCCATTACAGTGAAGCTTGGTGCTCATTGTCAACAGTGCCTTTATTTATTTACTCAACCAATTTAGTGATTTGTGATCTGATAAATCTTCAAACTTCCCTAACACATCTCTCCATCTGTAAATCCCCCTCCTCCCTTGACTGTGCTCCTTCCTGCCTGGCTGTCCTTCCCAGCCTCAGCACCTTACCTGCTCCCAGCACGACTCCCTGGGTCCCATCTGTACAAATGGACTCCAATGCTTCTCATACTGGAAGAGAAAGAAAGAAAGACAGGGAAATGAGAAGACATAAAAAGGAAACATGAGAAAGGTAGAAACCAAGGAGGAATTGACTTTTGGTTGTCATTTTATCTAGGTGCTTGAAGAATCACTTTTATCTCTTTATTTTAAACTTTGCTTCCTTGATCTCTCTTTGTGAACTATTGTCTTCTAAGAGTCATATTTTTAAAGGTGGACACAACGCTAGTTAGACAAACACACATACTAACCACCTACATCAGGAAGGCAAAGAGAGATTTTTCTGCACTGTAAAAGCTGTTCGAAGTTTGAACCTAAGCCTGACTTATGAGGCCCTATAGGAAGGGCTACTGCCTCTCTCTGTAGCCTCAGTTTCCTGGTGCAGAGAAAAATGAGATGGGTTCCAACTCTACATCTTTCTTCTTGACCTCACTAACAGGTCTTTCAGTGGATATCACCTTTGTCCTCATCACTCTTACCTACTGCTTGGGTGGTAGGGTGATAGCCTTCATTATAGACTCTGGGAAGTCTTTCTATGCCTCCCGCCCTGATCCTGGGAAAGACTCTGTCTTTCTCTTCCCAAATGTCATGCTTCTGCAGGCATCTCACTTCCATAAACCTTAAAACCATGAGTGATCAGATTTTTATCCTTCACGCAAGCTCATGAGTTAGTCTGCCTGGTCCGTGAATTCTAGCACAAAAGACATGGACTCCAGGGGACAGAGACAAAAGGACAGGGGGCTTGCACTTTTCTTTGGTTCTACTTGTCCATCCAAGTTCTAAATGTTGTGTAGAAGCATTTGAAAGTGGTTTGACCAACAAGCAGCTGAAAGAGTCAGATGCAGATACTTAACACCCAACCAATAGACAAAAGTCAGGGACCCCTGTGGTTGATTTAGGAAAGATCTGAAAGAAGCTGAGGAGGAGGGCGACCCTGTAGGAGAACCAGCAATCTCAACTGACCTGGACCCCTATGATCTCTCAGACACTGAGCCACCAACCAGGCAGCATACACCAGCTGATATGAGGCCCCCGACACATATACAGCAGAGGACCGCCAGATCTGGACTCAGTGAGAGAAGATGTACCTAACCCTTGAGAGACTGGTGGCCCCAAGGAGTGGGGAGGTCTGGTGAAGTGGGGGTTGGGGGGGACATCCTTTTGGAGTCAGGGAAGGAGGTATAGGATGAGGAACAGTCAAAGAGTGGACCAGGAGGGGGATAACGACTGGACTGTAAAAAAAGATTAAGCTGGGCAGTGGTGGCACAGGTTTCTAGTTGCAGCACTTGGGAGTCAGAGGCAGGTGGGTTTCTGAGTTCGAGGCCAGTCTTTGCTACAGAGTGAGTTACAGGACAGCCAGGGTTAGAAACCCTGTCTCAAACCCAAGGAAAAAAAAAGATTAAAGAATAAACAAATAAACAAACAAATAAATAAATAAATAAGAAAAGGAAGACACTAAGTCATTATGAATTAGCAGCGCTAATTCAATATGAGTGAAGAACTCTGGTAGGAGTGACTGGGAATGGGGACATTTGGAATATAAATAAATCAAATAATTTAATAAAAATTATGTAAGAAAAAAAGAAAGTATTTGAATTTTCCAGGGATATAATTTTATACCTGTACCTTAAATTGCAGCCATTTCTGATAGGTATTTTCCATTTCTCTTGGAGGAATTACATTTCCAGATTATAACTTCACAAAAGGTAACTCCGACTCAGATAACTGCTTGGATCTTCCTTTTCCATGGATTCATTAGTTCACCAAATTGACTGAGTGCCTTCTGTGCCAGCAATGGAGGAGGTCATCCTGAAAAATTCAAATAAGGCCAGGTGGCAGTGACATGGAGTCTTTAATCTCAGTACTCAGGAGGCAGAGGCAGACGGGTCTCTGAGTTCGAGGCCAGCCTGCTCTACAGAGTTAATTCTAGGACAGCCAGTACTGCACAGAGACATTCTGTCTTGAAAAATAAAAACAAAAACAAAAACAAACAAAAAATTCAAATAAGACAGAAGCTGGAGTTTTATAACTGTCTCAAAGGGGGGGCATTACTGATTACAAATTAAGATTTGTTTAGCATTTATTCACTAGAGAAGATGATATACTGTTACAGTATGAAATTTGTAAAGAAATATTTCTTGTTCACTTTTGGGGCAAAACTGAGCATTATTAGGAAAGCTTAAATCTCTTGGAAAAAAAAAATCAGTGTCCTTGTCTGTCAAGTGAGGAAAACAGCAGTATCCTCAACACAGATTTTAAATAAAGATTGAATGAATTATTAATGACAAAATATTTAGAACGGTGCTTGGCCTACTGCATGAACCCAATAAATATCGAGACTGATAAATCAATAGAGAATCTGGGCCTAAGCCAACCTTGGTGATGGTCTTTGTGCTGTTGTAGAACATGGCCACTGTACAGTGTTCTGTCTCTATAGTTTCATGTGTGTTTATACAGCCTAGTCTATGGCTAGCTTAACTGATATCCCAAGACAAAGAAAAGGTCAGTTTGCTTAGGAAAGCAAGCGGTCGAAGGCTGGCTGCCAGGCACTGGTTTGCATTGTTCCAGGAAGGAGGAGGACCATAAATATTTTGCTATGCCTTGGACTCTGCCTAATTGATCTGTCACTGCGCAAACGATTACAACAATGTTTGGTTAATTCAGTTCAGCCCGAGCACAGAGACATTGCTTCCTCGTTTCCGCCTTCTTCCAGGACGAAAAAGCTTGGGAGGGGAGGGGTGGAGCGATGAAAAAAACAAAAAGAAAAACAAAGCATAAAACTACAACAACCCCAAACCAAATCTAAGTGTTGCTAGGATCTTTCCAAGGCCATGTATTTTCTTTTAGTATAAATAAGGAAGTTCTTATTCGGGATTAGAAAATATTTGAGAGTCCACATAACACTAATGTCTCTGTTAAGCCTTTTATGATCTAATGTCTCTGTTAAGCCTTTTATAATCTGAACTGTATCCAGTTTCTCTTTGTTCACTGACCCGTGATGCCTTTAAGTATTAGAGAGAGGAACAGGGAGACTCTATGGATGCCATTGTCCCATATCAAAGGGAAACAGTAAAAAAAAAAAAAAAAAAAAAAAAAAAGGTTTTAATTTTTAGGTAAAATGATTATCATGAAAGATAGCCTTGACCAAAAATAATGTAAGTCAAATTTTAGTTTTGAAGAAATTATGCTGCCACACAAACTAATGCTTCATAGAACAAGATATTTGGGGGTCCAGATACATATGATTCTTTTTACTGCCCCAAAGTTTTATCCCACGACACCAGTAAGATTAGAAACAAATCTTCTGTACATCTAATGAGTTCATCTAATCATTTTCTATTTGAAACTATTTTTTCTTGAACTATTTTTATGGTGTAAACATTTGACATGAAATCTGCTGTCTTAGCAAGTTTTAAGAGCAGAATTTAATACTGTTAATAAGCGCAGTATTTCATAGTAGATTTCTAGAAATTACTATCTTGTATAATTGAAACTCCATACTCCCCCTTATTTCCATTTTACCCTTTTTTCTATGAGAGAGTTTAAAAAGATTAGCTGGAATCCCATTTGCACTCCTCTGACTTAAAGTATGCTGGGGCTATTTGCTTTAGTGCTTAAATGACTGTACCAGAATCAGTTCTGAATTGATCAGAGCAGGGCAGAAGGTGCTGACTCTGTGAGGCCTGTGGAGTTTATGGAAATCCCACTTCAGGACAAGCAGAAGGTGGCCTCCTGGAGGCCATGAAGAGCTGGTGTTCTGCCTTGAACAGACTCCGTTCACACAGCCTTAGAGTAATACCCGATTTCCACTTCTTTCTTTCTTGAATGCCTGTTTCACAATCCTAAAACTCAACACCTTCCTAAAGAAAAGCAAATATTTAAAAATGTGTTTACTATTTCAGACCCAGTAGACTTCCTCAGATACTTCTTCAAACACAAAGGTCTTTGTTATCAGGAGATTTTGCCCACATTAGGATCTGTGTATAAAATGCTTTACTCTCTTGTTCCTAGGAAGCCTGTACATTTTGAGCTAAAGATTGTTGAACAAGATTCCCAAGTAGAATTCTTTCCCTCTTCGTGGCTGTTTTTAGTCTCCCTGGCAGAATTTACAATTTTTCATTCATGTTGCTTCTGACATTGCTAATTGATTGATTGTCTCTTCTACTGAAATAGCAGAAAACAAAACCTATCTTTCTTCTCCTTTCTGTTTTGAAGCATAGGACAACTGCTCAGTATGTATTTTTACATGAATGGCTACTTATATTAATATTATGAAGGAACTGACCCAATATGAATTATTTAACTACTAGTTGTGAGCTAAGTTTATTTCTCAAATAACCACTTTAGCTTCTTCAGTAAAAATAGCTTTTAGATTAATTTTAATTTTATTTCTTACGTGTGTCAATGTTTTGCCTGCCTGTGAACCACCTGCATGCAGTTCCCTTGTATGTCAGAAGAGGGCGACAGATCCCGTGGGATTGGATTTACAGATTATATTGGGGTTCTCTAAAGTAACAGAGTTTATAATGAATCTTTCTCTAATATTATAAAGGGGATTTATTGGTATGACTTACAGGTTGCCACCCAGCTAATCAAACAATGGCTGGCTGTGAATGGAAAGTCCAAGAATCCACTAGTTGTTCAGTCCACAGAGCTGGATGTCTCAGCTGGTCTTCAGTAGATGCTGGAATCTCAAGTATGTAGGCTCTCATGCCAGTGAAGGAATGGATGTGCTAGCAAGGTGAGGGCAAACAGGAAAAGAGCAAAAGCTTCCTTCTTCTCTCTCCTTATATAGATGTCCCACAAAAGGTGTGGCCCTGATTAAAGGCGTGTCTTCTCACTTCAAGGTCTAGTTTAATGGCGTGTGTCTTCCCACATCAAAGATCCAGACTAGAAGTGGATTCACCTACTTCAAACCAAGCAAGAAATCTCTCGTAGGTGTGTTTTTCATTTTCTGGACTGTGGTTCATTTCAAGTTGACAACTAAGAATCACCATCACACGGGCAGTTCTGAGCTAACATGTGGATGCTGGAAATTGAACCCAGGTCCTCTGGAAGAAAGGTCAGGAGTCAGGAATGAATCCTCTGTTCTTGATCGCAGTGCTGTGTTAATGTGTCACTTATTAAGAATCTTACTTTATTCCCACTGTGCATAAAATAAAAACACCCTTTAAAATACTATATAGCAAAGTCAACTAGGCAATCGAATAGATTGGTCTGAAGTATTGTGAAGAGATGAAACCTACAGATATGGATTTTTCCAGGCCTGTTGACACACACCTGAATTCTCAGTACTGAGGAGATTGGAAGAAGGACTAGAAGTTCAAGGTCGTTTCCAGCTATAGAGTGAGTTTGAGGCAGTGCAGTTCTACGTGAGTCTCTGTGTGAGTAATAAATAGACAGAACCCAAACCTACTGCCTTAGGCTGCAGGCAGCAGTCTAGGAAACACTTTTTCCTTACACTCAATACATTTTTTGTTTAAAAAATTGAGTTTGAGGTATTTGGGCATTATTATCATACGGTGTTTGTCCAACCAGAGACAGAGTCTTGTGGGATATTAAATCAACAGCCACAATTGTATTTATCTTTTAAAAAAAAACCCACATAAAATCAGGGTTTATATACTTCAGGGAAAAGCAGATTTTCTTGAAATTTCTCAAATATTTTTGATACATGATTAAATATTACTTTAGTTGGAAGTCTAAACATAATTTTACTCTGAGTTTTGGAGTATCTGTAGCAAATCTCATCATGCTAGGACAAAGTTTGCAGGGGGTGTGGGAGGAGAGGGAGAAGAAGAAGAAGAAGAAGAAGAAGAAGAAGAAGAAGAAGAAAGAGAGAGAGAGAGAATACATTGAGTGTGAATGCTGCCAGTACACACTGAATGTGAATATTGCCAGTACACACTGAGTGTGAATGCTGCCAGTTACACACTGAATGTGAATA
>NW_021620828.1:4357226-4388865 GCF_004785775.1 Grammomys surdaster
GTACACACTGAGTGTGAATGCTGCCAGTTACACACTGAATGTGAATACTGCCGGTACACACTGAGTGTGAATGCTGCCACTACACACTGAGTGTGAATGCTGCCAGTACACACTGATTTTCAGATGTTCTTTATGCCGTAGTTACAGAATCATCTTGAATTACATAGTAGGTCACATTTTCTGACTGGAGTATGGCTCTGCACCTGTACACTTGGCTTAATAATCATTCCCATCGAAGGGAATTGCACATTAAACACAACTTGCTAAACTTATTCGTGATACTCAATACTGTCTCTTGCTCGTTCAAAACAATGAAGGGTGAATCCTGGGTGACTACACGTCTTAAGCATTCAAGTGCATAAAATGAGGTCCTTGGTCCAAAAGATAATTCTGTCTCACGTTAGATATTTTTACACAACTGGCAAACCATCCTATCATTTTGCTAGTGCATTCCACAAGTCAACGCAGAAGGAAATCCTTGTATCTGGTGATAAGGATATTCCATTTATTTTCCTTATCCTTTGAGTGTGTTCATTCATGCGTACAATGGATCGTGATTACAGTCAACCCTCCACCTCTCACTGTTATCCTTTCTTCCTTTGAATTTTGTGCCTCCTCCCTTCCCCCTTCTTTGACGCACTGTTTCTTAGGCTTGTTTGCAGGAGCAATGGGCAACTCACCAGCGGCTACTGCACTGAAGGAAACGACGCACTCTCTGCTGGAAAGCACTAACTCTCACAAAGTGGCCGGCCTCGTGGCAGCTCCCCATCCGTGGTGGATGTTGAAGGTGTCCTGTGCAGGTGTCCTTGGCTGCTGTTTGCTTATGATCAGTGCAGCCCTGTCATAACCAGAAGATAGTTCACAGCAATCCTCCTCTCACCCTCTAGTTCTTACATTCTGCCTTTTCTTCCCTGATGCTGCCTGTGCCCTGGACTACTTGCTACCTGACCCTACCTGACCTTGGGGGTTAGAGGTGAGGTGGCACGTACTCTGGGAGCAGGTGAGAAACACTGTAGCAAGCTCTCTGAACACTGCTGCAAGCTCCTTTAATACCCTCCACTCGCTTCCCATTGGTCCCAAGAAAGCATCTCTTCTAAACAGCAGTTCCTGATTGGCTGGCGTTGTCTGTGTCAGCAAGCCTTGCTCTGTCAGGCAGTCCTCAATTAGGTCCTCCTACAGGAGATGCTTTTGCTGCTGTGTGAGACCCCGGCGTTTACATAGAGCTGGCCTCTCGGTTTCTGTTATACTCTGATGTCCTATTTATGTCTGAGCATGCAACTGTCACTTACCCTCAATACTTCGGCCAGATAATAAGCCTCTGCATGAATCACTGCCTGCTGCAAAAAGGAGATTCTCTGGCCAAGGCTGAAAGCTGCTCTGGTCTATGAATACAACAGAAAGCAGTTTGACATCATATCCGTTTACCATTTGACAAAGCTTGCAGTATCGTGCACGTACGCCTTCCTGTGTAGAGGCCTCAAACCCAATTGCAGAGCGGTTGGCTACCCCTAAACACTCATATCATTATTGCTTCAGTGGCATTCCTTGCCTGGCAGATCAATAATGCATCGTGCCGGGTCTACAGCTGGGTATGACCACTGACGAGTCTGTTTTTCCAGCAGAAGCCTGTGTAGTACCTTCAGACACAATGTATGGTCGTCAGAAGGGAAGGAGCTTCTAGCTTTTTTGTAGGTTGATATCTCTGTATCCTGTAACCAAGATATGACATTGTGCTTTTAATTCTAAAACCCAAGATCTGGGAGCAGTACTATCCACCCATGCAGGGTACCTCCATTTTAAGCTCTTTATTAATGTATATTTTTAAGTAGGTCATAAAATAGTAGATTTTCATATGGCTTTTTCACAAAAGGGTCAGTTCTAGGATTTTAGATGTTATTCTTTGGGAGTGATGTAACGGCTTTACAGCTATATTAAAAGATTCTCACGCTTTATCTTTCTTCACACATTACTACTTAGTACTGTCGCTTACTGAGTGTTTGAGTCTGCTTGAGAAAAGCTCCCAGTGTTTAACCTTTATTAGAAAATTATCTAATGTTTACACAGTCATTTGTATGTTCCTTCAAATAATACTAATTTCATTTTATTTATTAACAGTTTACATTTAAAAACAAAACATGGTTTAAATGATATCCTCCTCTACATCTCCCGACTGAAGGGAAAGGTCATCCTCCGTACACACTTCTCTGTGGAAAATGTCAAAGAACTTGGGAGCCAAATTTTAACACTGAAACTGAAATGAGGATAAAAGATTCAGTCACACAGACCCAGAACGCCTGTCCTGGACTCCTCAGTGGATGCAAGTGGGAGGGGAGTGGATGAGTTGCTCTTTATTAAAAGAGACCAAAGTGTCTACAACCAACTGTAAACCCTAAACTGGCACTGGACTCTGGATTGAGAAGGAGGCGTCTAAAATATATTAATGATACTTTAGTAAAACTTAGAAAATTCAGATATAGAACACATCTTAGACTGTGAGGTTGGTTTTTTATTTCTTAGGTTTTTTTTCTCTATGTGAAACTTTCAAGTTATTCAGAAAAGAGGAGTTAAGGGAGGTGTGAAGTACATTTGAACAAAGCTATAATGATGATTGGCCCTGGGCTGAGAGGTACCAGTGTATACTGAACTTTCTCCATCATTTGGATAAATGTGAAAAGTCCCCCTAAGTGCTGACTTTCAACATTGCAGCTGTATATTGTGGACACAAGGTGGCGATAGACTCATTTTGAAATTCTGTGAAAACAATCAGGTAACTCAAAACAACATTCAAAAGCAAATCCTTTCTAATGTAACATCTTCCCTGGTTTGCCAGATCTAGGAAGAGAACCATGCAAGGGTACCTCAGAGGGCAGGGGGCCCTGAGAAAGTTCTCAAATAATTAGTTAACATGCAAACCGTCTGGAAGTCTAAGAAGCAACACTTGATAGCTTTTGAGAGATCTGGGTTCAAGTCTCAGCTTTCCTGATGATTATTTTTGTGACTTCACTGAGACACAAGCTTTGAGAGACAAAATGAAGGAAGTGGTTTTGAAGATGTAGGGCTGCTTTTCTTCTGGTTGAAAGCACTACCATTTCCCTTCTGGTTACACAAACACACACACACACACACACACACTAATAAACAAGATTAAAAATTTAAACTGGGTGACAGTGGTGCACACCTTTAATTCCAGCACTTGGAAGGCAGAGGCAAGCAGATCTCTGTGAGTATGAGGCCAGCCTGGTCTACAGAGCAAGTTCCAGGACAGCCACGACTACACAGAGAAGCCCTGTTTCAAAAAAACAAAAACAAAAACAAAAAACAAAAACAAACCAAGCCAAAACAAAAAACCATATATACAATTATAGATGCTATGAAAATTTTTTGTGCAGTGTTTCTATTTGCAGAACAGAAGCTGTTTCTAAAGCAAAGAGGTGGATTGGTGAGAACTCAGTTATCATTGGGCAGGAGTATAAAGTTCCCCTGTGCTACTGCACAGTAGGGCAACTATAGACAATGATAAAGTACTTAAAAGACGGGAAAAGCTAAAAAAAGATTTAACGCTTTCATCATAAAGAAATGATAAATGTTTGAGAAGTTAGCTATGTGTATCCAGTTTCAAACATTATCCGATGTGTACATGTATCTAAACACAGTATCCTAGAAATATGCACACTTTTATGTCTTTTTAAAAAATTTGCTCTGTGTGTGTGTGTGTGTGTGTGTGTGTTGCTCACAGAGGCCAGGAGAGAGTGTCAGATCCACTGTAATTAGAGTTACAGAAAACTGAGCCACTCTACATGGATGCTGGCATCCAAATTCAAATCCTTTGGATGAGCAGCTAGCATTGTTTACCACTGAGCTAGCGTCCCAGGCCTGATTTTATATTTTTATGTATCAGATCAAAATTTTGATGAAAATATCAAATGTCTGGATCTCTTACTTTTACCAGAGAAGCCAGCTGTTTGGGGCCAACGATGTCTCCTGCTTCTGAGTCTCCTGCCCTGGTCATCAATGGCAGCTTCTGACAGGGAGGCTGGATAAGTAACAGATTAAGAATGAAGAGACCACAAAGATGGTGGAGACTTTGAACTGGCAAGATTGAAATGTTACACATTTGTTTTTGGAAGAGGAAATAGACTGGCCTTTCAAAGTTGCAGCTGCGGAATTTAGCATTCAGAAATTTAGAAAACACTGGGACCTTCTTCTTTTGTCCTGACTGAACCCGCTATTGTTATTTTTCTAAGTGGCTATCTTATACCCCTAGATCAGATCGCCTCTTATACTCCTAGGTCTGGGCTGCTCTCAGCCTTGGTCAGAGAAGCTCTTTGTGCAGTGAGCAGCCTGTGACAGAGAGATGCACAACTGATTGAGATGCTGAGGATAAGGGACTGGGTACCAGCCCTAAATGGGACACCTGTATCAACCCCCACTTCTGATGCTCTGAGATCACCGCAGATGAGGAGGCAGGCAGAATCTGAGAGCTAGCAGATGGGAGAAATGCTGTCTTCCAGATATGACATAGTCATTGCATTCACTGACTCCCAGAAGCTGGGGTTGTTTACACAAGACCATCCAAAACCCCAGCATGGTAGGGAGATGAGCCCCACCCCTTACAGAGGAGCTAGTGACAGTGGATGGATGCCCAGGGAGAGAGAATCATTCTTTTTTTTTTTTTTTTAGATGTGGCCATTGGTAGGTTTTCTCAGGCTCCAGTGGACACATACTGATCTGATTTTAAAGTGACTTTGAACCACCTTCCCTAAAGACAAGACAGCAGGTTTTTGAGCCTGGGGTGCTCTTTGATGATTTACCTAAGAGAATGTGAGGGGGGTGAGTTCTGAGTGAACATCTATGCCGTGACCACATAAACAACCCGACTGAGAACTGGAGACCCATGAGTGCGTCAGTCACGCGGTCCCTGAGCTCACCTCCCACATGAGGTGGAGCCCAGCCTGTATCAGCCAGGTCTCAGACAACCAAGCAGCATTCCATAGATGTGTGGGTCTGCTGAGACTTGACCAGCAGAAACACCCAGCTAATCTCATCATAAGAGCAAAGCCACTGGATGCTGAGATGACTGTCATGTAGCGAAAGTTAAGGGACATAAGCATCAGAGGACAGCTGCATTTGTATTTAATGCCATTACAATTTCATAGTTTAGATAATTTTGTTAACTACATTTGCAATGACTTTGAATCATTTGCTACAGATTTCTTTGCTCTGATCATAATAACTACACATTTTGGAGGCTTTTTTGTTTGTTTGTTTTTATTACTCATCTGGGTTATTTTTGTCTGTGTTTAGCTGGTAACTGCCACAGATCCTAATTTAGGAAAACATAACTAGTTCAAAGGCAGCCTGGACATGTGCTAACCAGGCGATGAGTAGTGTAAACAGACCCACCTACATCATCTGCCCCTGTTAGCACTGTTCTAAGCTGTGATAACACACTGTGGCTGCTTGAATGTTTAGTTGTGTTTGTTGGATAGTTTTATGTCAAGCTGACAGAGACTAAAATCATTTGAGAGGAGAGACCCTCAATTAAGAAAATGATTCCATTAGATCTGGTTGTAGGCAAGCCTGTAGGGCATTTTCTTAATTAGTGACTGCTCAGGGGAGAGCCCAACCATTGTGGGTGGTGCTATGCCTGGGCTGATGGTCCTGGGTTTTATAAGAAAGCAGACTGAGCAAGCCATGAGAAGCAAGCCAGTAAGCAGCACCCCTCCATAGCATCTGTGTCAGCTTCTATCTCCAGGTTCATGCTCTGTTTTTGAGTTCCTGTCCTGACTTCCTTCGATGTGATACATAGTGATATGGAAGTGTAAGCCAAATAAACCCCTTCCTCCCCAACTTGCTTGTTGTCTGTGATGTTTCCTTGCAGCAATAGAAACCCCTTACTAAGACTGTTATGGGTTATCTGCTTTCCAATGTAATATGCTGGGAATTTAGGAGGAAGTACAAAGGACCCACACCGCACAGCGTGCTCTCATTTCCCAGTGTCCCTACATGTATGAGAAAGGGCCCTGACCGGGGCTGATGGGGTAGTCAGACTTGGGCTCCAGCTCTATCAGTGGGTTATCCCCAAATGCTGACAAATCTTTACATACTCTGCCTTATTATTGAAAAAATAGTCATTTTGGGAACAGTTTCAGCTGCTGCCCATTTTGGAGCAGGGCAACATCCGTTATGAATAACCATTTATGTAAATGAAGCATGTTGGCAACATTGAGGCAGGATGGGGTGTTGCCCGCTTCTTGGTGCCTCTTTCACGGAGTAGCAAAGTGACTGGGAAAGTTTATCTAACTCGAGACTATGATACAAATTGGAATATCCTCTAAAGAGATCCTGCAGCCACGGGAGTGAGTACTGTAGGGCCCTGATGGTGTCTGGGGCTTCCTTTAAGAGGTTTGGTTACTAGGAGCTTAGTTTGGGAGGTTCTGTATTTTGACCGACAAGCTTAGGTTACCTAAGCCCTTCCCACAACACATCTGTTTTTCATAATACACATGCTCATTTGTGCTAGACATGAGACGGTAAATAGAAGACTCTCTTAACAGGTTCGCTTTGGGACACAGTTTGCCTTATTGAGCATGGACCCCAAACCAGTCTAGACCAGACTGACCCATTTCTCACCATTCTCATATAAATTAGTAACACAGTTGATTAGAAATTGTGACTGTTTGATGGTCCATAGGAGTCTGAAAGACTTTTTCCCTGGTTTAAGGTAGTGAAGCTCTATGGATCTGGTGGTCTTGGGGTGTGTGTGCTGGTCTTGGGGTGTGTGTGCTGGTCTTGGGGTGCTAACAGATGGCTAGGTCATTCTCTAGAGAGATGGTGTGTGCATAGCATGTATAGGAAAGGGACCTAGACTGCCAAAGGCATTACCAAAGGAGAAGTGTGTACACAACTCAAATGAAGTAGCTTTCCAAGTCACTAAATTGTGCCCTGTGCTTGCCTGCCTCAGTTGCAGACATGTTCACTCCAGCTAACTGTCAGAGCAATGTTGTTGTTTCTGACTAACTTACTATGTGGCCTGATTTATTAGTAACTTTTCTGTTGTTGTGATCAAACACAATGACCGAGGTGACCTGTAGAAGAAAGAGGTTAATTTGGCTTTTTGTTCCAGAGGGTCAAAGTCCATAATGGCAGGGAGAAGGCAGAGAGTATGGCACCTGGAGCAGAGAGCCGGGAGCTCACGTCTTTGGACCAAAACCATGAAGCAAAGCAAACTCCAAGTCAGTGAGGCTTTTTCCTCTCAAAGGCTTCCTCCAGTGACATTCCTCCAGCAAGGCTGCACTCCCTAAAGTTTCCCAAACAGTGCTACCAACTGGAGACCAATCCAACACACCCAGGCTGGCCTTGAACTCTTGATTCTCCTGGCTCAGCCTTCCCAATGCCGTTAACACAGACATGAGGCACCAGTCCCTGCATTAAGAGCACTTTAATGACTTTTTGCAAATGGTTTTCTTGTGGCTGTTTTGCAGATGAGCTCAGACACAGACAGTGAGGGTCACAGACTCCAGGATTAGAATCCGGTGCCCCTCAGGTCTTCTTTTTGTAGAACCTCTCTCATAGAATAGCATATCAATATTTCTGTCTCATTTACAGAATAGAGAAACTGCCCATGGGCATCTGTAAGAGTCCCAGTGCTTTCAGAGTCCGTGCATTGTGCCACTGCTGCAGTGGGAGGCAGACAGCAGAGACAGGCTGGATGCAGAGATCTGATGTGGATGGTAAAGTAATCAAGATGCCATTCACAGTCAGGAGTCATTACACTTGGTTTCACGTTTTAGTTCCTTCTGGCAGATCCAAAAGTCGTCTGAATCACAGCTCTCGGAAGTCACTTTGTCCCTTGATATGGTGGCACAGCTGTCCTTTTCAGTGTCACCAGTGATTTTTAATCTGAGGAGGAAGGGAATAGCTGCCCTTAGTGTTTAGGATCTTCTATAATTATTCTGTCAGCCACATCCTGTTGTAAACACTGAAGACAGAGCGGATAGAAACCTCTAAAACTGCTGCTTAGTCATTGGCAGAGAATCCTTCCAGCAAGAATCTTGCACGAAAAGGAGGAGGCTCAGAAAGAGATAATTAGTTTCCTCATCCCACTCATCGATTCACACTCTAACACATCATGTGAAAAGCTTCACAATGTTGTGCTTCAGTTTTGTTTAATATACAGCATCAGGGGCTGGAGAGATGGCTCAGTGGTTGAGAGCACTGGATGCTCTTGGACAGAATCTGAGTTCGGTTCTCAGCACCCACATGGTTCCTCACAGTGTCTGGAACTCCAGTCCCAAGAGATCTGATACCTTCTTCTGGCTTCCATGGATACCGGGACATAAAACAAAATGAATAAATCTCTAAAAATAGATTAATATAAGAAAAGCATATATATAAATATAGACACTCACATATATGTACACAGATGTATGTGGTTTAGCTAGCTAATATTTAGGGAAGTATTAAGATAACCATGAATGCATGACAACAGATACACACAGTAGGTGCTCAATGAATGTATTCAATATACAGAGTGAGCTCACAGGGTCTAGATCACAGAACTGGATGCAGAGAGGGAAGCAGGCTCAGCTCACATGATATATAGTCACAATTCCTGTCATTCGAATTCCTTAGGTTGACAAGTTTTTAATTAGCATGTAAGTCTCAAATGTGCATGGCTCCCATCACTCCACGCCGCTGGGAGCACGATGAAAATTCAAGCTCTGATGCAGACAGTCTCAGAGTTGATTGGAAGGGAGAGATGTGTTCTAAATGCACTGATGGATCTTTTAAAAAGGTGGCACATGATAGTGGGCAGGGATCCCTCATGGGTGTCCTTCCTTTGTTTAGTTCTTCATGGAGCCCTTGATGGTGAGAGACAATCTGAAGTCATCCTTCCCCCTCTTTTGTCTCTTCCACCTTCAGGATCTTCTGCAGCTCTCAGGATAATTTCCTTAGGGCTGATCTGTGTAAGTCAATGACTCCCTTTCAAAATTCCTTTAAGTCTTCCCAGGCCTTCTCCTTCCAGACTCCTGAGGAGTTCTCTAACATTCCTTATTAATTCCCAAAATAATCCTGTCGAGGAAACTGTTTCTCCCTTCTCTGTACCTGAAAGCCAGGGACAGAGAGTGAAAACAAGAGTGGACTTGCTTGACTGACACTCTTCTGACTGAGCATGGCGGCCTCCAGGCTCACCGATGGCTTCTGTCTATTCACAGTGTTGTCTTGTCCTCAGAGTAAAGTGACAGATTCGCTGAGTTTACTCTGTACACTTCACTTCTCTCCTGCACACCAGCTTGGTATGCTTAACACTCTCTATGCTTTATACATTGTCGTTACATGTTCAGTAAACCTAAATGTGTTTCAGCATTTCAAATTCAAATCTCATGTGTTCTGAGTAACAAGTACATTTTTCATATCAATTTGTGTGACTTGCTTAAGTTTACTCAAGTAAGATTATTAAAACTGTCCTCCATATCACTCCTGAAAACCCCACTGTAAGCACCGTATAGAAATTTGATTGAATCTTACATACTTTGCTTATAAATGAATGAATATTCTGCTCTTGTTATAGAATCATGAACACTGCTAAAATGTACATCTTAACTCTGAAGTTAAGCTCTCTCATTGCATTCACGGTTACCATGACAACTCACACAGGAAGAAAATGAGGCCCCTTGAACTGTGAGTCAAGATGATTTCCCACTCTTGTTTATCTGTGAAATTTTGTTACCACAATGAAAACTGACTAATGCCTATTTCTGTCACAACTCCTACTTGTCTCTTTCATAACACTAGTTCAGCTATAATGTAACCTGTGATCTGTGATCATTTCTCTCAGCTGTCAAAGCTCCAAGCTAACACCTGCTCCATCTCCTTCTACACTCAGGCTTCCTCTGCTGTTTGGGACTGAGAAACCAGCCTTATGACACAATATGGATCATCTGAACCACAGAATGAACACTGCCATTTAAGAAACTCTTTGAAACATATATAAAGTGTAAAGGAGGAAAAAGATAAAAGTTCTATGTGCCTATAAGCGCTAGGAAGAAATTTTTAAAATGAAAATTTGGGGGATACCCAGGCCCCCCCCTCAGAGAAGAAGGGAGAGGGGGAAAGGATTGTGGGAGGGGGTGACCTGGAGGGGGCAGTGAGTGAGATCTAAAGTGAATAAGTTAAAAAAAATTAAATAAAAAAAGCACATTCTTTCCAAAGGAATTAGTCTAGTCCCCGGCCTTAGAATGTCATTGTATACTTATATACAACCTTAGAAAAGGCTGGTATCTTTTTATACATGGAAATGTTCACCTTTGGAATCATATTTTCAGACTGTTCATATATCAGTGTTAGAGCCCTACAGTGTTCTGACCTGAAATGAATATTCAGGTTAGCTCCTCTATACTCACACATCGGAATTCAAAGTCGAGCCGTTTATCCACTTCCAGTTCTTGTCTGTCGATGTGTAATTTAACCCAATCCAAAATGAATAATCTTTTTCCTTTATTGAGTCCTGTAGGGATCTCTACAATCAAAACAGAGCCGAGGAGTCTGCTCTGAGTCTGGGTATTGGTGACTCATATTCTACCAGCCTCCTGAAACCTAGTTCAAGGGTCCCCTGTCTCTGTCCTGAGTCCCCAACACAGTTGATTCTTAATCCTTTGTGAGATCTGTGCCCCATATTTATGATCCAAAAGACATAATAACCTTACACATGTAGCTATTGGCCCACATGTCCAATTAGTCTCTCAGACTATGAGCTTCCATAACGTAGTCTCCACTTTCCTTTCAGGAATGTGCTAATTAATGTCTCTGTTTTATTGAACAACTTACCAGTTCTTCTTGGTCTTGAATGAGCAGCAAAGTGGCTCCTTTTCCATCACAGTCAGCTAGACTTTCCTTCCAATGTTTGGAAACTTGAGAAAGATGAAAGCACTTGTCTCGGTGTGAAAGCCAGTCTTTGGGGCACTCTAACTTAGCTGGACTGTCTGAAGCGAGAGGAAAACATGGTGTATTTCTACCCTCTTCTTGCTGCACCACAGCTGGTTTCACACAGTAGTTGCTTTACTAACACACACTTTTATTAACATGTGCAGGAACAAGATTGTTATGACATATCAAAGAAATATAAATAACAAGGAATACATTTTTTCTACTAATATACTTTAGACAAAATTAACTGTTTGACACAGCGTTTTCTTAAGTTAATGATCAAGTATGCTAGCATCCTGAGGCAGTGTGGCCAAGTGGTTAAGATCTCAGACTGCAAGGTTACACAGTTTCAAAGATATTTCCAGCTTTATTAACTACCAATTATGAGACCCTCAACAAGTTTCTATTCAGCAGTTTCCTCTAACATAAGATATGGTGATATAGTGTCTTCAGAGATGGCTGTTGTAAGCCTTGGCTGATTATAACCCCTGGTAAATAGCAAACATCAGCTATTATTCTTGCAAAATACAAGGCACATAAATTACCTGTTGTTTTACTCATGTTCTCTTGAATAAACACATAGCATTTTTCCATGGATGGTTTTTGTATTAAGACTCGAACTGGTAAGTGAGAAAACACAGAGGATTAAATGCTGAAATGAATGGTGGAACAGGTGTGTTCCATTTCTCACTCCAGGAAATCAAGTTATTTCAACAAACCTGAACTTCTGGACTGAGAATAAAATATTAGCAAACTGGCCTGAGGGAGGAAAGTGGAGACAGAATATATAAACACAGAACACGTAGGTTCACACCTCTGTTTAGTCACATATGATCCAATGGCCTTACAGAGACTCTTAACTTACCCACAATCACCGCCTGAATCCTCATCTTCAGAGTGAATATTAGCGCACCCCTTCATGGAAGACAGCTTAGTGCCAGTGCAGTTTAATAGACACTTAATAAACCAAATACTTGAGCCTTTTAGTTTTCTTTGTTATGTGTTCATCACAATTATGACTTTTTTTTTAGGTTCTGAGTACATGTATGTTGTGTGTGTGTGTTGGGGGCTGGAGATTTGGAGTCAGCTCAGAACACACTCAGAACACACCAAATTCTCAGCACAAAGGACATTTATTACTTTGGAGGGATTACAAGTCAGGTGGCCTTTGGATCAGGCAAGACAGCAGCAGATGATTTTGCAAGCATTTGTTTTTAAGGAGAAAAAGGGGAAGTCTGTGCTAGGGTCAGTTGGGAAGTCCTGATTGGCATGTTAGTCAGAGTAGCCAAATAATGGATTTTGATAACTGGACCTTGATGCTTTGGTATCTGGACCTCAGTGATCAGCCTCAGGAATGAATCAGGCATAAGGAAGTGGCTAAATAAGGGAACGGACCTTGTAGGCTAGCTGTAAAATGTAATGGTTTAGCAAGGGAATAGGGAAAGGACAAAATCTGCTGATGCCATCTTTGCCATCCTTGGGTCTGTTACAGAGCCCTTTGTGTGTAATAGCACCTAATGGGTCTCAGAGGAGTTTAAATGCATGAAGGCAATATGAAATTCCTCACTGGGTATGGGATACTGTCCTGTAGCTACTCATGTCCTTGACCTTCTCCCCCAGGCTCAAGGGGCCCAAATCATGTGAAGAGGCACTGATATTTATGACAGAAGTAGAGGAAGGATCTGAAGCACAAGTCCTGGCCTCACTTACCTAAGACACTCATCCCAATCAGGGTCAAGACAAGAAGGATCAGCCCAGCACAGCTGAGTTTCAGAGCCAACCTGTGTGAACGTGGGCACCGACAGGCATCTGTGAAGTTAAAAACCTTGTAACTCATTTAAGTTCGTTGAGGACATCTGGAATAACAGGTAAAGGTGGGTTTGACTAACAAAGACAACTGAATTCAAGTAGAGGGTCGGCTGCAGAGACTTTCTCCACCATCATAAAGCAGAATTCTATGAGATGAGTCCTCTGTTGGGTTCAACTGTTTGCTTTGATAAAGCAGGACTGAAAGAATAACGCTTATGCACACATTATGCACAAAGGAGCATTTAGCATTTACTGAATCAAACCTGATAGGTGTTAAGACAGGTTGACAGCTGCAGAGTGCTGTCCAAAAGTGAATGGTATGCTCTGTCTCGGGAAGGGAGTCAAAGCATCTCTAAGAAGGATCTTCTTTTCATCAAGAGACATTTTGATGCTCGGTTTTGTGGTAATTGGGACTTTCAGTGCTAATGACATATGATTCTATTCCTGAACATTGGGACTGCTTCACTGCTGTCTACAATGACTTTCCCCATTTTGGATCAAAAGCATAGCATCCAAGGAGAAGTATCTTGTGAGTGCAGATGGTATTTCAGTATTTCAGTTGTGTTAGTCCCTCCTTATTGGCTGAGTTCCAAAACCTCAATGGATAGATGAACTGAAACTGTCTAGTACCAGACTCTATGTACAGTACTACACACACACACACACACACTGAGAGAGAGAGAGAGAGAGAGAGAGAGAGAGAGAGAGAGAGAGAGAGCGCACATATTATACAATGTGGCTGTAGCTGTCAATGTTTTTAAATAGAGTACTTTCATAATTTCTTTTTATTGTGCTCTGTTGTTTCTGAGGTAGGGTTGCCCCTTAGTCCAGGCTGACCTGGACTCTGTTTGGCTGAAGATGACCTTGAGTTCCTGATTCTCCTGCCTCCACCTCCCAGTGATGGGATTATAGGTGTGCACCACCCACAACACATAGAGAATATGAGACTGTGACATACTAGGCCCTAAATGGGATCTCTGCATCTCATCCCATCTCTAACCAAGGCTCTACCACCATCACAGAAGAGGGGACAGAATGACCGCAGAGCCAGAGATGGTGGACAACTGCAATGAAACACTGTCTTCTTGACACAGCAGGGCAGTTGCACATGTAAACTGACACCATTTGTGGTAGCCTGCACAAGACTTTTGAAAGCTCAGGTCAGGCAAAGGCCCAGCATGGTGGGGGAATTGAGCATGGATGTCCAACCCCATCTGGGAGTGATTTGATTGGCAGCTGATGGCTGCTAGGAGAAGAGAGTCAGTTTTATTCAAGGATATGGTCCCTAAGAGGCCACCTGTGCTCCAGGTCATGACCCTAAAACTATGCACACGCTGGCAGTGCTGACGAGACTCAGTCGGAAAACAAAACCCCAACCTTTAGCTTTGTAAGTCCCTTCTTCCATGTTTGTAGCCATAAACAGGGAAAACAAACACTTGCCTGTGCCTATCACTGGCTCTATCAAAGCCTCCTTCTGGTTATCAAAATCCTCTACTTTTCCCAGTCCCTATGTAAACTTTATAATGCAGTTTTGGTGACTTTTTTCTTTGGACCTTTTTCCTGATTTATTTTTAAAACTGTTTTTTTTTTTTAATAGTTTCCAACAAGGAGCCATAAAGTGTTGTGGTTCACATTCTTGACACAATATAGAAAGGTTAGGTTTCAAGCATTGCAGTTTTATATAAGGAAACTCAGTTATGTCACAGAACCTCATACCATACTATGTCCACCGTAGACATGTTTTCTGCCTCTGTGTCTGTCTCTTTTCATCCATCCCTAAGTCATGGTACCCTTCATATTCGCCTCCTATCAGTCTTCCACATTTCTGCCAGATGGTGTCACATCTGTCAACTCCTCCAGGGCTCAGTGCTAGAATGGCGTGGAGAGGAGTCGTGGTGTTTGTGTTCTGTAGAGAAGTTTGGACCAGGCAAGATGCTTTATAGTGAGTCTGCCCGCTAGAAGGAAGCATCTCTTTCCTGGTAGATGTAAAATATCCTTTCTTTAGGGACTGTGACTAAAGCCAAAAGAATGGCTGCCCAAGTTTCACACTGACTAAACCGACTAAACATGGAATGAATGAACTTTCGTTCTCTCTCCAAACACTGACAGACAGTTGCTCATCTTCAAAGCAATAACTTAAAACTGTAAGAAAAATCATAAGTCTGGAAGATATTCTAATGCTACAAGGAAAGATAAAGCTACTGACCTGGGGGAAGAGTCGGGAGTGAAGCACGCCGAGTCTCCAGAGTCCTGGATGGCTTTAAATTGAGGTAGACCCTTGCTGTGTCCATTATGCATAGGATGTGTGACTCTGAACTGGTGAGCAGGTTCACCAAAGTCTTTGAGGTGAAATGAGCAAAAGGAAGTCCTCTGTGCCCACACCCACCGACTCCTGTCTCTGAGGGTTTCTCCATGGTTACTGACCTTGCTGTCTGTCCTGCGCACACAGCCTACACACTACTGTCTGGTTTTTTTCTTTATTCTTCTTTCATACAAAACACCCTGACCACAACCTTCACCTCTTCCTTCCTTTCCTCTCAGTTCCCCCTCCTCTCCACTTCCCCAGATCCACTGCTCCTTTGTTTCGCTTCAGAAAAGAGCAGGCCGGCCTCCCAGTGATATCAACTGAATACAGGCTAACAAGATGCAGTAAGACTAGGCACAAACCCTCATATCAAGGTTGGACAAGGCAACCCAGCAGGAGGAAAAGGGTCCCATAAGCAGACAAAAGAGTCAGAGACCCCAACTCCAAATGTTAGGAGTCGCAGAAGTACACCAAGCTAACAATCATAACACATATGCAAAGGGCCTAGCGTGGACCCACGCAGGCTTCATGATTGCTGCTCAGTCTCTGTGAGCCTCTATGAGCCCTGCTTAGATGATTCAGAGGGCCATGTTCTCCTGGTGTCCTCCATGCCTCTGGCTCCCACAATCATTCCTCTGCCACTTTCATGGGGTTCTCGAGCTTTGCCTAATGTTTGCCTGTGGGTCTCTGCATCTGCTCCCATTACACGTTATTGTCCTCAGAAAAGAAGGTGTGGCATGTCTCTCTTTGTTCTGATTCTGGTAACCGTTTGTTTTGAGTTATTCTCTCAGGGCGAATGAACCTCAAGGTGAGTGAAATGTAACATTCTTCCTCCATTTAAATTTAAGTGGCTGCTTACTTCAATTTTTCATCAATTACGATACAGACTATATTATACTGTGTTGTAAAAATGAATTGTAATATGTGAAAGTCCACGGTTATGCATGACACGAGTTGAAGCTCTGAGATTCTCCAGAGATATCTGTGCTGAGAAGGAAGCTGTAGAGTGTGGAGATGTCATGAATATTGGAAGAATTCATGACTGACACAACAGGGAAAGCACTGAGGGTGGAGGCACACTTGCAGCTCAGCCTTGTCCTGAAGGTCCACGTGCTTGTAACATCATTCACCTGACTGAAAGAACAGAGCTTCATCTGTCAGAGCTCAGGGAATGGAGGACTTGGGTCTATGGGATGGGCTAACTCCTCCAAGGGTTTTCAGGTCTAGAGCCTTAGAGCAAGGACTACAAATGCCAAGTGAGACATTCACACATTACAAATGAAGAAGAAAAGCAAGGATTTCCTTAAAGTGACCTTCTGTGACCAGAGCAGAATTGTCCCAGGCGCTCATCATTACATGGCTTTGCAGCAGACAGCTGGCTGTGAGTTCCTGGAGACAGGGGTACACACTCATAGCATAGGGTTCAGACTCATTCCCTAAGACCACTGAAGAAGGAAGCAAAGGAAAAGTGTATATGAGGGTCCCAAGGTGGAAGTATACATGTGGTCTCACAGCTCACTTGAGACTCAGTGGAACCGCCTCAGCTGTCTCTGATGACAGCCATTTTACTCAACACCAGGTTGAGCACAGGATTCTGCACCGTGCTCCATTTATTTATTTATTTATTTATTTATTTATTTATTTATTTATTTATTTATCTTGCAGTGCTGGGAATCGAACTTGGAGCCTTATGAATTTGAGGCAAGCACTCCTTCACCTAACTACATGTTCCTGACCTTTCATACTTTGCCTAGACTGAAGATTTTAGCAACTAAATCTAAATAAAACAGTATTTTCCATCTTGAGTCCTGATATTTTACAATCAGATATAGAGAATTCATGAAAATAGTCTCAACTTTCAGTACACAAAAATTTCATCACATATAAGGGCCTCAAGCCTTAGTATATAAAGAACACACTCGAATGCCTATTAGTGATGTTTGTTTCGGCCTATAATCCCCTTCCCTCGTCAAGATACCAGGGGCTTTAGGTGGGGAGTGTGTGAATAAACTGCAAATATTTAGATGGCTTATAACCACCCAATAACCTGGTAACTAGTGAAAACTGTGGGGATGTGTTAGAAAGGTCAGGAGAAGGCTGTTGCTCTTAGCAGGAGATTCAAATGGTGCTTTGGGGACACAGAGGTTTAATGAAGTTCTGAAGGTGTCTGTGGCTTCCAGGAATCCACAATGGCCCTGTGAAAAGTAACAGTTGTGAGATGTGATGTTTTCTTTAACAGGTACTGGCAAAGGTGTGACGTGACCAGAAGTGCCCAGAGCCTCATGTGTCTGTGGGCTGCATGCAGCCAGCCGAGATCATTCTGCCTGATACAGCATCTAAAGAACAGCATTGAATACCTGCATAAGTATTTACACAGAGAAAATCCCATGATCATTATTGTAAATACAGAAATAAAATCCTCTGAGAATTCAGACTTGGAGAGTTTATCTAGCCATCTTACTTGGACTGTGGATGGGAAGGAATGTTGCCAATTTTGTTAAAGAACTTCCGTTTCAGTCTGTAGCCCAAGAAGGCAGCTTCAGCCACCATCCTTGGGAACCAATAGTGTATATGTGGAGTAGCGGGGTCAGAAAAGGGAGACTTCTCCAATGTGGCAACAATGGGAAGAGGAACACAGAGATTATCGAACCTGCTCCTGCCAAATTGGAGCCCACAGAACATAAAGGAAACAGCTTGTTTCAAAGAATTCAAAGAAACAGGGAAAGATGGCCCCGTCAAAACGATGCTTCATAGACTAAGGCGTATGAGACGATTGACAAAATTAAAAAAGAAATGTCCTAAACACGCTCAGTGTGCTAACAGAACCCCAGAGAAAGCACTAACCGGAAACAGGAAACGATGAACGAACAAAATTATCTAACAATATAAATAGGAGTGAACAGGAAGACAAAAGGGACTTGGTCACCTCAGTGAACGCAGAGGTAAAGCAGCACTTGACAAGATTGCACACCACTCCTGCTGAGGTGTTTATCAAATCAGGGGGAAAGCCCATCTGTGAAGACAGTGGCGGACTAAGAGATGGCTCTTTGGGAAGAGGCTCCTCCCACCAAGCCTGGTGATCTGAGTTCAATCGTCAGGAACCACGTGATGGAGAGGGATGGCTTCTACCGCTGTCCTATGCGCTCTGACCTCCACAAACACACTAAGGGACTCATGTGTGTCATGCTTGCACACAAAAACACAATTAGTCAGTCAAACGATTAATAAATCAATTATTCGATCAACGTGTTAAAACATTTTTAAAGTCTAAAAGCCAGTGACTAACATCATTCTTAGCGATGTAGAACTGAAAATGTTTTCTCTAAAACTGGAGTGCCTGCTATCCCCACTTCTGTTCACTGTGACTTGGGTATATATTGAATTGCCATATTTGCTGTGTTTGCACTGTGCTTCCTATTTGCACTGCAGAGCAGATGTGGAGTATTTACTGTATTGAATTTTCTAGGATTTGCATAAAGAGTACCACAGTTCGGGCAGCTGAAACAACAGGAATTTATTCTCAGAGTTCTGGAAGTCAATGTCTACAATCAGAGGGTTCTCCAAGCTGATTTCATCTGAGCCCTCCTTCATGATCTCAAAGTGATCTTCTTGTTTCTCTATGTGCCTCCCTCCCCTGTATCTGTGCCCTAATCTCTATGTTATCAGTCATGGCAGATTAGGGCATAACTTAACAGCTTCATTTTAGCTAATGAACCAAGACTCTGTCTCCAGTATAGTTCTATTCTGAGGCATCAAGTTTTTTTTTTATTGTTAACACTCTAGAACATTTGTATATTTAATATTTGTGTGTGTGTGTGTGTGTGTGTGTACATGTTATGATGTATGAACTCATAAGAGTTGGTTCTCTCTGTCCACTCTATGGAGTTTAGTGATCAAATTCTGGCCATCAGGTGTGGCTGTCAGTGCTGTCACCCTCTGAGCCAGCTCTATCTGTAAATGATTCTGTGTGTGACTACATGTCATGGCTGAACGGATGGTTACTGATATGCACAGGACAAATAGTAAAGGCTCATGACTTCTAAACACAGAGGGAAACCATTGGTTAGCGTCACTTTAAAGGCAAACTCTTCTGAACAGAAAGCACTCTTCCTGACTTCTCCTATAATAAATGACATCAGTACTCATAAAACTTTCAAAATCATGATGAAATAAGACACTGGCTGAAAGTCTTTGATAGTTAAGGTTCAGAATTTTCCACTGCAAACAAGAGCAGGCCAGTTGTCTTTGTGCACAGGAAATACCAACCACAAAGGTCTCCTCCAAAAACCAGGCTTTTTGTAACTATGGTCAGTAGACACAGTAACCATTTGTGTACTAACAGGCCAATTAGGATCTTCCCGGAGTCTATGGACATTGATTCTGTTTATTTCTGTAACAAATGGTTCTATAATTCTGTTATCAAAAGCTGGATCATAGATAGGGGAAAGATGAGGTCACAGCCCTGGAATTCACTCTTCTTCAAGTCCCCCTGTTAAGGCTTAGATGGAATGTGAAGTCCTAGGTAAAATGTGAAGACCTAGGTAACAGTTACTTGGCTAGCCTGCTATTAAAGGAAACTTTCTCATATGTTTCTGCTGTTACTAGGAAACTTTCTAATGCCAAGATTGATTACATAATCTGTTATGTTCTGTGCCCTTGAAAACCAATCTTAATAAAAGTAAAAAAAAAAAAAACTGTTTTGTATAGTTACCTACAACAAGCTTCAACCAGAAGCAACCACCCAGCAGCACTTCCTGCACCTGTAAATAAGCCTTTACGGTATAAGCTGTCCTGGGATGGACCAACATAAGAGAGACACTTGCACCAATATAAAAAACTATTTGGAATGAGGCTTCCATTTTGAGTAGTGGTCCAGTAAAATTTAAGTCCCCAAGAACTCCCTGGGAAATGGCATCCTACTTGACAGAAAGGGGCATGTACATGGGTAATTGACATCCTGGTTGGCAAGTTAAGACACGAATGTTAGATATTTTGGAGAGCCACTCCCCAAGATGGCACCTGGCAGAGTGCCAAGTACTGCTTGCTACCAGATAAACAAGTCCATATAAGGATTGCTTGCTGGCTGGCTGTGCTTCCGTGTTTTGATGGCCTATCGGCTGTCGCCATGTGGCATTTGAGGATTGGATTATGTTATAGTATATAAGGGTGTTTTGGGTGTTGCCCAGGGTCAGAAGATTGTACAAGGTTCCTGAATAAACTGCTTGAAGAAGAGTTCATAGTCGCTTCCTTATTTCTGCTGGTTGGACAGGCAGTGACAAGTGGTGGCCCGTATGGGGTTCCCCCAAGAAGCTCAGAACTTCAAGCAGTCAGGGTGGTTGACCGGTAAGTTCCCAGGTAAAGTGTGGGACAACAGGGGAAAGTCCTCCAGTGGAGAGGCGATAAAGTCTTCGGTAAAGAAGCTATAAGGTCCCTGAGGATAGGGGCTATAAGGTTTCGGTGATAAGCCCGAACGTAAAGTGAAAGTAAGAAAGCAGAGCCCAACGTAAAGTGAAAGTAAGCTCGCAGAGCCACAGAATGGGGAGCTCTAAAATGAAGAAGGATACACTTTCTACCTTTCTTGAAGAAGTGGATGCCGTGGCCCCTTGGTTCGCGGTCTCTGGACATTTGACAACAGCTAGCTGGGATAAGTTAGGAAAAGATCTAGATGTTGTGTGGGAACAAGGCAGTTTGAGAAGGGGAGTAAGAGCAATGTGGAGACTAGTCAGAAGCTGCCTTACAGGCTTTAGAGAATGGAACGGAGGCTCTGGAACAACTAAAGGAGAAGCATTCCGTGAAGTCTACAAGGGGAGGGTCAGATGATAGCTCTAGCTCAGAGGAAGATCTTGAGGAGTTGATAGCCAAAATGGAGGTTCTAGGTAGTAAGAGAAGGAATAGAAAGAAAAAAAGAAAGAAAGAATGCTTGGCTAAACAAAAAGGGAGAATAGGCCAAGGCCGAACCCCTAGGGATAGAGTAGCTCTTACATTATTTACTCTAAATTTTTTACAATTGGATGTTGATGGTCGGTCTGCTGCTGATCGTCATTGTAATTGGCAGGGATCTTTGAAGGGATATGTTAAATGAAAGGATATTCTTACAGGGAAATGGAAGAGACCAGATCCGGTGTTGGCATGGGCACGGGGTTCTGTATGTGTTTTCCCGCAGACACGAGATGACCCGGTGTGGGTCCCAGAACGACTGGTGCGGAAGTGCTCCAAGATGGTTGATGCTGCTCCTATCCCTATCACTGATAATAGGGAGTCAAGCGGAGCCAAGATGGGGGATACTGTCAGTATTCCCGAAGCCGATGCCAATAAGACATGATGCTCCGGTGTTTCCCCAATTTTTTGTTACTAATAGAAGTTTAGATCTTCCTTTTTTACCTAAGGATGTAGATATTGCTAGCATTAATGAAAATGGGAGTATAGTGTTAGAAGGTAGTTTAGGTTTTAAGATAATTCAAAATATAAGTGAACAAAGTTCTTGTGTTAGATTGTATAATCAAAGTGCAGCTATTATTACTGCTATTTCCCTAGCTGCTGTGGGTGCTACCACGCCAGCCATTGCCATGCATAGTGCTGTGCAGATGGCACATGCTTTGAATAATCTTTCTGCTACTGTGGCTCATGCTCTTGATTTGCAAACAAGTGTTAATTCACAGCTGAAGGGAGGTATTATGGTGTTGAATCAAAGGATCGACCTAGTACAGGAGCAGGTTGATACCCTTTGGCAACTCGCTCAAGTGGGTTGTGAATGGAAATTTTCGGGATTGTGTGTTACCTCCATTCAGTATCGTAACTATACTATAGCTGCTAATTATTCTAAGCAATTATCTAAGTATCTTACAGGAAATTGGTCCTCGAACCTCGATACCCTGATGAGAAAGCTGAGATTGGCTATTGTCAATGTGAATTCCACCAGAGAGGACCTTAGCCTTGCGGATGGACTCTCCAGCTGGATCCATCCAGCCATGAACCATCTGCGGGAGTGGGTTGGTCTGGGGGCTTTGGGAGCAATCATGATCCTTATTAGTATTCTTTGCCTATGGTGTCTTTACCTTTTAAGAGCCACTCAGACACATATCGCAGCCATGCTGGTGCAAGCATTCACTGCAGTGGAGGCTGGACAGTCTCCATATGCGTGGCTTGGCATGGTAAAGTAGTAATTCATCACACTCAGGCTGCGAGGCTTAGCACTGCAGTCTAGGTCAGCATAAAGCGGCCTAGAGAGGCACATGTTGATTTGTTGATTGCATGTGGGTTGATACCAAGACTGCACCCACCTCTGAGAAAAAGGTATCGGATGGGTCTGGTACTTGCCTGATGAGAGTCAGGTTGTGGACCAGTACAATGTCCCCATTTCATTTTCAGAGATCAAACCTCTACTCCTGCTTGTTGCGTTGTAAACAAAAAGGGGGAACTGTGGGGAGCCGCTCCCCAAAATGGCACCTGGCAGAGTGCCAAGTACTGCTTGCTACCAGATAAACAAGTCCATATAAGGATTGTTTGCTGGCTGGCTGTGCTTCCGTGTTTTGATGGCCTATCGGCTGTCGCCATGTGGCATTTGAGGATTGGATTATGTTATAGTATATAAGGGTGTTCTGGATGTTGCCCGGGGTCAGAAGATTGTACAAGGTTCCTGAATAAACTGCTTGAAGAAGAGTTCATAGTCGCTTCCTTATTTCCGCTGGTCGGACGGGCAGTGACAAGATATGTCCCATCCTGGTAGACGAGTTAGAACATGAATTTTAGATAAGGCAAGTCCCTGCCACAGTTGAATCCCCCACTAACTGGAGCAGGATAAATGTACAGCCAAGATATGCTCTTTAGGAAATCCTGTAAATCCTGATTTGTGAAATAACACAGATATTTGTGGATTTGGGGCTTTAATACCCTGTAGGATCTTATCTCAGGGTCACAGTACAGTTCCCAAATCTGGACCATGGCTCTGGTTGACTAGTCCTGGGGCATGTGCTCAATAAACTATCCCTGTCGGACTGAGATTGGTGTCTTTGTGGTTTGTGAGGCAATTCCCAGACCCAAACATCCCCTTTCATAGACAATATGGTCTCTTTATTAGGTGGTCAGCCGTTCAGTAAACAGTCACTACACATGTTCCAAGCTGCATTATTTATCAACAGGGTTGCATGTAAAAATTGAAGTATAGAATACACATCATGTAAGACAGTGTACATGCAAGGCTGGACTCCTGGAATTAAAAACAAAGGTGTGTGTGGGGGTGCTCATGTGATGTCACATGATTGGATGGTTGTATTGTTAGGAACGAAAGTAGAGAATGTACCGGAAGCACAGGGAGTCCCAAACCAGTGACCAAGAGTCCTCGGTTGTGAGTATACCACCAGATAAAAAAATTACATAAATGAATATATTTCATTCATCATCAAATATTTATGGTGAATTCACAGGAAGGGAAAATACAAATAATCTCTAAAACAACATATCACCCCTTAGTTCTTAGAGTTACCTCTGTTTATACAAAAAATAGGGGATTTCACCATCATGAGTTTTTTTTCCTTGACTTCTCAGGTTATTGTCTGTGAAGTTTTCTTATGTGAATGTTGAACTTCTGTGCAGTTTGTTCTTCAGAAATATCAGGTGTATACATGTGAGATTTCTTGGTTACTTAACAGTTACCTTTTCGTTGCTTTAACCTGGCTGACAGGTAACTTACTCATTTAGTTTTTATTGTCTTACTACTGTCTCTACTAACTGAGGCTCATTTACTGTGTTTCATGCTTCGTTCTTTTAATTTAGGCTATTGCAGAAATCCTCTTACCAAAGTCATAGCTGTCCATACTTAACTATGATAAGATTGCCATATGATTTTATCTAATTTATCCTAAAATGTTTATTTGTATACAAATTCTTAATCAGCTTTCATATTTGTTTACCCCCGACTCTGCGGCAGTTTGTGGTAGAGGAATGTCAGAATCATGTCTATGTAAAGTCCACAGCAAGCCATTCTTATGATTACGCGCTGTGTGTGGAAATGTCAGGGATCTGCTGGCTGAAGGTTCCTTCCCTCCACCTGGATAGGCAAGAAGCTTTGCCATTTCTGGTCCTGGCAGCTTTTGCTTTCCTGCTATCCTCATTGTTTGCAGAAGTGAGCCACAGGGACTGTCTGGGAATCAGCAGCAATGGGCGCCCTCTGGTGCTCAGTCATTGAGCAGAGCTCTACGACCAGGACTCTCAGTTCTCAAGCTCCAGCCTTTGGCAGAAACCTGTGTTAAAGCTTTCAGCTCCCAGACCCTTGTCCATGAAGAGTTGGTAGCTCTCCAGAACTCTTATGGAAACAAGGACCTGAGATTTCTCTTCTCTCTCTTCTTACAGCCCTTTATGTTTCTTCAGCCTCAGCTCTGCTCCCGTTGTCCTCTTTCTCCTTCTCCGTCTCCCTCCTGCCCTGACTGTTGACAAACAGATAAACTCCTGCTTCTTGAGCTGCCCGGCAGCAGCTGCCTTGCTGTGTTCATAGCTGCCTTGCTGTGTTCATAGCTACCTTGCTGTGTTCATAGCGTGGCCTGCCTACACTCAGCGGTCCCTGCCTCTGCTCTTCTGTGTCCTGTGCTGTGTCTCTGCTCTCCCCACTGCTACTTTCCTAGTGTTACCAGCTCAGCCTGAACTGCTTAGAGAAGGCATGAGAAGGCCACGCCAGGGAAGCTTTTGAGGACTGAGGTTCCATACTGGGTGGGAGGTGGGGAGGAGGCAGCACAGGAGGGCATCTGGCAGACTTGGTGAGACAGACCAACCTTCCTAAGTAGCTTAAGAAAAGGCCTTGGGGACCAGTCGTGGCCATTGGTTTCTGACTAGTCACAGCAATTTGTCTGGACCAATCACAGTCTTGACTCTTGCACCAGTCAGAGACTTTGAGGCTTATGTTTTGGACCAATCACAGGCTGGACTCTTAGCATCAGTTATGGAAGTGTGTTAGACCACCAGGGAGGTATTTCTCCTCTGCTCTAAGTGAGAACGGTTGCAGGGTCATCTAGAGCTCAGTGAACCTTCTGATAGCAAAGAGTCTGTTTTAAATTGTTCCTGAGAGCTAAACCAAACTTAGTGATTTAATACAACAAATGATGTGTGTGTGTGTGTGTGTGTGTGTGTGTATGTGTGTGTGTGTGTGTGTGAGATATGGATGAAGGGATATGTGAATGTATGTGTGTGCTCATTCGTGAGTCCTGAGTATGGGCACACCTGTGCTAGGGTACACATCTGGAGGTAAGAGGACAGCTGTGGGCATGAATCCTCTCACCTTTCTACCTTGTTTGCTACTGGTTTTTGTTGTTTTTTTTTAGATTTACTTATTTATTTTATAAATGTGAGTACACTGTAGCTGCCTTCAGACACTCCAGAAGAATGCATTGGATCCCATCGCATATGGTTGTGAGCCACCATGTGGTCGCTGGGAATTAAAATCAGGATCTCTCAGTCGGTGCTCTTAACCGCTGAACCATCTCTCCAGCCTGTTTTGTTTGTTTTTTCTGCCCCATTAGCCAGACTGAGAGAACCAGGACCTTCTGAAGACTGTCCTGTGTCCAACTCACTTCTCCTCATAGGGCCATACTGGTATTACAGATGTTTTCACTTCTGCATAGCTCTTGCATGCTTTCTGGGGATCCCAACTCAGGTCAACATGTTTTGTGACAAATTGTTTTTATGCACTAGGCCATCTCCTCAGTCCACAAATGATATCTTACATCATGGTCTGTAAGTAAGGTATCTGAAATAGCTGAGCTGGTAAGGGAAGATGCTGTAAACCTAAGACAGACAGATGGACTTGGATTTCAGTTCTGGGGACACAGTGCCTGCTCAATGTATGAGATCCCAAGTTTGAGCCACAGAGCAAGAGAGAAAGAGGGGAGGGGGAAAGGAGAGGAGGGAAGGGGAGGGGTAGGAAAAGAGGGAAGGGGAGGGGGGAGGAGAGGAGGGGAGAAGACACAAGAACCACTTGTCACATACATATGTATACGTATCTGTATACATAACTGTATATGTAGATGTATACATACACATATATGTATTGAAATGTGTACACTTTGCCTGTTTTATTCCTGGATCCACTGGCACTGACTACACCATTGGCAATGTTGTCTGCTTTAGTAGGGGAAGAGAACACAGTGAGTTAGACCTTAAGATGCCAACTCTAACATATCCTAGACGTTAGTTCACTGCAAGAGTCACTAGGCTAAGGCTGAATTTAATCAGGAGCACAGTACAATCCTACCACGGCCTTTGTTGCACTTCACACGGGAAGTGTGCTCTGAAGGAGGTTCACCTGTCGATGTCTGGATCTCCAGACTGATTACAGATGTTGTCCTTGAGAGCTTATTAGAGAATGAGGGCTCTGCCTCATTTTAATACACTGATGAGCTCATCATTTGATAACAGTCCAAGGGATGAGGAGCCTCTGAGGTCAGGCTTAGGAGAAGGAAGACTCCAGAAGCGTGCCTTTGGAGGCTCTGGTTTGTCCTTGGTCCTTCTTTGTCTCACTCTTCTGCTTCCGGTTGCCACATCTTCTCCACCATCACATCCTGCATCTCCATGGGCTCAGAAGCAGCTTTGACACAGCTGAAAATTCTGAAGGTGGGCCAAAGATATCCCTACTGCTTTACGTTTTCCTCTCAGCTATTTTAAATAGAGATATAAAATCCAGCTAACACACCCTGGAAAGAAGAAGAAAAAGGAGGAGGAGGAGGGAAAGGAGGAAGAGGGAGAACATATTTCTAGATATGTGCAATATTCCTCTGAAGCATTCCAGAATGCAGAACAATACTGTCATGACTGTAGTCGGCAGTGTGAACCTGAGTAAGTGGGGCCTAAGAAGGAGCAGGACAATGTCTCATGTGAGCCAACTTTATTTGGAGCATCAGACAATGTATGTATATTCTGAGGGTTGAGCAAGACCATAAGAGCAAGGCTCACATGAGTTCAAGCTACATGCAATCACAGGGCAAGGTGGAGTCACACGAGTTCCGGCTGTATACAGCCTCAAGGACAACCTATGCTTGGAATATCATCTGAAGAGTGAGCTAATGGGTAATCTGAAGTAAACACACTTCAACGTACTACACTTGAGAGGGGCACAAAAGCACAGTCCAAGAACGACCCTTTGCTTTGGAGATCTGAGGTCCCAGGACTCTTGTCCTGTTCTCTTGGAGTTTTCTCATGGGCAATCTGAATTCTCACCCAGCTTCATTCATGGACTATGTACTGACAAATATAGTGTTGATATTTCAGGGTGTCTGGTCAATAAACAAGATTTTTAACCTTTTGGATAACACAACCCATGTGCTCCCTGAGAAACAATCAGGAAGAATGGATGTTGTCCAAATAATTCATCTCTTGAACTCAGAACACTGAGAGGCCAGGATCTTTCCCCAGTGTGGGGGCAGAGGGTCGCTGCTGACAGCGTGGTCCACAGAGGATGTCCAGAAATAAGACAGTAGAAGGAGGGGATGAGTCAGGAGATGTCCAAGGGAATTTCACAGCTCTGACTGACTAGCAACCAGGTGCTTTATTTATACAGGTTTCACAGAACAAAGACAGACTCATGATTATACAAGTGGTACAGATTATGTGTGTGATTTTTCATTACATGTCCGGGGTTACAAGTTCAGTCGCAATTAGAGAACAGAATAGATTTTACTTTTATTGTCAATCCTACAGCTCCAGTTTAAAGAATGGAAAGCAAACAAACACATTTATTATGTGACAGCCTGTTTTTAGGATGGCAGTGTTTATAGTTTGAGAGCACTCCAGAGAAACAGAAAATATCTAAACTGATCTTTTTATGAGTAGCAAGCATTAATAGCTAACACCTATGCTATAAAAGCAGGAAAGTGTTATTTTATGAACCTGTCTTAGGCACTGAGTTCTGTTTTTCCAGGGGTGAACCTTATACAACCCCCCTATTTTTAAACTACATTTTCAATAAGCTCTAAGCCTATAATAAAGAGAGGCCTTGAATCTGTAACCTATTCTCCTGGTCTGTCAGCATTTGTCAGTTGTCTCTGTTTATCCTGCACCAATTATACTGTTTGGGTTTGCTCAGGGGCAGACACCCCAAGAAAATTCATGGAGTAATGGCCTCCAGCTATGTGCTTAATCTCCAGAGCATAAGGAAGACTTCCAAATAGTGGCCAGATAAAGGTAATTTTAAGAGTTTTCTAAAAAAAAAAAAAAGAGTCAGATATCATTTTCTTGGAAGAAGACACAAAGTGAATCATAATATAAAAAGTCTCCAAGAATGCAACATGCAGAGACCAAAATCCAAAAGTTAGAAGGACAGCAGTTGTAGCAATCGCTCAGCCTTGCTGGGACTGTGTCTAGCAGCTGTGCCAGATTCATGAGTTTTGCTGTTTCCAGTGGACATGGTTGTGCCACTGGAATTTGTAACATCCTTTCTCCCCGACCCCTCTTTTTTCAGCGTATATCCCTGTCTGTCCTGGAACTCACTATGTAGACCAGAGTAGCCTCAAGTTCACAGAGATCTGCTTGCCTCTTGAGTGCTAGGATTCAAGATGTCCTCCACCAAGTCCAGCAGTTTTTAACACTCTTGACGTCTTGCCAACTTCTTCCCAAAGGCTGCCTTATGTTAATCAGATTCTAACTAGGTCACAATGCCAATTCACTTTTTTCTATTTACTTTATTGTAAGAATATAACAGTATTTCTCTTTTAAATTTTTTAAAATTAATTTTTGTTTTACATATATGAGCATTTGCCTATATGCACGAGTACTACCAAGCCTGGTGCCCAGGAAGGCCAGAAGAGGGCAAGGCATGGCTGTTGGGTTGCCTGGAAGTGGAGTAAGAGGGGACTGAGGGCTGCGATTCGGGTCCTGGGAGTTTAACCTGGGTCCTCTGTGAGTTCTCTCTCCAGCTCCCTCTCTTTTGAAATTGTAAGTACACAGTAGATACCTGGAGACAGCAGGTGCGGTAGTGTATCCCCGCCCCCCTTCCCTGGTGGCCATCTCTCCTTTCTTTGATATTCACATGTGACTGCTGCGGATACTTCCTGTGTGGGGAATCAGGCAGCGTTTGTTTTCTGTGAGTTGCTTACTTAGCGCGAAGTCCTCCAGGTTCACTTGTTTCCTGAGCCATTCTTTCTAAGGGCTGACTGCCAGTCCACTGTATGAATAGCACACTTAGCTGTTGGCAGGGATTCGGGCTGGCTGCACATCATGCAATGTTATTTTGAATAGTGCTTTAGTGAAGACGGAAATGGTCATATCTCTTAAAGGCCCGGATTTTGATCATTTCAGATGAGCATCTAGAAGGCAGATTACTGGATCAAACTGCAGCCCCACTTAATTTTTTCAGGGATTTCCATCGTTTTCAGGAGCTTCACTATTTAGCATTCCCACAGTCAAGGTTCAGGGGCTCCAGCTTCTCCTACTTCTCTGTGGTACTTGCCGCCTTCTGTTTGATTGACAGGCAGGAAGTGATTTGCCAGGAGGCTTTGAGTTACGCTAACTTCATATTTGTGCTTCCTCTTACTTTTGGCCATCTGCGTATCTTTTTTTGCTGTAGTGTCTATTGAAGTCCTTCACCCATTTTTATTCGGTTATTAAATTTGTAAAAACTGTTAAATCACTCATGGAATCTCTTGTGTATTTGGACATATATATAGCAGAGCAGGGGCTTCCCCAGTTGTCAAAAAAAGACAAAACAAACAAACAAACAAAACCTAAACCATTAATTGGATGGCACCCGTGCCCTTCTGTAAGAGATGGCCAAGTCCAGGCCACACGTAGTCCATGGCACACAGATGGAAATCCTGAACCTAATCCTAGCAAAGAAATATAAAGTTGGAGATGAGATGTACACTTAGCGACAGGGTTCCTTGAAGGAGGCGTCTATAGCTAAATGACCGATGGAGGATCAAAGGGCCAAGACTAGCGGCTTAGTATTCCTGTTGAGTTCTCTTCCTGCCCCGTCCTGGCTTCTTCTAGAGTCCTGCACTTAGAAGACAGTGTCAAGCCTCGGAGTGCTAGAGGCCCCAGTCACCACTGAGGAAGGCGACCTCCATGTATATACAACCTTCCCCCAGCACTGGTATTCCGCTATGAACGTGGAGGGCGACAGGGCAGAGGAATAGAGAGAGTACAGACAAACCACGAGTGCACTGAGCAGTAGAGGGACCAGGTAGATGGAGCTGCGGGCAGTGTGTTTCCTAGAGTGACCAGCAGTGTGCGCGAATTAAAGGGCTTTCCGAGCTCCAGAGTATGCAGGCCCTTGGAATGAGGAAGACAGGTTTGAGGCTTGAGGCGGCTATCATTAAGATTTACTGAAGCGACTGAGGCAGGGAAATCAGGAATGCGAAGCCAGCCTGGGATACATGGTTTTTTTTTTTTTTTTTTCAACACGAAAACATGAATCCATGGTGACACAGCACTACAAATCATCCCTCCAACAGCCAGAAAGCCTCTCCTTCCACCCTGATCCCATTTGACTACCTGCTTCGGCTAGCACCAGCTACCACTGCCAGAAAGTAGCCCACGCGCCCACCCTACGCCTCTGCTACCAAGCTCTTGCTCCATCACACACAGGATCCCCACGCCTACCCATGCCCGCACTCTACACCCAAGACTCGCTCCGTTCCTTTCCATCTGCATCCTCAGCTGTCCGGACTTTTAGGCTCCTTTTCACTAGTCTTGGACAAGCGAAGCAGTGAGCAGCCATGCCCACAGATCAGAAAGGATGGCTACTAAAGTTTGGGACTTATCCAGTGTTTGGTTTTTTACCTCTGAATCAGGCGAATAGTCCCTCGTGGAACAGAAATGTGAACCAAACCAAATGGTTCTTAAATACTTAGAGAAAGATCAACCAAAATGGTTCTTAAATACTTAGAGAAAGATTGGAAACTAGGGGTGGGCTGGAGAATGGTTCAGCCTTTAAAGGCTATGGCCACAGTCCTAGCTGTCTGTCTCTCAAGCTACCTTTTTTTTTTTTTAAATTCTTAACAGGCTGTGCATACGTCAATAAAAATAAAGATAAGATCTGTTCAAAAGAAAAAGGAAGACTATTTTCATTTGTTTAACTTATTTGAAATGCAAATTTTAAGCGTAAGCTGATCCTACTTAATTTTCTTTAGAAAATTAAATTCATTTCAGTCAATTAATTTTAAGTCCAGCTTCAAACAACATTCAGGGGTGGTGGTGATGACATACTTTGAGAAATATAAAGGGCACCACTTTTGTGTCTGCTCTGCACTATCCTTGCTCTGTGGAGGAAAGGTCCTTGGTGTTTCTTACATCAGTTTTAGATTTCAGAGCAGTGTGGGGCTACATGAAATGTCTAGCCAAATAGATGCACATTTTCCATGGGCCACCCGCCCACATCCTGCATAGGCATATACCACCTGCCCCGCATCCTACATAGAACATATACCACCTGCCCACATCCTGCATAGAGCATATACCACCTGTCCCACATCCTACATAGAACACATACCACCTGCCCCACATCCTGCATAGAACATATACCACCTGCCCCACAACCCGCATAGAGCATATACCACCTGCCCACATCCTGCATAGAACATATACCACCTGCCCCACATCCCGCATAGGGCATATACC
>NW_021620828.1:4388875-4393537 GCF_004785775.1 Grammomys surdaster
GGCATATACCACCTGCCCCACATCCTGCATAGGGCATATACCACCTGTCCCACATCCTGCATAGAGCCCTTAAGTTGCCATTCTTTCTTAAAGCTGAAGAGTATTATCTACACACAACAGCCACTGTCTAACTGTCCCTGGAGAAGCAAGCTTACCTGCTGCTACCTTCTCAGCTGCTGTGAATCCTATTGCAGTGATTATAAATCCTTCTGAAGATATGCATCCAGTGACAAATTGCTGGATCATTTGGTGCTCTTTTTCATTGACTCATTCAGTTAGTCTGTCATTGACTGATTGGATATTCAATAATCCATTTGTTTCTTTACTTTTTAGTAATGGGTCCTACTGTCTTCACAACAGCTCAGCCATTTTGTGTTCCCACTAGCTGTATACCAGCTTCAAGTTCACCAATAACAGGCTAGGGAAGCATCTCTTCTTTCCCTCCTTTCCATCCAGTCAATCCCTCTGACCACTTTTGCATATATCAGACCAAGTGGAGTCAAACGTGCTCTCAAAACCTAAGTTTACCCAGGAACTAAACCACCAACCCAGGAGTAGTACACATGGAGGAACCCATGGCTCCAGTCCCAGATGTAGCAGACAACGGCCTTGCCAGACATCAATAGGAGGAGAGGCTCTTGATTCTGGGAAGGCTCTATGCCCCAGTGTAGAGGAATGCCAGGGTGGGGAGGCGGGAGTGGGTGGGTGGGTGAGCACCCTCATAGGAGAAGGGAGAGGGAGGATGGGATAAGCAGTTTCTGGAGGGAAAACTGGGAAAGGGGATAACATTTGAAATGTAAATAAATAAAATATCCAATAAAAATGGAAGTTGAAAAAAATTAGAAAGAAAGAAACAGAGGAAGAAAGAAAGAAAAAGAGCCAGGTGCCTGCCTGAGGTGGATCAGTGAGTTCGAGGCCAGCCAGGCATATAGAGTGAATTCCAGGACAGCCAGGGCTACACAGAAAAACCCTGTCTTGAAAAAAACATACAGCACTTCCCACACATTTCTAGGTAAGTACAGGGCAGCCATTAGTGGTCAGCCCCAGGGAGAACAAGAAGAAATGACCTCCTGACTTCTCAGTGATATGTCAACAGGTAAGGAGGCTGCGCCTCTCGGTGGGACCCTGAGTGAGGGAACAGAGTGGAGAGAGGAGCCCACCTGAACACTCAGGAACAAAAAGATAAAATCACATCCGAGAGGACAGAGGGAATTATCAAACTCGTGGCTGAAATCAATAAAGTAGAAAAAAAGCAAACACAAAGAATCAATATAACAGAGAGTTGGTTCTTTGAGAAAATTGGCAAACCCTTATCCAAATTAATTAAAAGGCAGAGAGTATATCTGAATTAACAAAGTCAGAAACAAAAAGGGAACATAACAACAGACATGGAGGAAATCCAGAGACTCATGAGGACCTACTTCAAAAACCTGTACATCAATAGGAAAATATAAAAGAAATGAATGATTTTCTCAGTAGGTACCACATATAAAACTTAAATCAAGATCAGAGAAACAAGTTAAACAGATCTGTAACCCCCATTGGGATAGAATCAGTCATTAAAGTCTCCCAACCCCATCCCACAAAAAATTAGTTAGGGACAGGTAAATGACTCCTAATGATAATCTCTCATATTCATAGACCAGTGCATTACTAAGCCACCACCAGAGAAACTTCTTCCCGCGGCACATGGGAACAACTGAGATCCACAACCAGACGTCATGCAGAGAAGTGGGGAGGGGCCTTGGAACACGCAGTTCTAAATGTCTTCAGCAAATTCCTCCCCTCAGAGCTCAGGGGAGCCCATGGAAGAGGAGACGGCAAGAGTGTAAGAGCCAGAGACTGTGGAGATCAGCAGGACAAAGCAACTGAGCAAAGCTCTCTGAATTCACGGAGAGTGAGCAGCAAGCACAGGTCTGCATCGGTCCACCCTAGATCCTCTACGAATGGATTACAGCTTTCTGATCAGTATTTATGCGATTCCTGAGTGTTGAGGTAAATCTCCAATCTCAGTAAGCCCGTGCAAAAAAACCACACAACTCAGTTATAATATTTGTAAGCTGCTCGCCTAGATTAGGCAGATAGATATACCACTGCACTGCTCTGCTCCCAGCTAGGAGATCACTTGCTACTTGTGGTTCCTCCAGGCCACATGGTTCTGTTCCACCTTCCTTCCATCTCCTCTTCCTCCATCTTCCTCTCCTCCAGTCTCTCTCCCTCTCCTTCTCCCTCTCTAAAACTTCCAGCCCTGCCTTTCCCTTCCACTGCACAATCACAGGCTCTAGCCTTTATTTGACCAGTTAAAATGGCAAGAAGTTTCCCATGGAATCACCTGAGTGATCCACTGATACAGCAGAAGATTCCAGAGCAGGAGAGATTTGAGGCACCAGCTGGGATTGCACAGGATGAATTTCAAACCCTCAAAGAAATACAGTGTTACAAACAGGTTAGGGGAAACCAACAGGAAACTGCTGGGTAACCTGTGAGCAGAAAGAGAACAGGCGGGTGGCAGGTAGAATTTCCCAGCAGAAAAACCACTGCTCTGCGTCAGATTCTCTAAATAAACTGCGAGGGTGTGGGGTTTTGGTGTTGTTTTGTTTTGGGTGGTGACGGTGGTGTGTGTGTGGAGGGGGACAGTCACACACATGCCATGGCCCACATTTAGAGCTCAGAGGACAACTATATGTATTTGGTTCTCTCCCTCCACTTTTGTGTAGGTTCTGGGGAGCGAGCTCTGGTCCCTTTTCTCTCATTTTTCCCAGTGCCATGTAATCTTGGTTTATTTTGCCACAAGCTCAGGGATATTTGAAATTTTGTAAAATATAAGAGTTAATTCATAAAGCTGTTGTAAACACAGGCAGCTTTTTTATGTAAACACAGGAATTTCTGTTGGAGGGAAAACACAGGGCATGAGGTAATTGTAGTACCATTTTTTAAAATTCCCAACTATTTTTTTCTAAAGTTTGGCAGTATTAAAAATATTCAGGGAGTTGAGAGATGGCTCAGCGGTTAAGAGCACTGGCTGCACTTCCAGAGGTCCTGAGTTTAGTTCCCAGCAACTACATGGTGGCTTCACAACCATCTATAATGGGATTTGATGCTCTCTTCTGGCATGTAGGCATACATGCAGACAGAGCATTCATATAAATAAAAAATAAAATAAAACCTTAAAAAAGAATATTCAATGCATGTATTTACTGTGTATACGTTATTTTATACTTTGGTTCATTTTTATTTTTAAAGATCGATGTGTATGTGTGTGTGTGCATTTTATGCGGTATGTGTGAGCATGATGTATACTGTAGACTGACTAAGGTGGACAGTTCTCAGGTAGAAAAATGCCTAAAGACATGTCCAACAGGCCCTGACAAGAAATAGTGGGTCACAAAAGAAGAGATGATGCTGCAGTCAGTGGGAATTGCTTCTTTTTCCCAGAAACAACACAGGTGTGCTGGTTAGGTTTGTCGGTTTGAACCGAGCTGGGAAGAGGGAACCTCAGCTGAGACTTTGAATCCATCAGATTGGCAACTCTATGGGAGCATTTTCTTTACTGGTGATAGATGTGAAAGAATCCATCCTTCTGTAGGCTGTGCACTCCTCGGTGGGTAGTCCTGGGGTGTCGACAAAAGCAAACTGAGCAAGACTTGTGGAACAAGCCAGGAGGCAGTGCTTTTCTGTCTTCGTCAGCTCCTGGCTCAGCTTCCTTTCCTGGTGAGCTATTGACTGTAAGTTGAGAGTTATATCCCCGATTGCTTTTGGCCATGGTGTTTTATCACAGCAATAGAAACCTAGTTAGGACAAAGAGTACCACAGCCCCACACCAGCCTTTTACCTGTTCCATGGCTGTTCTGTGAACATGGCTCCTCCTTCTCCATCCTTTGGTCACTGCCTGGAGCTTTTCCTACTCTGGCTTCGTCTCTGAAGTTACTGACCATTTCCAGAGGCAGCAGAGGGGGCTTTTTGTTGTAGTTGTTATGGGAAAGGCAAGGAGTTAGGTTCCTGGGGTCAGTTGCAGGACAAAGAAACTAGGAATTTGTTCCTTGCTTGGCCTTTCTAAAACCCTCACCCACTTGCTAATTCAGAACCTTCTTTACTCTGTCCCCCAAAAGTTTTGACCACAGGCGAGGATAGTGGGTTAGGGAACCACTGTATCTCAGGAGGCATCCAAACATTTTACTCCTTATAGTCCAGCCAGGCCATGTGCTCAGAAATCACACAAAAAGTCCTTCAGGGTCATGCCACGCATTTTACTAGGTATGCGCCAGATACACACAATTTTATACAATAGTTTCTTTCATTCACGGACTTAGATCATGGGATTCTAATCACATACCATCATACACCTGAACCAAAGCTAGGCCCGGCATCAAACTCCAGCAGCAGAAGCACCAAGGATGCTGACGCCCTCCTGGTAGCACGTACCACTACAGCATCACCTTTGACAGACCTTAGGGAAACAGCCAGAGCCAAGGGCTAGTCTTGACACAGGGGAGGACCCCTGTTAGTGAGCAGACAAGTATGTTGACTGCCATCAACAACGAGGGTTGTACCCACATCCTGAATGTGTTCCTGGGTCTGCTGCAAGTGTCTGGGGAGAGATCCTTGGGGTCCTTACTGAATAGCGAGAGAGAGGGAAAGAGAGGGGGGGGGAGAGAGAGAGAG
>NW_021620828.1:4398537-4399921 GCF_004785775.1 Grammomys surdaster
GGGGAAGGACGCTAAGTGACTAGGGCAGACGCCAGCGCGCAGATCCGCGGGTCAGGGTGGAGCAGCGGGGTGTGGGAGTGCAGATCTCTTTGTCTGGGTGTCCGCTGTGACCCACACTGTGAGCCCTGAAGTTGAGTCAAGAACACCAGGCACGAGAGAGATGGTGCGGAGCAGCCAGAGAAGCGTTCTCTGTGTCTTTGAGTGTCTGTGAACATTGGGAGCGAGTGTAGATTTGAAGCTGGCTTTGATAAAATCGATTGAAATAGCTGATAAAAATCAATTGAAATTCATTACATGGCTTAAAGGCAACTGAGTTAAGTGAGGTTGTCTCTAAGAGCTAATTGCAACTTATTGACGAGAGACGGGATTTATTTCTTCTAATTTTTCTTTTCTTTCTTTTTTAACTATTAATTTTTAATGTTGCGTGCTCCGCGTGTGTGGTATAAGACAAAAAAGGTGGCTGGAGAGACAGCCGTGGGTGCTGGGAACCGAACTCTTATATTTTTGGTTGTGAGCCTAGCCTTTAACGGCTGAGCCATCTCTCCAGCCCGCCCGGGAGGCAGATTCTAGATCTGATGTAGGTAACAGGCGTGGCGGACGGTCCTTGCCTTTGAACATTTCTCCATCCCCTAAACTCCTGTCAAAGCCAAAATACAAACAAAACCGAAGTCTTTACGGTGAGCATTTCTCTCCTGGGCAACTACTGATCGCTGCTTCGCCCGTGCAACACTAACAAAATGGAAGAAAAGAGTCGGGAGAACTGAGGACACGAATTGGAAGAAGGGGATTGTGTCAGGACAGACATGTGGAGGTGAGGGTCGAGCGTGGGCAGCTCTGCGTAGACAAGAGCTTGTGAGTTGCACTGGTGCCTATGCGCCTGAAGGATTTGGTGTGAGCTGGGTGCGTGGACATGAAGGACTGGGAGGAGAATGGATCTCGGAATCGTGGCGGTTATGGGGATGTGTTTGGGGTTGCCGTGTGCCCGTGAATTAGATTTTGTGTTGAATTTAGGAAAAAAGACAATGTTTCCCAAGAGAAAATTGGAGGTTAAAAAAATATGTAGTCCAGGCTGGCCTCGAACTCAGAGATCCTCCTGCCTCTGCCTCCTTCAGCAAATCCTACCGGCCTGCGCCACCAGAACCGGCGGAAGTGAGCTTCGCTCCGATCATACTTAGCCATCTATTCTAATGACGTCACTGCCTTCCTAAGTGGGAAGTTTATGGGGCACAATGCCCAGCTGGCCTTCGCCCCAAATCGCACTGTCAACCATGCTCAAGAGGTTCTCCGCTCGTCTCACGCACACTCCCGGCCTAACGTCAACCGCCCCTCACTCTAGGGAACCGCAGCCTCGCGAGCCCCGAAGCCTCTTTTCGCCCCGCGCCCC
>NW_021620828.1:4399931-4409039 GCF_004785775.1 Grammomys surdaster
GGCTTGCACTCGCCCTTCCAGTCGCACGTTTAGCTTGTGCAGTGCCCGGGGCTATTTCTAGGTAAGCAAATACAATGGTCCAGGTAAGGGGGTTGCAGAATTAGATCTTTAGTGTGCCGGTGAGGTCAGGGAAGAGTGATAAGGTCTCAGGGTGTCTTCCGGTGACCCTGTGGCTCGGACTGCGAGCTCCGATGTTCCTTTCATTTATTTCCTCCCTTATATTCTCATCTTTCTTCCACAGCCCGGAAGAGCAGTCTGCTTTCCAGCTGGTTCACGTTGGTGTTTGTTGCGAGGATGAACTGGAAACTTCCAAGGGCCTTCAAATGCCTAACATGTTAGTAAAGCACTTCTCTGTGAGTGTGAGGACGCGTCCAGTGAACATTATTAGACTTTGAGGGGGTTAGAGGAATGAATGGATAAATCCCTGGGCGTATTCAACGTATGGTGGCATTTTAAAAGTTGGTCACAGGCAAGAGATTGGGACCTGATGGAGTCAGTAGTTCACAGACAGCAGCATATCCTAAAAGCACCATTGCACCCGGGCCTTCTCTGTATACCTCATTTATTGTATTTGACCTGAGAGGCTTCTCTTTCCTCTCTATACCTTTCATTCATAATTTGTGATTCATGGTGTCCCCAAATTCTTGCATATTTATTTTAAATGATTTAGAATGTAATAATTGTTATTTTATTTAATAAAAACATTTAATATTTGATAATATTGATAATTTTTTAAATTACATTTTAACTTTTTCTTTGTACGAGTGTTCCAGCTCTTCTACTGTGCCTTCAAGTCCTGACATTCTATCTTCTACTCGATCCTTTCTCCTAAGGAAGGCTTGTCACTGAGTCTTCTCAGTGTGCGGTAGTATCCCCTGAGAGCCAGGGCAACGAAAACCAGGATGCAGTCACAGGGCTGAGTAATGCCTGTGCATGTACAGAAAACTCGCTACATCTCTTCAGATCGCTAAGCCATCCTGGAGGCCCTGAAGGAAGGACAAAGAGACCACGGTGCAGTTTGGTTTCTACCAAAACGCCATGCATTACCTTGCCATACTCCCCGAGGAGTCCTTCCTTTCTTGACACAAGATCCATTTAAACTCACGCTGTGGGTTTAGAGTAGCCTTTAAAATATGCGTTACCAAGCAGAGTTGTGTCTGGCTTGGTTCTGGTCTGGTTCTCTCCACTAGGATTTGGATCGTCACACACAATAAAAGCTGTTTGCCTGAAGGCGCCCCGTGTCCTCTACTCTGAGTGTCCCTAACAAATGGAATATTCAGGTTTCCAATTTTATCTCCATTTCATCCTGCATTTCCTTCAGTGTTTATGTGTGTTTACTCAGTGCACCTCTCCGGTCCTGGAGAGTTCGTTTCTCCATTCAACCATCTGTCTTTTCTTGTACCTCGGTAGGGACTTTATTCCTGTCCTCTTTAAGTGCATTCAAGGGATTGTGACCTCTTAAGCCCCCTTCACCTCTTTGCTTCTGCTTACCATTATTCTTTTAAATCCTACATCCTGTGGTTCATCAAGGTGATTCTCACAGGAGAACATTTCCACGGGACGGCCACATACTGTTTCCGTCTTCGTTTTAGCTTGCCTTCTATCCCTGTGATAAAGTCCGTGAACAAAAGCAGCTTGTGGAGAAAAGGGTTAATCAGCTTCTGGTGTCCCAGTTCTGTCCTGTCTTGTCCTGTCCTGTCCTGAAGAAAAGCCACAACAAGCAGACCTCAAGGCAGGAACCTGGAGGCAGGGATGGAAGCAGGGGCCATGGAGGGGTGCTGCTAACTGGCTTGCTTCCCGTAGCTTGCTCCGTTTGCTTTTTCCACCACCTGGTTGGTTTTACGACTAGAGTCAAGTCGAGCTAAGAAGGACCAGACCCCACTGCTTCTGCATCTGCCTCTTCAGAATTCACACAGTGAGGACCACGTGTGCAAACAGACACGTCCAGCCTTTCGACATTGCAACAGGATGTTGTCACCCACAAAGTTCACTCTTGAGAATCACATGATTGAGTTAAACAAACAAACAAACAACACACACACACACCCCATCATATTATAAGTAAGTTTACAGTTTTGTATAGGGCTGCGTTCCTAGCTATCTCGGGGCACATTGTGGCCCATGAGATGATGTGCTTGCAGGGTTGTAAGTAAGTACTTATATGCCCAGATTGATGACAACAGGACCCAAACTACCATAGGGTAGAAACAGCAGCCCTGGTTGCTTGCTGTCTGGAAGAGTTACACAGTGAATCGTGTGTGCTCATGACCAGACTTTCTTCAGCCTTACGAAGGAGGGGTCGTTTAGTATCAGCCTCCCATAATCCACCACCCACACTGTGTGAGGAATTCATTGAGAGTCCAGAGCCAGCCTCATCCCTACATTCTAGCTCCGGAAGCACAGAGGATGCTCGGGTCCTGACGACTGCATGCATCAGACATTAGCAAAGACACTAGCAGACAACAGAAAACTCCCCCCAGGAGGTCAACCTAGAGGCACGTGGAGGTTGTATGGTCAGTAACATACAAGCACAGTGGCTGCCAGGACAGGAAGGCTTGCCTGCTTGTAGACCCTGCTACAGAGGTCTGAGGATGTGAGAGATCATTGTGAACAGTAAGGGACAGCCCATCTCAAGAGCCTTTGAAAGACAATGAGGATGAGAACGCACGTGTCGTGGTGTCTTGAGAAGTGTTCATGAAGTAATGACAGTTATCAAAGAAAGAGTGGTGGGGGAGGAAGAGGAGGAGGAGGAGGGGGAGACAAGGGTGTGATGAGGTTCTGTGGGTGTTGGATTTTTTAGTGGGTGTGGGTACTTTTGTCGCGACATGGAGCTGGTATTTTCTTGGCGGCAAAAAAAGAAAATTAAAAAATGTGTAGTCCAGGCTGGCCTCGAACTCAGAGATCCTCCTGCCTCTGCCTCCTTCAGCAAATCCTACCGGCCTGCGCCACCAGTACCGGCAGCTACAGTTGCTGCTCCGAAGATACTTAACTATGACTTTTGATGGCGTCACTAGCCCCGCCCATGGAGGAGGAGTGCGGAGCCTCAGCCGCAGTACTAAGCCCTACCTTCCCGCAACACAAACCCGAGCACTACGCAGGCCTCACGCACACTCCCGACCTCACTCCACCGCCCCTTTCTCTACGGAAGGACAGCCTCACAAGCCCCGAAGGCGCTTCTCGCTCCTGCGCCCGTCTTGCGGGGAAACACACTCCTCACCATCAGGCCTCTCCTGAGCCTAGGAGCTGCAGCTCTGCGTTCAGTCGAAACTGTGACCATTGTAAAACTTCTTCAAGATTCCTGGAGCCTCTTTTGCCTATTTCGTGTCTGTGGACAGTGCTTTTGATGTCACAACCAAGAAGTCATCAAATACAATGTCATTAGTATTTTCGTCTATGTTTTCCTGTAGAAATGTTAGAATGTTAGGGTTCTGTTTATCTCTTTAACTCATTCTGATTTAATTTTTGTACATGGTGAACAGTAAGACCTAAACCGGTCATCCAGTTTTTTCATCATTCGCTCAATAGACTGTCGTTTTCGTCGTCCCCCTCGCCCCCCTCCCCAATGGTGTGGTTTTGGTATCCTTGTCAATATCATGTGACCATATACGTGAACATTTAATATTCTTTGTTCTGTATTCTTTCACTTTGGTTTATTTTTCCTCTATGCCAGTATCTCATACTTATTTCATTATTATAGGCTACTAGTATGTTTTCAAATAAGCCCACCTAAATCCTCCAGCTTTGTATATACTAAATGTGTTTTGAACGTTTCAAATCCCATACAGTTCTAGCAGACAGTATTAAATTTTGATAGGGCATCTCAACAATATTTACTCATTCAACCTGTTAATCCAACGTGCCACTTTTTAGTATTTGCTTTAATTTCATGCAGCAATGTTTTCTTACTTTCATTATGTAAAACATTCCCATATATAATTCGGTTTATTTCTAAGTAATTTAGTCTGGTTCATGATGTTGTTAGTGGAATTATTTAAGCTTTCTCCTTGAATTGTTTGTTGTTAGAGATGTACATGTGGTGACTATAGTGATTTAAATAAGAAATGTCTTGAGCATTTGAACACTTGGTCCCCAGATGGTGGTGCTGTTTGGGGAGATTTAAGAGCTGTGGCCTTGCTGGAAAAGTATGTCACGTGTCACTGGGGACAGGCTTTGAGACTGTAAGGTCCCACCTTACTTCCAGTTGGCTCTCTCTGTTTCCTGCTTGTACTTCAACATCCTGCTCCAGCCACCATGCCTGCTTGCTGACTCTGCCCTGCTGTTATGGAGTCTAATCTTCTGTAAGTATAAGCCAAAATTAACCCATTCTTTTATAGATTGCCTTGGACATGATGTTTTATCCCAGCGACAGAAAAGTAAATGATATAGTGGCCAATTTCTGCATTGAAATTTTATAGCTTAAAATGTTAAATATTTATTTTGTTGGCTGTCATGAGTTTGTGTATGAATCACATCCACCCCCCTACAGACACACACACACAGACACACACACACATGCAGGGAAAAGGGAGGGAGGAAGGAAGAGATGGAGGGGGGGGAGAGAGAGAGAGAGAGAGAGAGAGAGAGAGAGAGAGAGAGAACCATAAATTTTATCCCTGGGACACATGTCTTATACTTCTGCTAATTGTCCCCTGAGCTCCACATGTGTGTCATGGGATGTGCACAGGTACACACATGAACACACACAAAATACATAAATGTATACACTGATACTTTTCAAAACTGACTTTAATAAGAGTACTTAAATGCTTTAACCTCCTTTCTAGCCCACCACTCACCAGAGGTAGTGGAAAGAAAAGGTTAATAGGGCAAAGGAGGATGTCGACCTATTTAGAAATAGTTCTTTGGGGAGAATCCAATCTGCATTGTGAGGGAATCAGCAGTTCAGTTCACACAAGTCAGCAGTGGCAGAACCATCCACTCACAAACACCATTCACAAATCTGCAATGACAGCTCAATCCAGAAGAAACTGCAAAGTTCTGAGCAAAGAGTGGCAAGGTGAACCAGTACCACACAGTGTTGCCCATTGTTTGTTGGGTTATACTTATGCCCTTCCCAAACATCATGTGTTGTCTCAAGCAAAAGATCACATGCCCCTTTTCCAGACAGCTTCCAGAAAAATATCACATCTGTTCTCAGCAAAACATCTTTCCATGTGTCTGCTTCAGCAAAACCATCCTGTGATAAGACAGTTTCTAGAAAAGCATTACATGACACAACCGAGTCTCCAAAGAAACCAGAAATTTCAATTACATATAAATGTAATTTTAAAGAGCGTGTTCTCTGCTAACAGAGATGATCTGATATCTTCTCTAATATAATGTCTTTGGGTTTTTTTACCTGTTTTGTGTGCCTATGGCCTCCAGTCTATGCTGAGCAGCAGTGTGCTTATTGGCCAGCAGGGGTCAGCACTTCCCCTGAGTATTATCTCCCCGCCACGAGTAAGCTGTTAGCCATTGCCTTTTTAAAAATGCTCTTCACCATGTTAGTGGAGGGGCTTCTACCCCTTGTTTGATAAATGCCTCATCGTAAAGGGGTGTGTAACCGTGTCAAATGCTGTTTCTGTGTTCTCTGAGACGCTCCTGTGACCTTTGTCTTCCCCCTGTCAACACTAAGCACTGTGAATTTCTTGTGCTAAAGTGTCCTCGTATTGAACAGGGTTGAAATAAGCTTTCTTGTCTATCAGAAGGTTTAGTAAGCTGAATGAAAGAAATGTGGAGGGCTAGCAAGAAGTCACACGCGAAGGGCGTGGATGAGAAGACCTCAGAAGCTCTATCAGAAGATACGAATGCAGCCGTCCTGAAGCGGTGCTCCACTCTGCGCTCTGAGCTCCTCGGCATCAACAATACAGCAGCTACTTCCTATCTGCCCTTCCTCCCAGCTGTGGCAAGCATGTGAAAATCATGACTGTTTCCAGATGCTTGTTACAAGCAACTAAAGTGTCAGGAGAAACGTTTTAGAGCCGCCCAGGCTTCGCTCCAGTCTTTACACAGGAGTCAGGGAAACTGGAGGAACTGGATAACTGCAAGGAGCGTTTGTTTGAGATAATTTTTAAATTACATGTATTAATTATTTAATTTATTATTTAATTTAAATTACATTATCAATTATATGTTTATGTGCAAGTGTAACTTCTTTTTATTTCATAATGATATAATTGAAATTATTAAACAGGCTATGAAAATTGAATCTGGAAACATGACCCTCTCTCTGAGTTCAAGTCAGTCCCTATATATGACTGATTTAAATGTCCACAACTCCAGAGAAAAAAGGAAAAAACCATCCTTCATACAGATAGAGGTGTGTTCAGGTCTTGGTCATCACTTGCTTACTTCTCTGAGAGTTACTATTTAGTAACTTTGAAATTTTACTTTTTATTAAAAATTCCCCCCCCCCCCCGTCCTCTTTCTGCATTTGCCCTTTCTTTCTTTCCCCCTTTGCCCTTCTCTCTCCCATGGTGACTCCCTGGTCTCAGTCCTTGGGCTAGTCAACTTTACCCTCTCAAGAACAGCTTCCCAATAAACCTACATTTGATGTAATCTTTTTTTTTTTTTAAAAAAAAGGAAAACAATTTCCAGTAAACAATAGAGAAAACAAACAGAACTTTAAAAAAAAAAAACCGGCAAAGCTGAATCTTCTGTGACCGAAGGGAAGTTAGTGGCTACGACTCGTGAGACTCACTCTCCCTTAGAGATTAGTTAGGAGGCCTCTCCAAGCATTTGTGGCAGGTTTGACCAGAGAAGACCAGTCTTATCATTAAATATGTAGGTAGCAACGACTTTTCTATTTAATTATTCAAGCAATTCCTTCGTGACATGAACATGGAAATCTTCTTTTCTCAAAGAGATTCCACGGGGAAAAGGCCCTGTGAAAGATGCAACCTTTCCAGGTACTGCAGGAGGCAGCACAGCAACAGCAAAGGGGTAAACCCCAAACCTTTGGTCCTAGGGTTCGTGTTTTCCAATTAAAAGGGCACATCACCTTCACCTGTGGCTGGATACCATCATTTTTCTGAAGAGTGGATATGCATTCATTCGAGGCACTCTACGTGAGGTTCTGAACTGTTGTCTAAAAGCAGACAGCAGTAAGGACACTCCCACTAGTGGAGAGACAGGCAGCCGGGCCTTTCAGACTGTGCGCTGCTCTTTAGAGAACCTGGGTTTGAGAGGACCTGAGTTTGGCTCCCAGCATCTGTATCAGGGGGTCTACATCCATCTGTAAATCCAGTTCCAGGGGAATCTAATGCCTCTGGCCTCTGAGAGTACCCACACATACAATTAAAAAGTAATAAAAAGAAACACTTTTGCAAAAGAAAACTCCCACCCAACCAATGGAATGAAATCCACTTTCCAATTTCATGTGTCTCTGTTTCTTTCTGCTCCTTCGTCTCTGATCCGGCCTCTGATACTTCAACAAACCACAGAGCCACGGAGACTCTGAACGATTTGTCAGGTGCTTCCAATCGTCTCCATCTTCCTCATGCTGACACCCAGGTAGTCTTCTGTTACGGGAGGAATCCTTTCACAAGTTTTCATCAGCTCACAGCTACGACTCTGATTGCTCCGTACTCTGGTCATCCCGGTCTTTCCGTGCTATTTGGTAGTGCTCCTATGAAGCCTTCATTTTCCCAGGGATGACGTCACCCACAAGGGGAGAAAACCTGCGGTCATGGGTTGAAAATGTTTTTTCGCCATGTGTAAGCATCGCTCTACACAGAGCACATTACACAGTTACGGGTCTGTCTCTGTGACATTGACATTTGGGTATGACAATTACAACAAAATGTCTTTTAAAAGGCAAGAAGGCTGGAAAGATGGCTCAGTGGTTAAGCGCTCTGACTGTCCTTCCAGAGGTCCTCAGTTCAATTCCCAGCAACCACACGGTGGCTCACAACCATCTATAATGGAATCTAATGTCTTCTTCTGGTGTGTCTGAAGACAGAAACACTTTACTCATATACATAAAATAAATCTTTTTTTTTTTAAGGCAAAAAGGCACTTTAGGGAATAATACAAAAAAAACCGTTGAGAAATACTGCTTTAATATTTCAGAAAAAGGATTTTTTTCTTTTCCGTTTAAAGATTTTATTTATTTTATAATACTGGAAATATGGGACTAGGTCTCAGGGCTACATGCATGTAAGAAGAGAAACACCAACCACTGACTTTAAACTTTCCACCGAAAAGAAGGTTTCCTTTTTCTTTCTTTCATGGGGCTTTTTACTTTTATGTATTTTCTTATTTTTACTATTCATTGTCAGTCTGACCGACAGAAAATGTAAGGACCAGGAGCTTTACCTGCTTCCTATAGTGATGTATCCCATGTCCAAATAAATAAATTAATAGATAATCGTAATCCTGACCAGTATTGGTCTATTAGTATTTCTTCATTGAGTAAATCTATCTTGCTCTTTAATAAATAAAAAAGTAAAATTTTGTTAAGTATATGTAAAATTTATAGAAACAAGTCATAAAAAGACATCTACACTTGCTAGATTCGCCCGACTCAAGTAGTATTAGTGTATAATGAACCATGGTACAAATAAATGAGCAGGCCTGTGAGCTATCTGCACTCTACATCTCAAGAAATACATATTTTTTTTTCTTGAAAGAATCTTTAAGAAGTCATTCTAAGAAGTTTATCCCTTTTAAGAAGGAAAATCACTTTTCTATGTGACTGTTTAACTGGAAGGAGTTTCAAATACTAATCATAGAGTATTTATAATAAATAAAATTAGAGTTGGAGATGAGAGTCAGTGGCGTTGAAGTGGTATGAAGATACACATGCACACACCCATACACATAAAATAAACTTGCTCATAATAGTGTAATCAAAAATATCGACCGTGTTGTGTATCTAAACGCAGGAGTTATAGCCAGATCTTTGTCAGGGAGATTATCACTGTGCTTAATGTTTTTATTAACAACGAGAAAAGTTAGCATGGCAGTGGTGGCACACGCCTTTAATCCCATTACTCGGGAGGCAGAGGCAGGTGGAACTCTGAGATCGAAGCCAGAAGCCTGGTCTACAGAGTAAGTTCCAAGACAGCAGCCTAAGGCTATACAGTGAAATCCTGTCTCAAAACACGA
>NW_021620828.1:4409439-4418191 GCF_004785775.1 Grammomys surdaster
GAGGGAGGGAGGGAGGGAGGGAGGGAGGGAGGGAGAGAGAGAGAGAGAGAGAGAGAGAGAGAGAGAGAGAGAGAGGCTTACGCGTCTTTAAAGCTAGCCCCAGACGCTGAATTTGAAGCCGAAGGAGCAAGCAAATAATGCTGTTCTGATTGTCCGTTGTATTCAAAAGTTCTATCTATCTATCTATCTATCTATCTATCTATCTATCTATCTATCGCTGAACAAATCCCTCCAAAATGTGCTAGATTGAAACATCACTCGCTTTATGGCTATCTATCATAGTGCAGGGCCTGCCACCAGGTGGGCAAAAGTGAAATTTCTCCCCACCGCACTTTGCTTTCAAAGTTGCAGCGGTGCCTTGTGGACCCAAGGTGGCGACAGACTCCCTTTTGAATTTGAGCTAACACTGACTGTGCAAGTAAAAACTTCCTAAGATAACGTCTTCTATTGCTGGATCTAGAGAAATGTGCAAAGATGCCTCAGAAGGCAGGGAGGGAGCCCAGAGAGGAGTCACACAACAGTAGTCAACGTCCAAATTGGCGTGGTGGGGCTGGGCTTAATCTCAGCCGCCTTTAATCCCAGCACTCCTGAGGCAACGAGACAAGGTGATTTGAGGACCATCCTTGAGCTCCACCCAGAGACCCTGCCTCCAAACAAAACAAAACAGAACTAATTGGCGTCGTGGAAAGCTGACTAAAGACTGCAGCATTGATCAGAGAGAGTTCTGGGTCGGAGTCCCGACTCTCTTGCTGATTAATTTTGTAACGTTACTGAGACACAAGGCTCTGATTCGCAGCTGAGAAAACTAGTACTCAACTGTGCGTTGTTATTATTCATGCAACCACGGCGCTTGATTAGGTTGAATCCATATCTTGGCTCTATAAATAGTCTGCAATATGAAAATAGCTTCACATTTATCTCTGTAAGGTACTGACTTTATCCCCTACGTATTGTTAAATGATTTGGGTCAAGTTTCCCTTAAATACAAGGATTTGCTGAGCTACTGTTGATACTAGCAAGAAAAAGACCAGGTCATGGATAATTTTCACATTTTCCACCATCAAGGCCGGAGGGCATTTGGAAATCGGTTCAAGCTAAATTAAATTCATCCCTAAAGCGTTTGTTTTGCTGGGCTTTAGCTTCCTGAGACAAGCTCTTGCTATGTAGCCCAGTCTGGCCTTGAACTCTTGAGCCTCCTCCCTCGACAGACGTTGTGGTCCCCGGCATGGGTCCCCAGGCTGGATCAAAATCATTTTAATAATAAACATTCTGGGAAGGAAAGCAGCGACTGTTAATGCTAAATTCACTTTGCCTGTGGATAAAAGAGAAAGTGGGCACAGTTTAGGGACGCAGGGAAGTCCATTAGGAAGGTCCTTGCTGTTGCTGGATTATTTCAATTTATTATGAGGACAGTTTCTACACTAATAGGGAGAGGCAGTACCTGGTCATACCTGCTCAGCATCAGTTCTAAGTTAAGGTTGTAAGGTATGTACCTGAATGAAGGAGGGAGTCTTTTGTTGCTTTTTTGCTAATTGTTACTAACCAATTAAATTCCTTTATCTCTTTCCTGCCCCATCCTCCATTCTTGATTGATCTTCTGTTTTGTTTTTAATTGATGGGAAACGAGGTTAGAACACCACACTTTGGATGTGGCTTAGAGTCATGGTTACTTTATGGCAATAAACAGAGTCTGTCAGGGGAGGTGTTGACCACCTGTGAGACTGGAATCAGACCCGATATCTTATAAACCTTCCTGGTGGGATTTCACCTTCGTAGCTGGAGTTCCAGAGATGATCTCAGTAGAATTCTCTCCAATAGTGAATTAATGTTGACGAAGAAGAGACAGAGACAAACAATCTAACTCTTGGGTGTCACCATAAAATGTTCCACCCAATGTGGTCTTTATGGTTACTTGATTTCACATGCAACATCTGTGCGTGGGGTGAATCACGAGCCAACAAGCAGGACTCAGCAAATCTTGAACAGTGTTAGAAAGCTGTTAGCAATGCCATCCCACGAGGCAAGCGTGCGCATGCTCACTGATGGGAACATTCCCTTCAGATGTGTGCTCTGATGGTGCCATTGTGTTACTCAGATGACTGAGGTGATACCATCCTGTCCCAATGTTTCTGCCTGTTCACTTCTCAGCCTTCCACCTCCAACGGCCACATCCATCTTGGTGATACTTTTAGAACTGTCTGTGACCTTGACCATGGCTCAAACATAGGATGTAGTATCTGCAAGATGCCACTGAGCCTTGTAAAGAATGCAGATGTTGCTAGACAACACTAAATCCCTCACTAATATTCCCTGCCCTGGCACTTTTGTAATTACGGTTTTGTCTTTTAAAATGCTGTAACCCTGAGCTCAGGCACTGTGGTGGTTTGAATGTACTTGGCTCAGGGAGTATGACAATTAGGGGGTGTGGTCTTGTAGGAGTGGGTGTGGCCTTTTGGAGGAAGTGTGTCACTGTGGGAGTGGGCTTTGAGACCCTTCTAGCTGTCTGGAGGACAGTCCTCTCCTGGATGCCTTCAGATCAAGATGTAGAATTCTCAGTTTCTCTTCCAGCATCGTGTCTACCTGAAGGCTGACATGCTTCCTGCCATGATGATAATGGACGGAAGCGCTGAAACTGTAAGCCAGCCCCAATTAAATGTTTGCCTTTATAAGAATTTCCTGGCTGGGCGGTGGTGGCGCACGCCTTTAATCACAGCACTTGGGAGGCAGAGGCAGGTGGATTTCTGAGTTCGAGGCCAGCCTGGTCTACAGAGTGAGTTCCAGGACAGCCAGGGCTACACAGAGAAACCCTGTCTCAAAAAAACAAAAAAAAAACAAAAAAAAAAAAAAAGAAAAAAGAGGTGTCTCTTCACAGCAATGAAACCCTAAGGCAGGCACCAAGAAACTTTCTGGAGGCGCAAGGCCGTTCTTGATCTAGCCATTCATTAAAAAAGGACTCAAAACTTTTAATTGGATTAGTCAGCGTGCTTGTCAGTAACTATGTCACATGGATCATTTCATTACCAGATATTTTAGTCAGATTTTTGTTGCTGTGATAAATACCATGACCAAAAGCAACTTGAGAAAGAAGGGGTTTGTTTCAAGTTATAGTTTACAATAAATCCTCTAAGGAAAGTCAGGTGAAGAACTCAGGAGCAGGAACCTGGAAGCAGGAAACTAGAGGCAGAAATGGAAGAGGAGATGGAGGAGGGCTGCTTACTGGCTTGCTCCTCCTGGCTTGTTCAGTTCTTTTTCTTGTATGCCAGGATCATCTTCTCAGGGGCGGCACCACCCACAGTGGGGGTCCTGCCATACCGATTATTAATTGAGAAAATGCTAGATAGGCTATCTTACATGCCAGTTTTATGGGGGTGTTTTCTTAACTGAGATCCACTCCTCCCAGATGTGGTGTCAGGTTGGCAAAAAAGTTAATGGACACATCAGATAAAGATTGCTCCTCTCTTCTTGTCTTTCTCAGGAAAAAGTTCAGCTAAGACACCATTAGAACCCAAGTTTATTTAGCAAAGCAAAGGAACTCAGAGCAATAGCAGACTCCAGAAGGATACTGGAGAAGGCTGGGCTGGCAGCCCTCTGGGCTCTGCATGGTGGATTTTTGAAAAGTGTCTTTTGGTTTCCTCTCTCTCTTATATTGATGTCATGTTGCTGCCTTGGGGAGCCAGCTTCATTTATCTACTCTGCTGAAATTATTTCAGGACCAAGATGTCCCCACAGGTGTGCCTTCCCTGTTCATCAGCATATTCATCAGTAGCATGTGTGGTCACTGGGAGAGTCCCCTGGTGTCTTACTTTCTTACATGGCTGCCTCCTGCTCATATCTGCTTAGCTGCATGCTCGTAACAGTTACAGCCTCCTTCTAAAAGGTCACTGTTGTTAACAATTGATTTCTAGGGCTGCTTTTCTCCAAAGTGTTTCCTAGGTAAACTGTTTCCTAAGAGTTTTCATGAAACGAATTATTCTTTGAGTACATTGAAGGTCACTATTATCAAATATTAAAACTCTTTGTTCCTGGCAAATAGGTGTTGAGAATTTATTTAAATCATGAAAATATGTACTTCAGTTTAAGTAACTCTATTTGAAATTGAATGATTAAAAAGAACACACATGGTATTCACTCACTGATTATTGGATATTAGCCCAGAAGCTTGAAATACCCAAGGTTCAACTCACAGACCACATGAAGCTCATGAAGAAGGAAGACCAAGTGGGGGCACTTCTGTCCTTCTTAGAAGGAGTAACAAAATACTCAAGGAAGCAAATATGGAGACAAAGTGTGGGACAGAAACTGAAGGAGGGGCCGTCTGGAGACCATTCCACCTGGGTATCCATCCTGTGTGCAGTCACCAAAGGTAGACGCTGATGTGGATGTCAGAAACTGCATGACAGGAGCCTGATATAGCTGTGTCCTTAGAGGTTTACCAGAGTCTGACATATTCAGAGGCGGATGCTCACAGCTAACCATTGAACTGATCATGGGGTTCTCAATGGAGGAGTTAGAGTGAAGACTGTAGGAGCTGAAAGGGTTTGTGGCCCCATGAGGAGAGCAACAATACCAACCAACCACAGCTCCCAGGGTCTAAACCACCAGCCTGGGAGCACTTAGGGAGGGATCCATGGCTCCAGCTGTATATATAAGGGAGGGCGACCCTGTTGGGTATAGATGAGAGAGGAAATCCTTGGTCCCCATGAAGGCTAGACACTGAGTGTGGGGGAATTTGAGGGTGGGGAGGTGTGAGTCGGGGGGGGGGGATAGGTAGGGGCACATCTGCAGAGAAGCAGAAGGAGGAGTGATAGAATAGGGGGTTCCTGGGCAGGGAGGGGGAATGGAGTAAGGGGATAACATATGAAATGTAAATAAAATATCCAATTTAAAAAAAAGAAATGAAGTGATTGGAGCTTGTAGAAGCCCATTTTTAAAGAAATTTTATGTCTCATTATAAAGTAAATTCAATAGCCTTACTTCTTTTATTTTCATAGACAATTTGGCAAAGTTTTAGAAAGGGGGGCATTTAAAAGATATATCTTTTTTAAAGCTTAATTTCTCCCAAGCATGAAGGAAGAAATGTTGAGCAAACTAGAGTGATAAGGACGGCAGGAAGAGCTAAGTTACCTTAGTTTGCTTTTCTGACATGTAAACCAAAAATTTTAAAAGAAAAGAAGCTAGTCTCTGCCAGTTATGGAGCTGAGAAGCCTAGCACCAAGGTGTCAGCATTGGCTCAGGGTCTGCCGGTGAGCATCGTGGCCTGGTGGAGGCATAACGTGACCAGAGCTCAGTTTACCCAGGATTTTGTAGGTGCTATTTAAACCTTTGTCAGTCTCTCCCCCAAATCCTTAACCCTGGGCTCCTGGTGTCGGTCGAGAGCAAAGGCTTTAAATCAGTGTTCTACAGCCCAGTGTGATGGCTTGGAGGGGATAAGGGAGAGATTGAGACTTTTCAAACAGTCTTCTGTGGGTGTCTGCAGATGGTCTCGGGCACAGAGACAAAGACTCCAGGATTAGAATCTGGTGCCCCTCCCCTCAGCTGCCAGGGCTTCTTCCCACAGAACTCCTCTCTTAGAAAGGTATATCTGTGTCCGTGTACATTTGCATTTACAGACTAAAGAATCTGTAAGAGTCCCAGTGCTTTCAGAGTCCGTGCATTGTGCCACTGCTGCAGTGGGAGGCAGACAGCAGAGACAGGCTGGATGCAGAGATCTGGTGTGGATGGTAAAGTAATCAAGATGCCATTCACAGTCAGGAGTCATTACACATGCTTTCATGTTTCAGTTCCTTCTGGCAGATCCAAAAGTTGTCTGAATCACAGCTCTCAGAGGTCACTTTGTCCCTTGATATGGTGGCACAGCTGTCCTTTTCAGTGTCACCAGTGATTTTTAATCTGAGGAGGAAGAGAATAGCTGCCCTTAGTGTTTAGGATTTTCTATTATTATCCTGAGTTGGCCATCTTCTTCTCTAGACTTCTAAGGACTGTAGAACACACAGTTCTTTTTTTTTATTTTATTTTTATTTATTTACCCTGAATTAGTTTAAATCCGGGATGGATACAGCATCACACAGATTCTGTGTCCAATGGCCTTTGCAGGAAGGTTGCTTTGGAATTTGGCATGAACCATGCCACAGAACACACAGTTCTTAAGCACAGAAACTTATTTTTGTAGTGGGAAGTAATTAATGCAGAGACTCCCAACTGGTCAAAATTCTAAGAATAAATGATAGTTGAGTGCTCATCCCTAAGTGGGACATTATTTCATCACACCTACCACCTGGCTCAGGGAACATCATGGAAAGGAGGGCAGAAAGAATGTAATAGCCAGAGAACAGGAAGAGTGCCATGAAAATGTCTTCCAGGCTTGACTTGGTTGGTCACTCATGAACTCACTGCCACTGTGATTACCTGCACAAGACCTGCACAAGATTGGGACTGGACAGCTAACATTCCATTCCAGGTAGAAAGGGAGCTCTTGAGACCCCAGACTTCCTTGAGGATATGGGCAGTTAATAGTTGCTGGGTGAGGACATGTCACCAGTAATATAGCCATAATTTAGTAATATAGCCACCAGTAATTTTCATCAGTAATATAGCCATTATTTATTTGCCTATGCTCCTGTGAATAGCCTCCAATTCATATTCAAGTTGTCAATCAGAATTAAACTCAAAGGGTCACACACACTGTTGTGTAGCAATTTCTTCTGAACTGAAATGTTCCATCCTGGAGGGAGGCTCATTAAGATTCAGAAAGTTTGCTGGGTGATGATGGCTTTTAATTCCAGCACTAGGTAAGCAGTGGCAGGTGGATCTCTACAAGTTCAAGGCCAGCATCATTTACAGATCGAATTTCAGAACAGCCAGGGCTACACAGAGAAACCTTGTTTTGAAAACCAAAATAACATAAAAATAATTAACAATAATAATAAATAATAGAAAGTTCTAAAGGGAAGCTCCTTAAAACTCAGTAAATAAACAACTCACAAGTCTTAACAACAAGCTCCTGAAACTGAGCAGGAATGGAAACAGACTTAATATTGTTGTCATGGCACAGCCCAGAATGGAGTTGGATGAGAAGTCTGAGTGCATGAAGTTTGAGTGCTTGTGGGAACACTCCAAGAAAATAAGACAAGAGTCTTGTGAATCTGTTTCTTTAAACATGAAATGTTCTTAGAATGTGTTTGTGCTCCTCCAAGTGCAGCAGAAAGGACTGGGTTTATTTCAGATTGCTTACTACTACTTACTATTGATAATTGATGTTTAAAGTGTTGTTTGTTTGCTTCTCTGGAAAAAACACATTTGTCATGCTCAACTTGTCTTTGCTATTGTATACAGTTTGAACTCATGAACTTTCTCAGCCTTCAGTATAAATTATCTGCTACTCTGAATAAAGTTGGTTATTGCATGAAATTTTAGTCTGTCTCATTTATTGGCTCCATTCTCCCAGGTCCTACTGTCTCTGGATACATTGGCTCCATTCTCCCAGGTCCTACTGTCTCTGTGATACATTGCTCCTTGTTATACCAATAATTATGAGTTCTGCTAAAATATATAACTTAACTATGAAGCACCAGTTCTCCCATTGCATTCATGGTTGTCATGACAATCTCACACAATAAGAAAATGAGACACCAAAGAGCAGATGGTTGCTTTGTGATCTACATATAGTTATGACTTATAAACCAAGTGTGCCTTGATTGGGCACATTTTGAAACCCAGATGTCCAGCTAGTGATTCTACTCCTGGGTGACTGGCTCATGAGCAATTCTGTCAAAGGATTAACTCACTGATGACTTTCCAGATGAATGAAGTGAGCCTCCCAGGATGAGGCCAGGCCTTTGAAAGGTCTATCTTCCCCTGTGTCTCCTTTCTGCTTCTGTCTACTGTGCGGTGAGCAATTTGGCTTGTCTCTGCCCTTCTACTGTGTTTCTGCATTGCCACGGGAGTCACAGCAATGGAGCAGCAGACTACAGATTGAGACCTCTCCCCCTACCCCCCAAAAAATCATCTTTCCATTCTTGCTCATCTCAGGTATTTTATCACAGTGATAAAAAGCTGATTGATAAGTGATTTTATTGCATCCTCTACAATGACTGTTAATTTGTGGGTAGTTTCAGATGTCAGAGATCCCTACTGATATTTACTGTATTTTTCTTTCATATTCTATCTATACTAGTTGGGACCTGACAAATTGATCTGAAGACACTCTACTATATTTTCACCAGCATTTGAAATGTGCTGCTTAAGACATTCCATGTAAAGTGTAGAAAAGTATAAAAAAGATAAAAGAAAGAAGAAGCAATTATGTGTGCTGATAGGCTCTGAGTAGTCATTTTCCAAAGGAGTTAATCTAGTCCTGGCTTTAAAACTCCATTGCATCCATACACACATACATACACACACATACATACCTGCATATATACACATGACCTTATAAAAGATTGGTATCTTTCTATATGTAAAAATTTTTAACCACCTTTGGAATCATATTTTCAGACTGTTCTGAACTTCTTCAATCTTTGATATCAGTGTTATTCTGAACCAATGAGCAAGCAGCATGACTACTCTCATCTATTTCTTAGATGTAGCCCTAATGCCCTGAAAGGTACTGGGGTAATGCACCTCCACACCTAATGTATCAACTGGCTATGAAGTTGTGCCCCTGCCTTCTCAATTATTAATAACTGTGCCAATACCAAAAGGTGTCAGGATATATGGTATTGTCATTTCTATAGCACACAAGAACTTTTTTCCT
>NW_021620828.1:4418291-4441902 GCF_004785775.1 Grammomys surdaster
CCCTTGTCTCTCTTCCCCCCCCCCTCTCTCTCTCCTTCCATCCCAAGTGCTGCCCACTCCCAGTCCCCTCTCCAACTGAGATTCTCACTCCATAACCCCTCCCCTTCTCCTCTGAGGGGGTACCTCCCCCAGGTATCACCCAACCCTGGCTCATCAAGTCTCTGCCAGATTAGGTGCATCCTCTCCTACTGAGGGCAGACAAGGCAGTCTTTGAGAATGGATACCACAGTCAGGCTAAGCTTAAGGAAAGCTTCCGCTCCAGTTGTTGTGGGAGACTGAGCTGCACATCTGCTACATGTGTGCCGAGGGCCCCATTTCAGCCCCTGCGTGTTCTTCAGTTGGTGGCTTAATTCTGAAAGCTCCCACAAGACCTGCTTTCTATCTGTAAATGTTAGTCACTTCCTCATCTGCCCCAAAAGATGATTCTCTGAGATTATCACGTTAGATGCAAGCTGTCATGGGGAGGTCACATAGCCCTCAGACTGGCCAAAGGGCAGCACAAGTATATAAAAGGGAGTAGCCCTGCTGATTGGTTCCTGAGTAAGCTCTGAAGTCCCTCCCACTATACCAATTAACTTTTTTTTTTTTTTGTATCAGAAAGGAGATGGCTTTGGATGAAAAAAGAGCTGGAGGCTGATGCTGGAGGAGGAGTGGGAGCAGAGCAGGTGGCAGAGCAGAGAGCCATGCGATGGAGACACGGGGGCAGGGGAGGCAGGTGGCTAGCTGATGGACTGACCCAGCAAAAAGGCTAACAGGCCTATGCTATACAGATTCTCTGTGTCTCTTTTATTAAACCCCAAAGGGAAGCCCCAAAGCCCCTGCAACATAAATGAATCTTTGAGTTAGCTCCTCTATACTCACACATCAGAATTCAAAGTCGAGCCATTTATCCACTTCCAGTTCTTGTCTGTCAACGTGTAATTTAACCCAATCCAAAATGAATAATCTTTTTCCTTTATTGAGTCCTGTAGGGATCTCTACAATCAAAACAGAGCAGAGAACTTAACCCCTGAGTCTGGGCATTGGTGACTCATATTCTACCAGCCTCCTGAAACCCAGTTCAAGGGTCATCTGTACCAGTCCTGGGTCCCTAACACAGTTAATTCTTCCCCCCTTTGAAATCTGTGCCCCAAATTTATGATCCAAAGGACACTCACTTTATATGTGCAGTTATTGGCTCACATGACCAATTAGTGTCGCAGACTATGAGCTTCCATAACGTAAAGTCTCCACTTCCTTTGAGGAATGTGCTAATTAATGTCTCTGTTTTATTGAACAACTTACCAGTTCTTCTTGGTCTTGAATGAACAGTAAAGTGGCTCCTTTTCCATCACAGTCAGCTAGACTTTCCTTCCAATGTTTGGAAACTTGAGAAAGATGAAAGCACTTGTCTCGGTGTGAAAGCCAGTCTTTGGGGCACTCTAACTTGGCTGAACAATCTGAAGCAAGAGGAATACATGGTGTATTTCTACCCTGTTCTTGCTGCACCAAAGCTGGTTTCACACAGTAGTTGCTTTACTAACACACACTTTTATTAACATGTGCAGGAACAAGACTGTTGTTATGACATATCAAATAAATATAAATAACAAAGATTTTATTTTTGTTTCTACTTATTAACTTCAGACAAAGTTAACTATTTGATGAATTTATCAAGACAATCAAGTATTTCTTGTAGTAGTTTGAATAAGGATAGCCCTCATAGGCTCATATATTTAAGTGCTTAGTCACCAGAGACTGGCACTACTTTTGGAAGTATAGTCTCATTGGAGGAAGTTTGTCATGGGGGGTGGGCTTTGAGAGTTCAGAAGCCCAAGCCAGGTTCAGTGTCCTCTCTTCCTGCTTCCTGCAGATCCAGATATAGAACTCTCAGCTGCTTCTCTAGGATCATATCTGCCTGTGTGCTGCCATGCTCCCCACCGTGATGACGTGAACTGAACCTCAGAAAGTGTGAGTAAAGCCCAATTAAATGCTTTTCTTTATAAAAGTTGCTGTGGTCTCTCCACAGCAATAGAACACTGAGTCTAAAGCTTTTCTCTAAAGCGTATTACTTTTTTGGTAGGTGTGTTTGATTTGTGTGCATGTGTGTGCAAGTACACATGCCTATGTACATGCAGAGGCCAGAGAAGAATGTAAGGTCTTTCCCCTTCTCTCCCTCTTCACTTATTCTTTAGAAGCAGGTCTTTTCTTCAACTAATATTGAAGCTAATGTTTTTTTCTGCAAAGCTGAAAGTCAGCAGGCCTCAGTGACCATCCTGTCTCCACTCCCTGCAGTGCTGGGGTGTTTATTAAATGGTTGTAATTACAGTTTTCACATTTACACGTAAGCACTCTTAACCATTGAGCTGTCTCTTAAGCCCCCTGTATTTAACTTTTTAGCTTGATATTTGTCTGTTGGTGACCAACTGTGCTAGCAGCCTGAGGAAGCATGGCCAGGTAGCTAAGATGCTAGATCTCAAGGTCACATAGCTTCAGAGAAGTTTCCAGCAACATCACCTACTGGTCACATGACTTTTGACAAGTTCTTAACTTTTTCATGCTTCAGTTTTCTCAAACGTAAGACCCACCATGATGTGAGCTTTGCTTAAAGGTATCGTGATAGTGATCAAATGTCAGGATGTCAAAATTACCTGTTGTATTCGTCCTGTTCTTTTGAACATCCACGATGCTTTCTTCTACTGATGGTTTTTGTAATAATGATAGCACTGGTAATAAGAAAACACAGGAAGAAGATGAAAAACTGTTAAACTAGAATGGGCATTGTATCTACCACTTCAGGAAGTGAAGCCATCTCAACAAGCTTGATTATGGACAGAAGACAATGCATTAGCAGCACGTTAATAACAGGCTGGCCGGAGACAGAAGAAAGAGAGAACAAGAAAAGCACAGTCCACTTGGATTCACAGGGCTGTTAGGCTACAGGTTATCTAAGGACATTACTGAGGCTCTCACACTGCTCACGCTCCTAACTTCTCCTCTGGAAGTGTACTCACACCCTCACCATCTGTAAGCATACTCACACTCTCGACCACACTGAGCAGAAGGTTGCTGACTGCCTTCTGGGGTTCAGTAGACACCTAATAAACTCATATTTAGGCATTGTGGCTTTCGTTGCTATTGTCACCTTGTCACATGTGTGACCTTTTGCAGAGTTCTAGGTACACATGTGTCACCCCATAATGATTCTCAGAGCAAGTAAGAAAAGAAACATGAGAGGTGATGTTGTCCTGTAACTGCTCGTCATTGATCTTTCCCCACGCTCAAGGTGGCCAGATCATGTGAAGAAGCCGAAATACAGTGGAAATAGAGAAAGACTTCTAAGGCAAAAGCTTCTGTCTCACTTACCTAAGACACCGAGTCCAATGACAGTCAGGACAAGAAGGATAAGGCAAGCACAGCCGAACTTCAGAGCCAACCGATGCCAGCGTGGGCACCGACGGGTGTCTGAAAAGTTAAAGAAAATACACTTTTAATCTAGTTAAGCGCATTTGGAATGAAAGTCAGAGATGATTAACATGGATAATTGGATTCAAGTCGAGGGTGGGGTGCAGAAAAGAACCTGTCTCAGCCAGCTTACTGTAGAGATCCACAAGATGAGTCGGGTCAAACGGTGTTTTCTCAGATGACATAGGACTACTTGACTTCTCGTGCATGTTTCATGTGAAAGGGGGGTTAGGAGGGACGAACTCCATCGATGAGGAAGGTGGTTTGAAAATTGCTGAGAGAGTACTTTATTACAAAAATAAAGTATAAGTTCTGTTATGGAAAGGAGCCAGTATTTCCCCCAAGAAAGGACACACACACACACACACACACACACACACACACACACACACAGAGAGAGAGACAGAGAGAGAGACAGAGAGAGAGAGAGAGAGAGAGACAGAGAGAGAGAGAGAGAGAGAGAGAGAGAGAGAGAGAGAGAGAGAGAGAGAGAGAGAGAGAGAGAGAGAGAGAGAGAGAGAGAGAGAGAGAGCTCAGTTTTGTGCTAAGTACCACCTTTAGGCATCTATTCTGGACAGGGTTATAGTATGTAGCCCTGACTGGCCTGGAACTCTAAGCAGACCGGAGTGGTCTCAGCCACTAGGTTGTTTTCAGCATTTTGACTACATCTCTTCTTATCACACTGGCTGAGTTCTCACACTCTTAACGGGTGAGCTGAACTGTGGATAGAAGCAAACTCTATGTACACGATTTCACACACATAAACACGGAGTTTTCCGTCTTAACTAAGCACATGCATATTGTGGCTATAACTTTTACAGCTTGATATGTAGTAACAATATCTGGATGTTTTTTTTCCCTTTCCTTAAATCGAGGTTTTGTTTTTTCACCTTGTCATGTAAAGGAAGAGGCCTATGGCTTCCCTTTGATGCTAGGGTTGCTAGCATTTACAGCGCTCACAGTTTGAGGCCGCTATTCAGTAAAATGGGTTATTTGAGCCACAAATCTGGGTGACGGGCAGGTGGTGAGGAAAGACTCATGTCTTGATCAAAATCATGTCACATCTCATTGTGCTGTTCAGAATGATGTCCAGTAACACAGAGTTATTTATTCTGGAATTTTCTATTTAGTATTTATCAACTTGTTGTTGACTACAAGTTATGAAAGTGTAGAAACTGAAGTAGCAGATGAAGGGGGTACCGTGGTATATACAATACATGCTTATATCTACAACGCTACACCGGTGAATGACTGAGTCCTATATCTTCGCTTCTCTTGGTGACCATATCAATTACTGTACAATGAATGTCTCAACGTTTATCAGAAGTTGAGATGTGACAAGTTATGAAATGTGTTCACAAAGTATCATAATTTGGTCAATTTATTTTGATTTTAGACAACTTTGAATGCATGAGTATTGTATGGAAAACAACAACAATAGTTTGATTTATGAAAGTACCATGGAGAAATACTAGTAACTCCTGTGCCTGTAACTATTATAATCCCCCGTTGCTCTCATCTGGCCTCTAGCATTTACATTTACAGTGGTCTTATGAATTTTAAGAAAGCTTTCCTAGTTGACTTTTGGCTGTTCTTCATTCTCTTTTTGTCCAGGTTGGCCTCTAACTCTCCATGTGGTTAAGAGTAGCCTTGAACTCCTGCTGCCATCATATCTCAGGTTCTGGTATCATAGGTGTGAACCACATACCTGACGAAGGGCCTTCCTTCTGCGTGGCACCATTTGATTTATGATTTATATATATGTTCTGTTCATTTTGTATTTTTCTAAGTATTTCTTAATATAAATGAATATATTTTTTGAGTTAACTGGTAAATTAATAAAAATCATTTTGGGCTATTACATTGTCTTTTATTTGCATTGTATTTTCCTTTATACCCATCTCTACTTTCTCTCTGTATTTTGTTTTTTACGTTATCCATAGCAACTGAATTGCATCACTGAGACTGAAGACAAACACCAGTTGTCTCTAGTCTCTAGACCAGAATTGAGATATGACATCCACTGAAGCAAGTTAGTTCCTTTTAAAATGCTCCTTTGGAGAAAGGATAAAAGGAAAGGGTGGAGAGGGACAGAAGATAAAAAACGTTCCAGAAGAGACAAAAGACGGTCTAACTTATGCTTGTAGCAGTATCTGTAGACCCAACAAACTACAGGCTGAAGATAGTTACATAGGAAGAGCTGCTTCATTAGTCTCTAAACAAATACATGATAGTAGCTGTTCCTATGGCTTTGAAATTACCCTAGGCGCTGTAAGTAATCTACAGATCATCTGATGCACACAGCAACATGCAAACAGGTTACTTGGTTTTGTTGTTGTTGTTGTTGTTTTGTTGTTGTTTTTTGTTTTTTCGAGACAGGGTTTCTCTGTGTAGCCTTGGCTGTCCTGGAACTCACTCTGTAGACCAGGCTGGCCTTGAACTCAGAAATCCGCCTGTCTCTGCCTCCCAAGGGCTGGGATTAAAGGCGTGCGCCACCACTGCCCAGCCAAACAGGTTACTTGTAAGTACTATATTTTATTTAAGAGACCAGCGTATGGGCAGATGGCTGGAAGCAATCTTCTGTGGACAGTGAGCACTGTTGTATGGTGAGAGGTGATACGGGACAGTCATGGATAGAAGCAGTCACTGTGTTAGGTTTGAGGGTATGGCCAGTGGGTCACCAGTGCTGCTGTATCTTGGACAGAAGGACACCAAAGAAGACTCCATAGCCCCAAGGCCCATAATATTTTTATAACCCATGAATGTTCTTATTTATAAAATGTGGACAATATCAACTACAGAATGTTCTAGAAAGGACTTTATGAAACAATCATTCTAAATTCCTGAGCATAGCATCTGGCTGGTGGTAGCTGCTAATAAATAATCATTATTTTTTTTCTAAATGGTGAGGATTTTTTGTTTTGTTTTAATTATTGGTAAAAAGTCATTTGAATAACTTAAAATGTTTTTCATCCATTCATGACGAAATTTAAAGATTTCTTGTTCTCAGAGTTAGGTTCCCTGTACTAGCTTGTCTTACTATTGAAGTTATATACCGAGGAAGCTATGTGAGCGTTGGTTATGTGGAAGAGCCAGCATGGAGATCTTTTTTTTTTTTTTTTGGTATTTACGCAATGCTAAGTCATCTCCACTGTTCTAGACATTTCAGTGGCTTCCCCTCAACATCTGCACCTATGGAATGCCCTCCAAATCCCTTTCTGCCTGTCACCATTCCTCCTGACTTGATCTCAGTAACACAGCAGGCATGTGTGTTCCTCTACAGCATCATAGACATGTTCTCCCTTTGCATCTGTAGGTCCAGCTGCCTAGAAGACTCATCTCTCAGACACTCAGACTAGTTCCCGAGCATCTTTCAGGGCTGGACTCCTGCATCATTTCTCTGGAAGGCCTGCCTTGATGACTCTACTTGACATGATGCTGTCTTTCAAGATAAGATGCTCGAGTTCCGCTTAAAGGCTTTCCTTGCTGGCGTTCAACATCACAAAGTTGTTGATGCAAGTGTTTATATCAATAATTTAAAACTTCACAGTAATATAAAATCTACAGGGAAAAAATGTTTTATTGTTTCTTCATGGCTATTTCCCCAGTGTCTACAGCGATATTTGTCTTATAGTAAGTAGTTATTTCTGAACAAATGGACAAACTCCAGAGGCATTCGTACATATTTTACCCATTGTACCATCAAGACAGACCTTTGGCCATTTAACCACAAACAAACTAGGTCACTGCCCACGTCCCCCTTTCCGGTCCTTTTTGCTGGCAGATCTAATCATGGTGCTTCAAATTTACCACGGTTTGAGTCCTTTAGCTGACAGGTCCTGGTGGTTTCACAGTTACTATGCTACTCGGTCAGCATTTTCTCTTCAAACATTATGCTCTATTTTTATTCTACTACTAATTGTTTTTTTCCCCCTTCAGGTTTATTTCCAGATTAGTAACATTTAGAATAATTATTATTTATTTTTAGCTTTCTTAAAGACTTTCTAGACACAGTTTTCTTATGGTTTTGGTTGTGAGCCTAGCCTTTAATGGCTGAGCCATCTCTCCAGCCCTCTAGTTTTCTTGATTCGGGATCATAGACAGTAGGATTTGAGAGCATTATTATTTTTCTCTATGTTTGTTTTCTTACACCCTTTTCAACAACGCCTTTTCTCCACTTGTGCTAGGCATGATGGGAAAACAAAGACTTGCTTTTTCCCAACAAAAAATAACTGGCGCCATCAGCTCCCCATGCAGTTATCCAAACAGGCTCTCCTTCCACTCCCTACTGACCCTTACGTAAACATTTTATAAAACGCATTTGGTGACTGAGACTTTCTCTTTCACGCAAACCTTTGACAATTTCATAGTTTCTAACAAGAACCACTAAAGTTGGAAGCCCACATGTCACAACACGTAGACAACATCATGTTAGAAAACAACTGCTTTAAGATCCGTGTTCAGTTAGACAGCAGACTGGAATTCTGTTATCATGACTATTTTCTATACTTTCTGCCTGAGCTTCCGGTTTCTTACATCTCCGTCATCCTTAGGTCATGTACTTCACCTCTTGCCTCACTTCCACATTTCTTTAGGATTATTAAATCCTCTGGTAGACAAGAGTGCTACTTTTGGCCAGCACTGAAAAATTAATTCCAGACTGGCTCTGGTACCTTGTGGTCCATACATTTAAAGCTATTATGTTTTGCAAGAGAGAGAAAACCAGCTTTTTAAAAAATTAAATAAACTTTTTTTATATATAAGAACCACCAGCTTCTAATTTAATTCAACCTTTGATTTTGACTATAACTTTCCCTCCAAAGATTGTTCTCCTTTTGGGGAGACAAAGACATTAACCATGAAGTCTACACAGCACTGTGAAGGGACAGCTGGGGTTGCCGCTGAGGTAGAATTGGTGCATAGTGTCCATGTTCTATGGATGAATTTGGAGTTAGCAATTGAATGCAGCAAGTATCTCTTAAAACACCCCTTTGTGCATGTAAGTAAAATAGTCTTTCTTAGGATTTTTAGCAAATGCTGAACAGGGGAAGTGGTGTTCAGATTTTCTTCTGACTACATGAGTAAAAATAAAATGTGTGGCCTTTCTAGAACTGGTTTTCTGCAGGCAGGCTGCCTACACTATGTAACAGTAGCATGCACCTGCTTGTCCCCTTTAAAACAATGACTTACTCCCATAGGTTTTAGAGGAGAATCTTAACTCTGGAAGATAATTCAAATGCCAGAGAAAGTAAGCTACTTACCTGGGGAAAGAGATGGAGGCAATTCACACTGAGGCTCTTGGGTCCTGGCTAGGTTTAAGTCGGCATAGACCACTGACGTGTCCATTGTAGATGGAGGGACTTGACACTAGACTCGTGAACAGGGACAAACTCCAAGTCCTGTGAGGTGAAATGAGCAAAAAAAGGAAGTCCGCTGCATATGCTCTGCTGTGTGTGTCCACACCCACCCACACTGGTAGCTGAGGGTTTCTCCATAGTTATTGACCTTGGTGTCTGTCCTGCTTACCACAGCCCCAGCCGAATTTCCGCATTCCACGGCTCCCTTCACAGTATGCGCACGTGAGGAAGATTTTAGAGCTTAGTTTTTTTTGTTTTTGTTTTTGTTTTAAGACAAGAATTTGCAACATACAGAACATAGGGGTTTGGTTTCTCAACAAATTTCTGGAAAGATCTTTCTTGTTCTTATTCCTCTAACCATCTGTTATGACTTATCTTCTCAGACCTCCAATGAAATATTCATCCTGAGTTCAAATTTACCTTGGCCCTCAACCCTCGGGGATTAAGATGTATGACATTTTATCTATGTTATGAAAATGAGAATGAGCCAGGCAGTGGTGGTGCATGCCTTTAATCCCAGCACTTGGGAGGCAGAGGCAGGCGGATTTCTGAGTTCGAGGCCAGCCTGGTCTACAGAGTGAGTTCCAGGACAGCCAGGGCTACACAGAGAAACCCTGTCTCCAAAAACAAAAACGAACAAACAAAAAAGCAAAACGAGAATGAGGACATAAAAGTCCACACTACTATATGAAGCTCTAAAACCCTCCTCACGTGTGCGTACTGTGAAGGGAGCCATGCAATATGGAAATGTGGCTGGGGATAAGAATCCATGACATAACAGGAAAAGCATCAGGTGCCACTCACTGTTGTTCCCAGTTAAGGACTCCATCCGTCAGAGCGACAGGGAGTGGAGGACTTGGGTCTATGGGATGGGCTAACTCCTCTCCTCCAAGAATTTGCAGGCCTAGAGCCTTAGAGCAAGGACTACAAATGTCCCCAAGTCAGACATTCTCATATCACAAGAGAAAAAGAAGAAGAAAAGCAAGGATTTCCTTAAAGACGCTTTCTGTGGTTACAGTGGAGTTGTACTAGGTGCTCACAGTTACCTGGTAATGGCAGCAGTCTGCTGGCTGTGAGTTCTAGGAGACAGGGGATGTGTACAGACAACATGGGGCTCACACTCATTTCCCACGACCATGATGATTATGGAGTGAGAGGAAGCCTGTGTGTGGTCTCACAGCTCACTTAAGACGCAGTGAAACGTCCTCAGCTGTCACTGATGACGGTCACCTCGCTCAATGCCATGTCTGGGGCTCTGCCTCATGCTATTGAAACCTAAGATTTCAACAAGTAGACAAGATTTTCCAGAGTTGTCCATCTTGAGAGATTCTATGTATTTATTTTGCTCAGATTACTAAACCTGGCAGGCAAGAGTACTGATTTCGACCAGTGCTGAACCGTTAGTGTATATATACATTTCGTCTACATCAGGAACTCAGGCTTTATATGTATAAGAACCGCCTGAAAGTTTGTTAATAATTCACTTCCTCTCACTTAACCCTCTCCCTTCCCCAGATATCATGAGTCTCTTCAGTGGGAAACATGTGAATAACGTTCCAAATATTTGAGGTGGCTAATGGGTCATGCTTAAGCAAGCAGCCCTGTGGTCGGTGAATGAGAGGATAGATTAGAAAGATCAACAGAGTAAACAGAAGTCTGAAGCTGTGATTAGAGGAAGAATAAAGCTTCGAGGACACTGAAGTTTAGGTTTACTTTGTTATTTTATGTGCACTGGTGCTCTATGGGCTGCCCTGTAAGGTGAGAACTGACCTTCATCCTCTGGGAGGACAGCCAGTGTTCTTAACTGCAGAGCCATCTCTGCTGGCCCAACACTGAAATATTGAATATTCTGAAGCCTGACACTGATGGATCTACAAAGGCCTTACGAAAAGCAAGAGATCTGAGGGGAGATACTTTCACCAGCAAGTGCTTCCAAAAAGCCTCTAAGCCACAAAGCGTAAAGAAACTAAAAATAGTAACTGATGACAATCATGACACTTGTCATTGGTTCTTGTTCCCCTTGCAGCTGACAGACCACTTTTTCTGTGACGGAGTGGCAGGGGCAACTCCAACTACTGCAAGGTCATTTTTTTTTTATTTTTTTTTTTTTAGGTTTTTCGAGACAGGGTTTCTCCATACAGCCCTGGCTGTCCTGGAACTCACTCTGTAGACCAGGCTGCCCTCGAACTCAGAAATCCACCTGTCTCTGCCTCCCAAGTGCTGGGATTAAAGGCGTGCGCCACCACCGCCCGGCTTCATTTTTTTTTTTTTTAACAGCAAAATTTTTGGTATGTGGCCATCGTTGAACAGATAAAAATAAAACCTTCCTGAGAATTCATATCAGAAGAATCATCTGGCTGACCAAAGTCATATGGTCACCTAACTGCCCAAATGATAGTTCCACTGAAAAATATGTCAGATTTCAGGACTATAATGATCTTGTTGCTCTAAAATATAAGGAGAGTGGGCAGGCGTGTATATTTGTGTGCGAGAGAGTACAAACGTGATATTAAGTGTACACAATGTGTTGTGAAATCTAAAGAACTCAAATGGTGAATGATTGTATGTGATCCTGGGTTTCATTTATTTTTATTTGTCCATGTAGATGTATGTGTTTTTGCCTGTGTGTGGATACAGTGTATATTTGCGTGGTGTATGTGCATGTGTTTGGATGTACACACCTATGTGCATGCCCAGAGGCCAGAGGAGAATTTTGGATATTTTTTCTTCCTTGTTCCTTTGAGACATGGTTTCATTTGGACCTTGCAATGACTTTGTGTTTCCAGCTAATCTGAAAACCATCACCCTTCTGCAATCCTCCTTTCTCTTCCCCTCTGGATGCTAGGGTTATAGGTGTTCCAGGAACTACACCGTTCTTATCTGCTAAGCTATCTTTCCAAACCCTGATACCGAGTTTTAAAGTGGCTATAGTCAAAGTCATATTGAAAATCTCAAAGATTAAAAAAGACAAGCTTCCCTGTGGTAGCCTGCTTTGATGCTGAACTCTTTTACTTTATAGTGGAAGTTAGAATGTGTAGGAAACATAGAATAAAATATAAGCCTGACTCTAGAGTGTGAAGGAATAAAAAAAGAGGTGCACAGACAAAGATGAGGCTGGAGAGATGGCTCAGTGGTTAAGAACACAGGCTGCCCTTCCAAAGGACACAGGTTTGATTCCCAGCATCTACCTGGCAGTTCAAAACTGTCTGTAACTCCGGTCCCAAGGGTCCTTATATCTCTTCTAGGTTAGGTTGTTTGGCCACTAAGAGCTCACCCAGATACAAGTGCAGGCAAATACCCATATACATAAAATAAAATAAAAATAATTTAGCAAATTAAAAAATAAAAGACCAGGAGAGGTGACTGATATTTTAAAAGTCAAAATCAAAGAAAACTTTACACAGATACAAAAACAAACAAGACAAAAGCAGGGAACAAAAGCAGGGACAGATGACCCAGTAGGGATACTTTGTAAATTAAAGCACCACAAATGGAAGACCCTAACGATGATTAGTTAGCAACTAGAAACCCAAGGAGCTGATGAACACCACAGAGAAATAACTACAGGAAGACAGGAAGGCAAAAACTACACCAACAAATGCCAACAATAGTCAAACTGATTTGAGGAGTGAAAGGCTACAATAGCAGAAACGAAACATTCACTGGGAGTCAAAACTGTGAGCGAAACAAACCTCTTCTCCGGAAATCAGAAGATGGAATGTTTGTGAAGGGTTAACAGGAAAGGAGAAAAAGAGAGCAGAGATTGTTGAAGTAATGGCGTGTCGGCACGACCAAAACGCGGTATATGCCCATGTGGAGTGTGCCGCAGAGAAAACGATTATCTTTTACACTTCATACTTCTAATAAATAGTGGGGAAAAAGACAAACCGCTTTTCTTTATGGATAGTCTGGTCTCAGTTGTTTCATAATAACTGCAGAAAATGGGGTCACACAGCTGAGGTCTGCAATGTGGTGATCAATTCATTCCAACCAAAAAAATTATAGTCAGCCAAGATTACCCTTCAAAAACAAAGAAACTGAGACTTTCCCAAATGTTCAAAAGCTGAAGGAACTTATTATCACTGGATCTGCTTCACAAGGGATGATCCAGGGTCAAATCAAGTCAAAGCAAGAAGACAATGAGGAGAAAAACAAAGTCATAAAAAGTCTTCAGCATACACAGCAACACAGGCTGTAATACGAGTACATAGATTTTAAGTGTCGAACGTATTTTAAAAAGCAGGAATAATTATATGACAGTGTGTATACAATACTTTATTTTTTATTTTATTTTTCTTTTACGATACTTTATAATGTCATATACGACATCAGTAACAAAATCTTGAGTGAATAAAACTAATGGGATGTCTGTGACTGAAATTAATGCTAGTTGATAAAGTTCTGTGCGGGGCAGTGGTGGCGCACGCCTTTAATCCCAGCACTTGAGAGGCAGAGGCAGGTGGATTTCTGAGTTCGAGGCCAGCCTTGTCTAAAGAGTGAGTTTTCAGGACAGCCAGGCTACACAGAGAAACCCTGTCTCAAAAAAAAAAACCCAATTAATTAATTAAAAACAAATAAATAAAGATAAAATTCTGCATTTTAAAAATTTTTAAAGAAGCTTTATATAGGAACTGACAAGATGGCTTAGTTGGTAAAAGCGCTTGCCACCAAGTCTTAGTCTGAGATGGATGCTGGAACACACTTTGCAGATAGAAAGAGAGGACCAGTTCTAGCAAGTTGTCCTCTGATCTCCACATGTGTACACACAGACTTTAAATTTAAGTAGTACTTTTAAAAACTTCTTAAAAGCTTTATTATATAATTGCAACAATAACCACAAAGCCAATGCACATAGTGCCTTAGTTGTTCTATTGCTGTGAAGAGACACCATGACTAAGGCATCTTATAAAAGAAAGTAATTAATCCGGGCTTGCTTACAACTTCAGAGGGTGAGTCCATTTCCATCATGGGCATGGTGTGGACTTCTGCCCTCTCCCGGCAAAGTCCACCTCCCAGTGACATACCTCCTCTAACAAGGACACACCTCATAATGCTTCCTAAACAGGCCACCAACTGAGAACCACATTCCGGACCATTCTCATTCAAACCACCTCATATAGAATAGAGACAAAAGAAAATGAGTTGAGAATCGAAGCATAGCATTACAAAAACATATTGCAAAATGAGTCAGTAAGAGAAAAAACAAGGGAGGGGGAAATCAGATATTGAGAAATAACAAACTAGTCACCCTTCTGCACTCCACTTATTACAAGCAACTCAAAAAGAAAATTAAGAGAACAGTTCCATGTATAATATCACGAAACGGACTAAAATACTTAGGAACACGCCCAGTTACAGATGTGAAAGACTTTCATAGCAAACATCCTAAAACTTGCTGGATGAAATTAAGCAGACACTACTAAATGAAACCTTGGATCAATGAGAGGGTTGGATTAATACTGTTGAGATGACTGTACTAGCAACGTGATCTACAGGTTCAAAGCAATCTCCAGTATAATCCTAATAGTTAGCTCTTTTGAGAAAATATAAAAATGTACTCGTAAGTTTAAACAGAACCTGGAGGGATTCAACACATTCAAAACACAGCTGGAAGCCAACAAACTTGGAGGACCCATGTTGCTTTATCTTAAAAAGTCTTTGTTTTTTTATATAGTAATGAAGATACTAGTTGTATAAAGACAAGCAGATCAGGAGAAAGAAACACAGAGCAGATAAGATGAGTAAATGCCCATGTATTCGGTCAAATGATCTCGATGAATGTGTCCACTTAGATAAAATGGTCTCTTCAATGCAGAAAACTTTTAATCTGTAGTTGTGTGTATGTGCCTGAGTATGTGTATGTGTGTACAGGAGCCTATGGAGGTCAGAAGGGGGCACTGGATCTCCTGGAACTGGAGTTATAGGGAGTTATATGTCACCGTGTGGGTGCTGGGAACTGAACTTAAGTCCTCTGCAAGAACAACAAAATGTTGCTAACTGGTGAGCCATCTCCCCCTCCCTCGATGAGTAATGTTTAGACAGCTGTATGTCTACACACAGAGAATGAAGTGTGACTCTTATTTTACACCATGATGCAAAAATCAACCGTAAATGGGTTAGATACCTAAACACAAACCTGAAATTACTAAAATTTCTAAAGGAAAATATATGGGGAAGTGGTCATGACATTGCACTGGATAGAAACTTCTCGGAAGAAATATCAAGCGCATTAGAAACGGAAGCAAAATAGACAAACAAGACTAATGTGACGTGACCTTAAGGATTTTTAAAATAACAATGGTCACAGGTGACAAGGTGACCCATGAAACATAGAAAAGGGCCTCGAGCATACAGGGAGAGCCCAAGGTGAAATACTGCACAAGGAAATACTTCCAGTGAGCGTCTATCTCCATCTAACCCGACGCCTACCTTTAACCACCTCCCAAATTTCCATCCTTTACGGCATTCATTCATTCATTAGGTTAGCGGCCTCACAACGGTATCTGGATACATTCTCACAGACATTCACAGAGATGTGCTTTTCTAAGACCTTAGGCATTTGCTTCTTAATCCAGGCAAACTGGCAATCAAAGTTAAGTACCACGACAACGTAAAGATGGCCAAGGAGCCTGTGAAGAGTTGCACATCCCTAACCATCATGAGGCTTGAAACGAAGATAGTGAGGAAAGACCCCTGCTTTCCGGTTCTGCGTGAAGGAGCCTGGAAGATTCCAGTTCATCCTTGCAACAAACACCAGTGTGGAACAGCTGGGAACCAAAGGGTTCTTCTTGGCCCTGCAAAGAGAGGTGAGGATGCAGGGCAAAGACGTGCCCCCAGCACTGGAGGGATAGACGAGGGAGGGCAGGAAGCCATGGTTCACGCTAGCAGAGATTCAGGTTCTGTTTCTCCTAAAAGAGAGCCAGAACCAGCAAACCTCAGCTGCGATCACCAACGTGCTGCAGACGCAGTGTGGTTAACTTTGTAGTTACTCACCGATGTGACAGCCAATGGAAAGGCAACCGCAGTTTGTGAACCGAGACTGGCCTCCAGGAACTTGCCCGAGTTTTCATAGTAACCACTACATAAAAATACACTTAAGAACATCATAGGGAAGAGAAACAATTATGTTTTGAAAAACACGACAGAGCCCTCTTACTCTTCCTAATGGATGTCTGCTCTCGGAAGACGGGAGGGACCCAGAATCTACGTGGCTGGGATTTTAGCCTACCTTACCAGGGACAGGAGACACAACTCCTCCGTCAACTCTGATTTCCTCATGGAGAAGGCAACTAGCAGCTTCAGCCTGCTCTGGCTTTGTTAGTGATCAAGGGAACTGTCCAACCTCAGCTGCTTTAGCTAGCTGTTCCCTCCCACATAAGACAGAAGGAAATAGCGAAGAAACACTGAAGTTGGTAGCCAGAGTAGAAGGTTACCAACACCCTCACCATATTCCTCTCTCCCTGCACCTCATCAGAACATTAACGTTCTAACGTTCTGCTCTTCCTTTACCTGACTACCCTAGAAAAAGTTTCAGGCATGGCACAATCAAAACATATGATTCGGGAATTAACATCACAGCAGGGTATCACCTCCTATTCATTGGACGACTACTATGAAGCCGTTTCCCCACTAAGAAGATGAAAGGACGTTTCATGTGGGTGAGAATGAGGAGAAGTTGAAAGAGGTATATGCATCGTTGTTGGAGAAGCAAATGGAGCCGCCACTGTGGAAAACACAGGCGAGTCCTCTGATGTGGAAAACAGGATCCCTGTTCTGTTTTTGTTTTTGTTTTTGTTTTTTTTGTTTTTTTATCATGTATCTCTCAAAATTCATGTGTGTGATTGAGCTCACAGTGGAAATTCTGTCAATATAAAGGCTGAAACCTTTAGGGAAGGGATTAAGCCATGAGGAATCTATCCTCATGAGTGGATTAAGATTTTATAAACAGAACAAACAGAATTTATAATCTTTTCGCTTTTCTACCTTATCACCACCTAGGGACACAGTTTTCATGCTGTTAATCTCTACCATGTAAGGCAGCGAGAAGGTCCTCACTAGACATTAATACATATACTTTGACCTCAGACTTGACCAGCTTCTACAACTATAAGAAATAATTTGTGCTGTGGTCCCACCAAGAGACTAAAGACAGGAGAGCCATTTGCACGTTGTCGTTCAAGGACGTAGTGCTCACCTGAGCCAGAATACGGAGGGGCCAATATTGTTCATCAGCGGATGAACAGACAAAACACTGTGTCTACACAAGGAAATATCAAACTTGGCCTGAAAAAGGAAGACATTCTGAAGTACGCTCCAAAATAAAAGAACCGAGAATATCATGCTAAGTGAAAGAAGCCAGTTACACAACTTCAAACACCCTGTGATCTCACTTATAGGAAGCACTTAGAAATGAGGAATTCATAGAGACAGAAAGGGAAGGGAGTCTGGAGTTAGAGAGAGAAAGAACGGGAAGTATCATTGACAAACTCGTAGATTCAGCTTTGCAAGGCATGGGGATACATCATACACCGGCAGAGTGCTTACCTAGAACACACAAGGGCCTGGGTCCTCTTTCCACCCATACCTGGCTACATAAGACCCTATAAAAAAACAAACCATAAACCTCTTTCATGATAGAATAGGTACACTTAACAGCTCAGTTTTGTCAGCTTGATAATAGAGAAGAGTAGCAAATTTTATATTATACACTTTTGGCTGCAATAAAAAAATCAGCAGAGGACTTTCGTAACTTGTGTTGGGATTCAGACCCTGGACAAGTGGTTGAGGTGCACATTTAACATATCTAAGTGGTTCTCCCAACATCCCTCAGTCCCTACCAGTGGTAGGGGATGGCTGACACACCCCATCTTCTTCCTCTTTCTCTTCCCCTTCCCTTCTGTCTCCCTCTGAAGGCAACTTTACTGACACCATCCTGTGTGGTCAGACCAGTGAACTCACCCAAGAGCTGCCCCCAATAAATCTGTTTTTGTGCTTTGATTTGGCTTGAATTGGCTCATTTTTATTGGGGGAGAATACCTATCAACTGAGCTATACTATTTGGAGACAAAAAATAAGACAGAACCATCCCCGACTGTGCAGAAAAATTCAATGACTGTGTTCAATGGAGTCTCTGATGTCCATAAAATTGTAAAGTGTCCAGTCACTGAAGAAACGCAGAGAACAGTAGTGGAGGGCGAGTGGGCCTCTCTGATGATTGTGGAGTGTAAAGAAGCCACCCATCTACAGTCTGCCTCAGGTGAGGTGGCGAGAGAGTCCAGTGCACCACAACTAGTTCATTCAAATGTGATTACAAAAGACTGAGTCCAATACATTTACACCACTGGAAAACACTGCTCTCTTTGGCAAATTCTTATCCTCCGGTGGCTGTGGGCTGTCATTTCCTGGCTTCGCGTGCACTGGACTCTAGCTGCTCTTTGTCTTGGTGCTTCAAAATTCCCACAAATTGGCCAGGTATGATGTAATTCCATCAATCTATACTAGGGGTAGTGGGAAGGCTGACCAGAAGGAGTACTGCAAATTCCAGGCCAACCTAAGCTGTGTAACCCTGCCTGGGCTACAGTGTGAGGCCCTGTCTCAAAACTTCAAAAATAAATAAAGAAACCAAATGATTTCGTGTGTGTATATGACTGGGTCATAACTGAATGTATGGGTATTTATATATTCAGGTCAAAACCAAAACATTATGATTCCTAGGCGCCAAGTGAAACTGCTGATTAGCATAAGAGTTTAAATGCAAATTCATTCAAATAGCAAGAGATCTTTCTCTAAACTATTCTGTACTAAAATTACACGACACTCAGAAAAATTTCCAAAACTGTGATAAAACAAAACATTGGCTTTTGCTAAAGGTTTTGCTATTCCAGTTACAGAACTTTCCACTGCAAACAAAAGTAGGCCAGTTGGTTTGTTCTTTTCACAGGAAATATCAACCACAAAGGTCACCATAGATACAGATTTTTGTAGTTACGACAGCAGACTCGTCCATCAGCGTATTAATGGGTCGATGACATTTGCCTGCAGTCTGTGGGGGATAGAAAGGGTTAAAACTCTTTTCACCTTGTAGAGTGGCTCAACCCTTAATCCCAGAAACCTGAAGCAGAGAAGGCAGACCTCCACAAAGAATTTCGTGCCAGCTGGGTCATTGTATTGAGACCTTTGCTCAAAGACAAGCAAGCAAACAAAACCCCCAAACCACACACATAGACACACAAAACCAAAAGCACCCTTTCCCAGCCTGCTAATGGTGTCTAGTATTTCTCTTTAGAGAAATGCAGTTTACATAATTTTGTGTTATCAAAACCAAAAGCTGTAGACGGGGGATAAGACAGCGGCTAGAAGTTAAAATGTTCAGGACCCCCCTTTTATAAAGCAATACGGTTCTCTTATTAGTCAGAACAGAACGTTTCTGTTACCCTCCATATTACTAGTTGGGAGAGCAGATGTAAAAGTTGAAGTATGAAGTTCAAGTGCATGGTGGAAGCTTGGTAACAGCAGAGAGAAAGCAAAAAGCTGCCTCTGTAATCAAAGATGCTCACCTGGTGAGACCTGGTGTGTTAGGGATGGGGGTGAACGTTACAGAATTTACATAAAGTACAGAGAGTCCCAAGCTAGCTGCCAATCAGCTTTGGCTTTGTATTATGGTCGTTAGGCAAGTTAACCATTAGTGTGTTAGTGGGTCAATAACACTTGCCAGATGTTTGTGGGAATAGACAGTGTTACAATTGCCTATCCTCCAGGCATAGTGACTTATGCCCTTAATCCTAGCACTCTGAAACAGAGGCAGGCAGATCTCTGTGAACTGGAAGAGAGAAAGTAATTTCTGTACCATTTATCATGATGTATTCATGGTGAACACACAAAATACATGCATACAAATACCCTCTAAACCCTCAGATTTATGTGTTACCTCTGAGGGAGCAAAATGGAAAATGACTTTAGTTGTAGGTTCACATTTGATTGTAGATATTTCCATTTTACCCTGATACATAAAGTGAGAATAAAGCATTTATATATGTTGTAAGGGCCCTAATACGTTTTCTTTGTAACTATCTGCCACTGCATCTCCAGTGTAGTCGGTGTGACAGGAGTAAATCTTGGAGACTGACTCCTGAGGCGAATTCTTCAATGGAAGCCTGTCTCCTGGAGAGCCCTGGTGGCCCCCGAAAAAGGATGTGTTCCAGATTTGTTCTTGCTATTACCGGAAGGTGCGGGGGGGGGGGGAGGGGAGGATTCTGTGCCATAGTTTTTGCATTGCTAATATTTGTTTGGAAATATTCGGTTTGGAGAACAGGGTATGATTGAAGGGTTTATCAGATTGGACACTCCAGAGTTGGTTATATAAGAGGCTATGAATTATAGTAACGGGGAATAGTGTTGGAGAGTTTAGAAAAGGAGAGGGTTTTTATGAAGCAGCTAAAAGGAGAACAGCTAGAAAGGACAGAGTTCAGATGAGTTCATTAGGAATATCCATTACAGCTGTGTAAGACACCAACAGTTTTGGTACCGTGTGCAGAAGTGTATGATGGTCAAGGCAATAGATGGATGGAGGTTAATGAGCCAGAAGTTCTTTAGCAAACTTGGAATTGGCTGGAGAGACAAGCTTTAAGGGATACTATTCAAAGGCTGGATGCTGGTTTGCTGGCAAATGGGTTGTCAGAACCAAAGGCTAAGAATATACTAACCTCAGACAATACTGATATCATGTTTATGAAATCATCCTCTGACTCCTGACAGGTCTTAATGAAAAGTTATTTTTGTTTGATGTTGAAATTCGCCATGTGTGGCCCGACTGATTTTGGCTATCGTATGATGGTTAACTTCCTCTTTTTTATCTGTTTAAAAGTCTGATGCTTGCACTTACGAATCACACTCAGATCCAGCACCCTCTTGTGTTTGTGTCTGTTTGTCACTGCCCGCCAACTCCTTGCCCTCCTGTTGCTGGTTCCCTGATTCTCCCCGGGGTGAGGGACCCCCGACTGGGTCTGCCCGCAGCAATTATCCGTATTTCTGTGTGGGTATGTTCACTTGTGTGGAAGCACCTACGGAGGCCAGAAAAGGTCCAAGGCCCAAGGTACCTGGACCTTGGCAGAAGCCAATGTTAGAGTCCTTGGCCCCAGGTCTGAGATCCTTGTCTAAGTAGTCTTGTTGGCGTCCCAGAACACTCTTGAGATCTTGCTAACGTCCCAGAACACGCTTGAGAGCAAGGCAGGCTCTCTTCCGTAGCTCCTCCTGCCCTTTTAGCCTTCAGCCTCCCCCTTCCTGCTCTCTTGCTGTCTTTCTTCTCAAACAGTTCGACTGACTTTCTTTAACTCTCAAGCCAGAGCCCACTGGCTGATTTCAAAGCTTTAGGTACAGACAACTCCGCTGTCTCTGCTTCTGCCCTTCTGCCTCTGCCTAGAATCACCCAGGAGACACGGCTCAGGGCACATCTGTGAAGGATTGTCTAGGTTAAGGTTAGCCTCTGAGAATGTATCTAAGAGATCATCTCAGCAACATTAATGGGAAGTTCCATCTTAATAGTGGGGAAGACCATTTCCTGGGTGAGGCTACAGGAGGGGGAGTGGGAAGGGGGAGAAGAAAGGAGAAGGGGAGAGGGACGAATGAGCTCAGTGCACACACTCAGACACTCACACTTGGTTTCTGATTGTGGACGTGATGGTACCAACCACTTCAAGCTTCTGCTGCCTTGACTTCCCCACCATGGTGGAGGACTGTAATTTCAAGTGTGGACAAAAAACAAAAACAAAAACAAAAACAAAACCACCAAAAAATCCCAACAACAAAAAACAAACAAACAACCTGTCTTTCTTGGTAAATTTCCTTTGTCAGGATATTTTGTCGAAGACAATAATCTCATGCTGGCTCTAAATCAAGGATATTGAAATTTTGTTCTCTAAAACAAGAATATTGGATTTTGTTCAAAAACAGAATCTTTCGTCTTAAAGCTCTAAAAGCTGTTAACATTTCGAACACGTTGTTTCAGTCAAGTCTAGGGCATAGAAAGATGTGGATATCCTGAATCCATTCATGATAAGGAAACAAAAAAACAAATCCATTCATGGTAAGGAAACCTAAAGCTGAGGTATAGAGTGATTGATGGTCGCTATTTGCTGGTGGGCTCCTTGAAGGAGAAGTGGCACGCTGGGGGAGGACCCGGCAAGAACCAGCAGTGTTAAAAAGTGAGCCGAGCAAAGAGAGAAGGTTTGAATCGAAAGTAAGTCGGGTTTTGTCGGAGTGCTGAACTCTTTATTCCATTTTAGAAAGAAGAACAGAAATCCGTCATAGCAGCTGACGTCATCAAACATAAGATTCAAGTACTGAATTAGGAAGCTCTACTATCGCCGGTTCTGGTGGCGCAGGCCGGTAGGATTTGCTGAAAGAGGCAGAGGCAGGTGGATCTGGAGTTCGAGGCCAGCCTGGACTACACATTTTTTTCTCCTTTTTTTCCGTCAACAAAACACACAAATCCACGGCTACACTACACCCCAAACAAACCTCCAACAGCCACAAGACCGCCTCTTAGTTTTTTCCGCCCGGAATCTGATCGGATATCCGTAGCCCAACCCGGACCAGCTTCTCCAGCCGCATAGGTTTCCGCTCAACGCTGGAGCTCACAAAACTTTATCCACGCACACGCGCGGCCTTCACGCCTGCCCACGCCGCACTCCACACCCCTCTATCCCCTACAGGCTCTGCTCTCTCAGCAGCCACCGCTCAGAGGAAAATGTTCGCTGTCAAGAGTCTGATTTTTTTTTCTCCCCTGGAGTGTTTATTTTTATGTACAAAGAGCGAAAGCGAGCGTTGTTTAGCGTTGTAAACACAAGGATCCTCGTCAGAAGCGCGGTTGCGCAACGGCCAGCTTGCTACTTGAGGGAAAGAATGGAGGGCGGTGTCGGGCTGGAGAGATGGCTCAGCCGTTAAAGGCTAGGCTCACAACCAAAAATATAAGAGTTCGGTTCCCAGCACCCACGGCTGTCTCTCCAGCCACCTTTTTTGTCAGACGCCGCACCCGCGCACACAGACTACTACTAGAGATAAAAAACGACTCTTAAAGAAGGCTAACGGTATGGAAAATGGGTAAATGAGTAAATTTAAAAAAATTAAAAATTAGAAATTAAAAATAAAAGAAAAATCCTGTTCCTCACCTCACAAACTAACTCAGATTTAATTTTCAGCGCTCAACCTTATTAATTAAGCTGACCTAAAATTCTCAGTCTGTTTTGTTTTGAAAGCCAGCTTCAAACCAGCACCACTCCTAGCGCTCACAGACACTCAGAGACACAGAGAACGCTTCTCTGGCTGCTCCGCACCATCTCTCTTGTGCCTGGTGTTCTTGACTCAACTTCAGGGCTCACAGTGTGGGTCACAGCGGACACCCAGACAAAGAGATCTGCACTCCCACACCCCGCTGCTCCACCCTGACCGACGGATCTGCGCGCTGGCGTCTGCCCTAGTCACTTAGCGTCCACCACTTCTTCCTCCTCCCTTTACTACTCCGCTCATTGTGAAGAAACTAGTTTTGGGATACATGGACCTCCCTCAGTCCACCAGGACCTACGAACTCCCGACAGCTTTCCCCTTCTTCCAGGCTCCTGGGCTCAGCTGTCCTCAACTATTCCCCAGGTTGCTCAGAGTTCTCCCTCTCTTCCCTAGATTGTCTGTGACAATCCCATCACATCCAGGAGGAAGGGACCACTCTCCTTTCTATGGCAGACATCCTATTTGTCAAGTCCCACAAGATCGACTCTTCACTGCAGCTCTGGTGTGCCCCCATGTGGTCAAGCCCCCTA
>NW_021620828.1:4441912-4478624 GCF_004785775.1 Grammomys surdaster
ACTCTTCACTGCAGCTCTGGTGTGCCCCCATGTGGTCAAGCCCCCTAAGTGCGTCTGTCAAAGGTGACGTGTGTGATGCCAGCTGCTAGGCAGACCTAAGTGCCTCTGCTACTGTGGGGTGAGGACAAGGGTGGACACTGGTTCATTCCGCCGTGGGTTTCCAGACTTTTCTCAGTCGGTGTGAACGGAATGGAGGTGACTGAAACTAAACAGTCCTTCCATCTCAGGCTGAAGAATCTGGGCTCACATTGTTTACTGGGTGACCAACCATTCCTAGGGATTTCAAAAAATAGTCTTATACAGATTACGACTTCAAAGTGGGGGGAAAACCCAACCAAATACTCTATTCAGCACGCACACAAAACAAACAAACAAACAAACAAACAAAGAGAGTTATGAGGTGGCTTAGCTACCAAAGAGGTTATGGACTTTCAGTTTGATCCCTACAATAGAGGTGAAAATACTCATTTCCAAACCATATTCCACATTTCCCCTTGTATGATTCCTTCTTGATGGTTGTGTTTGGTTTTATTGAAATTGAAGAATGACTCCAAAATTCAGTGATTTATTATAACGACCATTATTTTATACGACTATCTGCAGGTCAGAAGTGTGGGGTAGCTGAGCTGGCTACTGTCACCCTAGTTTCTTTCCAGACTTCAATCAAGGGACATGGCAGGGCTGGAGTCATTTCAGAGAGAGATGGGAAACAAGGCCGACCTAAGACAGATGGAGGATCTCAAATGGTTTCTCTGGGGCTGGAGTGCTTGCCTGAGACGTGAGGTTCTGAGGCTGACACAGAGAGAATGCATGCTTGTACACACACACCCCACACACAGACACACAGAGACACACACACACCTCTGGTGGGCGACAACTGGAGACTTCCTTTCTAAGATATAGGAATTCACAGTGTGCCCACTGAGGTTGCTCGCAGTCCCTGTTTTGCCTTCTTCCATTCCACAATCCACAGGCACATGGTCGCTTTGGCAATGTTGTCTGCTGTGATAAAGAGAATAAGAGAAGTTACACCCTGGTTCTGCTTCCACATCACACTTCATCACCTAAGGAAGTCAAGACAGCAACTCCAGCAGGACAGGAACTTGGAGGCAGGAGCTGATGCAGAGGCCACAGAGGGTGCTGCTTGTTAGCTTGCTCCACAGGCTTGCTCAGCCTGCTTGCTTATAGAACCCAGGACCGCCAGCCCAGGGATGGCACCGCCCACAATGGGCTGGGCCCTCCTCTGTCAATCACTAATTTAGAAAATGCTCTACAGGCTTGCCTACAGCCCCATTCTTATGGTGGCCCAGCCCATACCCCTTGTAACGTTTTTATTAATTATTTGGGACAGCCTGATTCTTAAGACAGTCAGCACTAAAATAATCATACAAGTTGAGTTGACTACAGTAGTCATGTGGTCCTGCCTGGATTCATGGGCACCTACCTAGGTGGCCTCTGTTATGTTCAGATGTCAAGGGCCCTGCAGAGGCTGCTGTGGGACACTTGGTCTACCAATGGATTGATCCACACATGGCTTCAAAATTTATAACCTTGCCCAATCAGTTAAGTGAGGGAAACTCTACGTTGTGGATCTTGTTGGAGACCCTGAGGTGTTTTTGTTGTTGTTTGTTTGTTTTTGGGGGAGTTATGTCTTGTCCTTGGATCTTCTCTTCGATTCTCACTGCTCACTGTTAAGGGAGAAGCTTTGCTCTGCAGTAAGCACTCTGCCACCTCATGCCATCTCCGTGGGCCCAGAAAGAACTTAGGACTAAAACTTCTGTTATTGAGTCGAAAGAAGTGCTTCCTCCTTAAACATCTTCTGTCTTATTCAAAGAGACGAAAATTATCAGGCACTGCAGAGAAACAAAGAATCGAATCCATTTTTGGAGAACACTCTGATTTTAATGGATTCAGAAAACATTCCCGAATTCAGAGCAATCCTGCGTTTCCCGGCGTGTCCGGCGGGGTGGGGGTGGGGCGGGTCGGGAAGGATCTTCCGGGATGGTGCGGATGTGTTTCGGTAAGGGCGGTGGGCGTGAGTCGTGGAGAGCTGGAGCTCATCGGAGAGTGCATGTAGAGAAGGCGGAGAGCGTGGAACCGACGGAGTGCTGTTGGTTGCAGTGTTGGTGCGATGCTTCCAATAACTACCAGTTAGCTTGCGTCACTGAGATAACGCTTCAAGAGAACTATTTTCGAGCAAGCTAGTGCCGGTTCTGGTGGCGCAGGCCGGTAGGATTTGCTGAAGGAGGCAGAGGCAGGAGGATCTCTGAGTTCGAGGCCAGCCTGGACTACACATTTTTTTCTCCTTTTTTTCCCGTCAAAAACCACACAAATCCACGGCTACACTACACCCCAAACAAACCTCCAACAGCCACAAGACCGCCTCTTAGTTTTTTCCTCCCGGAATCTGATCGAATACCCGGTCCCCAAGCCGGACCAGCTTCTCCAGCCGTACGGGCTCCCGCTCCACACTGCAGCTCACAAGCCTTTATCCACGCACACGCGCGGCCCTCACGCCTGCCCACGCCGCACTCCACACCCCTCTCTCCCCTACAGGCACCCTGGTAGGCAGCCCATTCTCATGGGGGCATTTTCTTCAATTGATGCCTTAATCCTAGCTGTGTCAAGGTGACATAAAACGACCAGCAAAATTAACTCCTTGCCAACTTGACACACAAAGACCGTAATTTTTTCTTTCTTGTTTGTCTCCAAGATGTAGTGTTAATATTTACACCACAGTATAAAACATAATATAACTTTAAGAGTCCTGCAGTCTTAATTTTTTTTTTTTAGCACTTTAAGAGTCTAAGTTCTACGTAAAAGTCTAATGTCTCTTTAAAAGTCTGAAGCCTCTCAACTGTGGGCTTCTATAAAATCCTGAACTCCTCTAAAGCACCAGGACACAGGTTCTTCTAACACCTCTCTTGTTTCCTGCGCTCTTTTGCTGAGGACTCTCGCTGTTGAGCTGGGAAGGCAAGCGTTCCTGTGTATGGTGGCCTTTGTGTTTCTGGGCTGGCTGACCAAGGTCCACAGACATCAACCTGGCCTCAGGTGGCGGCATTACAGGACATGCTCAGGCCCTGGACATGAAAATGGTTCAGCCTCTCTCCACAGCCTATGCACAACTTAGTTCCTTCATCATTCCCACCCCTCCATGGAAAATTCATTCTTCAAAATGGCATGGAACCTGCAGCATATCAATCAGGATATTTACATATATATTTAAATATATGTATATATACATATTCACATATTTGTAAACACACACATATTTATATATGTACACACACACACACACACACACACACACACTAAGTGGGGAAAATCTTAATCCTGAACAAAATACTGAACTCAGCACAAATAAAAAAGAGGGCTAGGCATTGGCTTAGCTACCCCAGATGCTGGCTTTGCAACTCAGACTGCCAGAGTTTAATCCCTGAATTCATGTTGAAATTCTCATTCCCAAACACATTCCACACTTTTCTCTGTTATATTGTTCATTTTTGATAGTTCCTTTTGGCTTTTTTTTCCTTGCAGTTAAAGAAATTACGCCAAAATTCAGTGATTTATTATAACGACCATTATTTTATACGGCAATCTGCAGGTCAGAAGTGTGGGGTAGTCAAGCTGGCTACTGTCACCTTAGTTTCATTCTAGACATCAATCAAGGAACATGGCAGGGCTGGAGTCATTTCAGAGAGAGATGGGAAACATGGCCGACCTAAGACAGATGGAGGATCTCAAGTTGTTTCTCAGGGGCTGGAGTGCTTGCCTGAGACGTGAGGTTCTGAGGCTGACACAGAGAGCATGGGTGTGACTCCAGTAGTCACATGGCCATGCCTGAATTCATGGGCATATGCCTGTAGCCCTAGGTGGCCTCTGTTATGTTCAGATGTCAAGGGCCCTGCAGAGGCTGAGTGTGGAACGCTTGCTCTGCATAGGATGGACGCTGTGAGAGTTGATTGGGTCATGACGGCTCAGCCTCTACCAATGGATTGGTCCACACATGGCTTCATAGCTTACAGCCTTATTGTGAGGTGAGGGCAACTTTCTGAGATGAAGCCTACCTGTCGGGAGATACTGGAGGTATGTCTATCTTATCTTTGGTTTCTCTGTGGTTTCTGGATTCCCCCTGTCATGAGGGGAGCTTTGCTCTCTCACGTGTTCCCTGTCATTGAGATGTTCATCTCCATGGGTCTAGAAACAACATACTGGGGCTAAAACTCCTGAAATGGAGCCCAAAGAAATACTTTTTGCTTTAAACTTCTTCCAGATAATCAGAGATGAAGTCTGATTAACACGTTACAGAGGAAAAAACCAGCAACAAGCTAACATCAAATCCATTTTTAAATAACATTAATATTTTAATACTTGCACAAAGCATTTCAGAATCAGAACAACACACTTAACATTTCAGAATGTATGCTTATTATAATTGTTTTGAATCTTTTAAGGAACAAAATTGTGATGATAAGAGTTAATTGTCAACTTGCAGACTCTATAGAGTCACCCATGAGACATATCTCTCTGCACACTTGTGAGGAGGTCGGGCCTTTAGAGTAACCCTAGTCTCTCAGAATGTGGAAGGAGCCATCTTAACTGTGGTCTGGACCATTCCTTATTCTTATTCTTGAGTGTATAAATGGATACAGCGAACTGGACACGAGCCGCTCATCCTTCTTCCTCGTGGTGGATTCCACATAACCACGTCATTTTGCTGCTTTGACCTCTCTGCATTGACAGGCTGTAGCGTGAACTGTGAGCTAAAAGAAACCCTCCCCTCCTTAAATCACCTTTATCCAGAAGGTATTCTATCACAGCAACAAGAAAAGAAACGAAGACAACCTGGTATTGATGAGACAGTACAAGAATTGAATTTTGTCCACCCTTTTTATCCTTTAGCTTAAAGAACAGAAAATTGTAACATTCTTTAACATTTTGCACCATCCCTGGCAAGGGCGTTTCTAAAGTCGGGCTGGGTTAGTTCTCCTGAGCTATGGAGTCCTTGAAGGAGGTGTCTACAGCTGAAGGAGGCCTATGGGAGGACCAGTGGGCAAGAACCAGCGGTGTCCACGCACGTTTAGGCTCCCGGTTGAGTTTTCCTCCCGCTCTGACTCAGCCTCTCCTGGAGTCAGTGTCAAGCCGCCCAGGGCTGGTGGGCTGTGCATGTTGTCGGAGAATTGATTTTTGAGACTTGTCAGTCACCTCTGAGGAAAGTCCCCTCCACGTGCAGCCTCTCCCCGCACTGATCTTGTGCTGTGAATGTGGAGATCAGAGGAATAAATAGCCAGCGTAGTCGAGACGCATGCGTGGGCTGAGCAGCAGAGCAGAGCTCATTGGTCTGGCGGCGTTGGAGTGTGTTTCCAGGAGAGGCCAGTAGGGGGCCTTCAGTTCCTTGTTTGAATTTCTTGAGAACAACCAGGAAAAGCCTAGGCAACCTACGTCACAAAGAGAAAGCTTCAATTAGAAATTAGCAAGCTAATTCCTCGCCGGTTCTGGTGGCGCAGGCCGGTAGGATATGCTGAAGAGGCAAAGGCAGGAGGATCTGAGTTTGAGGCCAGCCTGGTTTACACATTTTTTTCCCGCCCACAAACATCTTTTACACGGCTCCAGAGTTACGTTTGTTGGTAGGGACCAAGCTGTATGTTTTCATTTTGAATGCATAGCTGAGGTATACTTGTATCTCTCAGATATACCTTGAATTTTCTTCTTTTAAGTACTTACAGATGTTAGGAGGACGCTTCCCACCTTTCCTGCAAAATACTTACGCTGGCCACAAATGATGTGTATGTTCACAAGGGAATGCCTTGGTTTCCTTCAGGACGCGGTATATATTATGCAAATTAATGTAGTGATACGTGTAGTAAAGCCTTTGTGTCTGGCTTTGAGTGAACTATTTCAGCAAAATCTTTGCTAGGTTTGGGCCAAATCCTGAGACTGAGAAACTGTTATGAGTTAGGTTTTTTTGTTTGTTTGTTTTGTTTTGTTTTTTGATTTTTCGAGACAGGGTTTCTCTGTGTATCCCTGGCTGTCCTGGAACTCACTCTGTAGACCAGGCTAGTCTCGAAGTCAGAAATCTGCCTGCCTCTGCCTCCCAAGTGCTGGGATTAAAGGCGTGCGCCACCACAAGAATGTTTTCTCTCTGGAAAGTCTGCACTTGGTGCTATGTGAGAACTTGCAGCTGCTCTAATCTGGCTCCTAAGACTGCTGGCAAACCTGGAGTTCTTTAGCTATAATCAAAAGGGACTGAGATTTGTGTGAGTTGTCTGCTATTATGAGCAGCAAAGGGCAAGATATCTTTGGTAGCTGGAACCTTTCCCAGCCTCAGTTAACCTTGTATAGTGTTTAAATAAGGTAAGTGATGTGAGCTAGCTGGGTGTCAGTCTTTCCTGGGAAAGCTGAACCCCTCTGCCTCTTCAGAAAATGAAGGCTTAGCATCTTGGTGACCTTCTCTGTTTACTGCTGTAACTACGACTAACATCAGTCAATAGTACAGGGAGAACCTTGCTACTATAGACTTGGCTGTTCAACCTTTGGTAATCAATGACAAAAGAATTACTGCTTTGGAGTTACAGTGAGCTTGTGGAAATAAAGATAGACAAGAATTGTCCTGGAACTCACTCTGTAGACCAGGATCTGCCTGCCTCTGCCTCCCAAGTGCCGGGATTAAAGGCATGTGCCACCACTGCCCGGCAGGGGCTCACAGTTTTTCAAACTCTCTGTGGTCACTAAAGCTCTAATCAGCCAGTCTTACAGAAGGTTATGTGGAAGTTGCTGCTTCTTTCCAGAAACTTTCATTTGCACCAGACTTGAAAAGGGCTGGCAGTTACCTTTAGTTACCTTTCACCCCCCCCCCCTCGGGGGGGGGGGTTGTTTTGCTTCTTGGTTGATTTCCACAGGACATCAGTTTTCACTAAATTTCTCTGTAATGAGTATATTCTTTTGGATAATTTTATCTTAAGACGTTCAGTGGCTTTTGTCCCTGGAGGCCCTTAGACATTATAACCACAGTCATTTCCACACCCTTATAGATTTTATTCTCACTGATAAAACCCGAGAGAAGCTGAGTCCCCACCTCGGTGGGCCAGGCCTCTAGGCGTGTTGAGACCATTTCTTTACTTTTCTCTGATTAAGGAGATCAACTTTGAGCTCGAGGTATCGCCGTTCTCCAGCCATAGCCTAAGAGGTACCAGGTACCTTTCCCTGGTCCTGCCGAGCTTCGGCCTTACCAGTGCAAGCCCTACCATCCCGGAACAGAGACCAGGTCTTTGTTCCGGGGAGTCTTTGGATTTGGAGATGGTGTTCCAAGGCCTCACTAGTCTCCACTGCTAGACCCCAGGATATCACGTGGGACGCTGCATCATAGGCCTTGGGTCTCCCGCAAGGCTGGGACATGGCCAACACTGAGTCTAAACCCAATCCTCAGTTACCCTTGGGATGTCTGCTACACAATATATCTAAGTTGGGGCTGTTCCAGACCATATGTTTTGTGGCTTGGCCATAATACCCCTTGGACAATGAGTTCAAAGGGCCACCAGGGGGCACTCTCGACTGTAGCATTCTTCGTGACCTTAAGAATCTCTGCAGATCTATAAACAAATGGCCATGGACGTAGATTGTCTAACCCAGATATGCTTAGTAGGTTCTAGGCCTCAAACCTTTCAGAGCCCTGCTGAATATGGCATTTAAAATTTTAAACTTATGATGCTTGAAATGACAGAGACTTCCAAATCCTAGCAATGGCCCCTCAAGGTCTCCAAGAAGACAGAGGTACAAGAAAGGATTCCACTTGAATTGTGGTACAATACCCACTGAGAAAGACTGCTCCACTGTCACGCCTGCTCCTGAGGCCTGGCCTGAACCACGGACAAACAGGGACACTGGGCTTGCCTTGTGTTACTTAAGTCAAAGCAAGATCAGTCTCTCAAGTTCCTCCTTCTCAGGAAGGCTTCTCAGATTTGCCCGGCCTGGCAGCTAAAGACTGATCTTGCCCTGGGACCTGTGTCCCCAACTAAGTAATCAACATCACAGGTTCCTAGTGGGGTGACTGTCCGGGTAATGGGTGAATCTGTCATTTTAATTGACACATAAGTCATTTAGATTACAGTATCTCCTTCTCCGGTCTCTGAGGGGTTTGAACCTGGTGATCAACAAACTGTGTCTCATGGTAAATTATTGAATAGAGAAAGTCTGAGGATATCAAAGCTTCCAAAAAAGTAAGAGTCTAAGAAAGTGTTTGAAGGCTTAGGAAGATGTTCTGGGGGTCGGGGGTAAATGCAAGTTATGAAGGATTTATCTTTTTGAAAACTTTAGAAGATTCTTGTAAGCTTCAGGGAATCTACTAGAGTCTACCTTTCACTGGTCAAAAGGACTCAAGATAAGTACTGTCAACTAACAGCCTGTTTCCCTCCCCACTTGCCTATTCCAGAGGGTGAGATCTATTTCCTTTTCTCTAGTCCTGGGACCCCCACCCTTCCTCCAACTACCAAGACCATGGGCCTAAGAGTTTCAAATGTACACCCAAGGAAATGTTTTTCTCCCTAAACTTTATCTTCTGCCCTTCCCATCCAGGTGTTCTCTCAGAATCTGCATCCAGGAAAGCTCCAAAACAGTTACCCATAGGTGCTCTGGCCCAGCCTCACAGATTGTTTCAATTGGGCCTACATGCTCCTACCCACAGATGGCCCCACAACCTGGACAACAGAAATGTTTGGTTTTCAGATATGGGGACAAGCAACTGAGACACATGTTTCACATACCCAATAAACCCACCTTTAATATAATCTGATCTGGTTTGAATTGGCTCATTTCACTGGCAGAGAAATAACTGATTACTTTCCACTGAGATTCATTTTTATAAAGAATAAGATTTATAAATCTGTTATCTATATTTCTTATGAAAGTTTCAAACCATGCTTTCCTTCTTCTGAGCTACTAACACGTTCTGAGGCAATCCTTCACGTGCCCGTCATCAGCTCGGTCTGTCACTCTTGGCTTCTTCGTTTTTTTGCAGCTTTCATATACACCCTGCCTCCAAGCTGACTCTGCTTTGATTCTCATTCCACTGACATGGTGAGAGCCATATTCATGACTGCTCAGGCATCTTATACCTGGTGTCTTCTCATCCCGTCAGGGTTTGGGGACCACTCCACTGTGGACCCAGCAACTGCAGCTGCTACAGGGCAGCTGCTATTGTCTGCTTTGACCAGACACCGTGGAGGAGGGATCTGCATTATGCCATCCCATGCATCTGCTCAAACCCTTTATACTTTGTACTATATATACCCTTTATACTATAATATACCCTCTATACTATATATACCCTTTATACTGTATATGCCCTTTATGCTATATATACCCTTTATACTGTATTTACCCTTTATACTATATATACTCTTTATACTATATATATCCTTTATGCTATATGTGTCCTTTTTATTATATATGCCCTTTATACTATATATACCCTTTATACTATATATATCATTTATACTCTATATGCCCTTTATATTATATACCTTTATACTGTATATATCCTTTATACTCTATATACTCTTTATACTATATATGCCTTTTATACTATATATGCACTTTATACTGTATATACCCTTTATATTATTCATACCCTTTATACTATATGCCCTTTACTATATATACCCTTTATACTATTTATGGCCTTTATACTCAAATACTTTATATTTTATACCTGTTATCTCACGTTGGGAGAAAAGTGTGTGAAGTTGCTGTAATTAAAAAGCATTTTTGCAAGTCTGACGAAGGCAGATTGAGTGCTCCAGACCCCCTCCCATACCTAGAGACAGCCTGACTCCTAGGAGGTCCATCATAACCAGGCTTAGAGGTGAGACCAAGTCCCCCACAATACCTGGCCTAATAAGGACCCCCACAAGGCCTAGGAGACGCAGGACCTATCCACCCTGCAGGAGACATATCTTCCTTCCTGTCTATAACTCTGCTTGGGGCAGATCGGGCACTCCAGTTCCCCCTAGACCCCCAACCTGCCCATACCCAGAGACAGTCTGACTCCCAGGAGGTCTGCCTTAACTAGGGTCCGAGGAGATCTGCTGGAGCCAGGGACACAGGAGGCCTGCCCTAACTAGGGATACAGGAGGCTCCCCTAACCAGAGACAGCACTGTTTGCCTCCCAGAAGACCTGCTCTAACCCAGTTCACAGAGCTCCACCTTCGTATAAGGAGGGACAGGCTATTCCCAAAAAATGATCATATAATTGGACACAAAACAAGCCTTAACATATATAAGAAGATTGAAATAGTCCATGCATTCTACCAGATCACCACTGACTAAGGCTGGTCTTCAATAAAACAAAAACAACAGGAAGCCCATATACTCATGGAAACAGAATAGCTCTCTACTCAATGATAACTTGGTCAGGGAAGAAGTATAGAAAGAAGTTAAAGACCTTCTAGAATTTAATGAAAAGGAGGGCACAACATACCCACATTTAAGGGACTCAATGAAAGCAATGCTAAAAGGAAAATTCATAGCCCTGACTGCTTCCAAAAAGAAACTGGAGAGAGCATACACTAGCAGCTTAACAGCACATCTGAAAGCTCTAGAACAAAAGAAGCAAATGCACCCAAGAGGAGTAGACAACAGGAAATAATGAAACTCAGGACTGAAATTAACCAATTTGAAACAGAGAGAACAATACAAAGAATCAACAAAACTAGGAGGTGGCTCTTTGAGAAAATCAACAAGATAGTTAATTTAACTAAAGGGCACACAGAGACAGTATCCAAATTAACAAAGTCAGAAATGAAAAGGGAGACATAGCAATAGAAACTGAAGAAATTCAAAAAATAATCAGATCCTAATATAAAAGCCTATACTCAACAAAACTGGAAAATCTAGATGAAACGGATGATTTTATAGATAGATACCAGGTACCAAAGTTAAATCAGGACCAGATAAACAATGTAAACAGTTCCATAACCCCTAAGGAATAGAAGCAGTCATTAAAAGTCTGCCAACCAAAAAAAGCCCAGGGCTAGATGGTTTTAGTGCAGAATTCTATCAGACCTTCAAAGTAGACCTAATACCAATACTTCTCAAATTATTCCACAAAATAGAAACAGAAGGTACACTACCTAACTCATTCTATGAAGCCACATAAAGACAGAATAAAAAGAACTTGAGACCAATTTTACTTATGAATATCGATGCAAAAATGCTCAATAAAATTCTTGCCAACTGAATCCAAGAATGTTGTGGGTTGCCCTCGTGCTGCTTGTATTCTGATGTTAATTCTGTTTCCTCAAAGAGGGGCATCCCTGACCAGAAGTGGATCACATACTCAGGTGATTTCATGTGAACCTTCTCCTAATTTTAACTGGTAAAATAAAGGCTAGAGCCTGTGATTACAGTAGAAGGGAAAGGTGGGGGCTGGAGGTTTTAGAGAGTAGAGGAAGAAGAATGGAGAAGAGGAGGAGGGAGGAAGATGGAGTAGAATGTTGTAACTATGTTGTGTGTTATTTGTATGGGCTTATTGGGATTGGAGATTTACTGCAACAAACTGGTACACATGGTATTGCTTAGAATCCAACTAACCTGAGTTAAAAGTCCACTGCCACCCCCACCTCTCCCAATAAACAGCTGGGGTGGTGATCTAAGGCTGCAGCAGTGTGTAGATTGAAAGCTGACTGAGTCTGAGTGGTCTACAGAGAGCTGCAGAGAGGCTCCCTTCCCAAGTCCTAGGCAGACAGCTAAGCCAGGGAGGGACTGGGGAACTTGGATCAGAACTGCCTGCGAGGTAGTTTTCTGGCAGACACAGCAGACTGATCTGGGCATCTACTCCCAAGGGAGCCTTTTCATGCTTGCTCGCCCGTATCCCCTGGGTCTAAATAGGACACAGGACAGCCAGACCAGCTCTCCTGACTGCTTGTGCTCCAGGCTGCTTGATATCAATGCATATGCGTCCATTTGCAGCCCAAACAAAAGACAGAGAGGCAGCTCAGAAGCAAGTCTTTCTACAATCAGCTTCTCCCTGCCAATAAAAAGAATCAGAGAGGACTGCAGTGTGCTAAATTGAACAGCAGAGGGAGACAAAGGTACAACAGATCCAGATCAGGGTCTAAGAATCACAAATTAATTATATATATTTCATACTTAAAGATGAGAGACACAATAAATACCTTTTGGGCTTTATGAGATGATATTTTGAACAGTTTGACATGGGTAGATTTAAAGATAATAGACACCTTGTCACTTACTGTTACTATAATATTTATTCTCTTGATTTACTATGTCTTCCCAAAAGACAGGGCCCTAGATAAAAAAAACTACGTGCCTTAGAAAAGGGATTCAAGGAAACACTAGAACTAAAGGTTCAGCATTTTATAAGTCAAGATAAGCAGCAGAAAGAGGAGAATGAAGGTTGGAGACAGGAGCTGGAAAAGATGCTAGAAAAAAGGATACAGAATTTCATAGATCAGACTAAACAGCAAAGAGATAGAGATAAAATTTGGAAGCAGAGTCTAGAGGATAATTTACTAAAGCGAGTACATCGAAATAAGGCAGATGCTACAATATCAGAATTACAACGTTAAAACTATGGAAGCAGGGCCTAGAACAGAAGATATAGGAATTTATAGAGCAATATGAACAACAGAAAGAAATTTAAGACTTGGCCACATGGCCTAGAGGAAGCGCTAGAATTGAAGGCACAGGAAATTAAAGATCATAATAAGTGAAAGGAAGATGGAAAATGAAGGTGGGAGACAGGAGCTGGAAAAGATGTTAGAAACAAGAATACGACGGCTCACAGATCAGACTGAGCAGCAGAGAGAAAGTAATGAGTATTGCAAGCAAGAGAATAACCTTTTAAAATTAATCAAACAAAGTAAAATAGCAGAATATTAGAATTATAATATAAAGAAAAATTTAAAATGTGAAAGCAGAACCTTGAACAGAGAATACAGGAACACAAGGAACAGGAGGAGTGACGGAAGGAGAGATATGAAGCATGGGCACAGACCTTAAGGGAGGAATTTAAAATTTCATTTAAGGAAACTACTCAGGTAGAGACAGAAGATAAAATTAGAGAAAGCCAACCAAAGGTTATTAGAAAACAATCTTTAGTTTTATCGGTTAGTATACAACAACAAATACCTCCAGATGGTGATCATCCACAGGGGTGGCAGGTATTCGAATGGATGTGTTAGAACTGAGAAAATTTAAGGAAAATGTCACTAATTTTGGGATGCATTCACCATTAGCCCAAGCTAAGAATACTGTAAACAATGTTGAGATTGAAGGAATGGCTGATACTGTAGCCGATGTCACCATTACCTCTCCAAAATCTTGGCCTGCAAGTTGGCCACGTCAAGAAGTGGACATCCAATTTCAAAGAATTGGGACTTTATCCCAAATAAAACAAAGCACCAGATGGCTTACATGTACAGGACCTGAAGTTCATGTAGGAAAATTAAAGCCATACGTGGCTGATATAGCCATAAACTTATGGGGAAGAGATCTGGTACAGCAGTGGAAAACACAAATTAATATCTCTTCAGTTTCAGAGGCTAGCCACAAAACTGGTCAGGCTCTTAATAAAAAAAATTAAATTAGGAAACATTATCAAAGGCATTTACAGAGTGTCTGGGCTCTCCATAAACAAGATACAGCAGGGGCTGAAAATTTAGCTATACTTCAAGGAGCCACTGCTGATAAGACCCCAACAGCCTTATTACTAAGGTGGCTGACCTTACCCATTTGGATTGATCAATGGTCTATGACAAAAGAAAAACTACAGATGCTAGAACAACTAGTCCAGGAGCACCTGGAGGCTCAGCATATAAAGGATTCCACCAATCCTTGGAATTATCTGGTATTTGTCTTAAAAAAAAAAAGTCTGGCAAATGGAGGATGTTGAAAGATATCAAAACAATTAATAAGATTATTTAGCCATTGGGTCCCTTGCAGCCTGGAATTCCATTGCTTTACTTGTTGCCTAAGGAATGGCCTATCACAGTGATTGATCTAAAAGATTGCTTTTTCACAATTCCTCTACATAAACATGATAAGGAAAGGTTTGCTTTCTCAGTGCCTACCTTCAATAGAAGTTGCTCACAAAAAAAAGGATGTCATTGGAAAGTCCTGCCACAAGGAATGTTAAATAGCCCAACCTTGTGTCAGTATTTTGTACAGCAGCCATTGGAGACGATTCTCAAACAATTTCCCCAATGGAGGATATCCTATTGGCTGATTCAGATATAAATATCCTGGAAAGAATGTTTGATGAAGGAAAAAAAAAACAAAACCAAAAAACCAAAAAACCAACCAACAAACAAACAAACAAAACCCACCTTGCCTTGCATAGCCCCTGGAAAAAATACAAAGAGAGGATTCTATTGATTATCTAGGATATAGAAAAAGTCTGCAAAAGGATGCAAATCAGAAGAAACCAATTAAGGACTCTTAATGACTTTCAGAAGCTACTGGGTGTTGTGGGAAATATTAAATAAGAACAGCGAGTTCCTGCACTATGCTTTGGTTCTCGCTACCCTGTTGGGCTGGCCGACTATGCACTGGCAGGCAATGGGCAACCTGTTTTTAATCTCATGGAGACCCTAAAAAGCTCCAAAATCTTTCCACCCAGCTCGCTAGGTTCCCACTGGCGGGTTGCTACCACACCAGCCCCATTCTTCAATTCCCCCATGGCCTTTGTGGTGCACATCAGGCAAACTCATGATTAGCTGCTGTTTCTTTCGCTTTTGAACTCAGATGAGCTGCTGCATAAAGGAAAACACAACACAAATTTAGTTCAGAAACAATGGTAACTCAATTACTGGGTACAACAACAACTAAAACCTAATCCTGTAAGCCTTATTAAAACTAAATCCTCTGGAGGTAAATCCTGACAGATCCACCATTGAAACTGGGAGATACTAGTAGCTACATCTTGTCCTCACACTATGTGGAACTGTGAAAGGATAATTTGGTTTCTGGTGGAGCACTGGCTAGAGATGGCCGGAGACCCAGCAGGTATTCCTTCAAGGGACAGCATACATTTTGCCAGACTCCCAGACTCCAGGCTCCAGAACGTGGCTGAAGACCTCCGTTGATCAGTGCCTTTCAGTCATGTAGGGCAACACCCCTACCAGCCCCTCCACAGGTAAAGGACATGACTACAGGCTGCAGAGCCTCAAGAGATCTTCATATTAATGAGGTACCTAAAGGCCAGAGGGTGTAGCCAATTAAGCATTCTTTCCCAGATCATCCTCCTTACAAATGGTATTTAGCTCAGGCCAAACCTGAGAAACAGTGGGGGTACAACTTTGTCCACTTTCTGCCATGACAATAAAGCTTTTAAAACCATGGACTTCCTCGTGTTTTGGGGGCCCCACCACTGTGGGGAAGAGTGGAGAAGGCTTTTGACTACCGAGCCTCTGTTTAATCTCCCGCTAGAAGACTTCTCTATGTTCCTGCTGCCGAGGCTGCCAACTCTAGCAAGCTAGCTGACCCAGCCAAGTGAGTGCTGTAACCAAGAGTCTCTATCCCATGGGATGCCGCCAGAGCTTTTCCCTCAGTTGCAGGCTGGTCCAGCCTGTATGCTCTCGTGTCTAAGTTCTTCTGTGGCTCCTAGTGGTGTCTGGGAGCCCAAAGACAGAGACCACCAGTCTCCCAGTCAGCCACTTTGGGCTGAAGACCCCCACTCAGGAGCTCTGACCCCAAGGGACTTCAGGCTGAGACTTTTCCACACCTGAGTGGAGCCCCACAGCTTCTCACAGTCCTGGAGCACGTTTCTAGCCACCTAGGGTGGCAGACACGGGGGAACCACAACACAACCCAACAGGACCCATGGCCACGAGCGAGCTACAACCCCATAATGCTATCCCTATCCAAAACCCTCTCCCTCTCCTGCTTCTCTCTTCCCGTCTCCAACCCAGAAGTGATTGGCTCCCTTTATTCATTAGGGATAGTTCACAAGAAGTCACCTGAGTATGTGACTCATTCCTTGTTTGCAGCCCTTCCCAGGAGAGTGGAATTATCATCAAAATACAAACAACCCAAGGGCTATGCACAACAACTGGGAGATATTAACTGGCTTCAGCCTGCAATTGGCTTGGCTACTCAAGAGCTGAGTAATTTATTTCAAACCTTACAGTTGATAAAGACTTAAAGAACCCAAGAAAATTATTAGCTGAGGATGACAAGGAGTTAATTCTGGTAGAAAGAAAATTGTAGGATATGCGTTTAGATCATATTGATCCAAAGATGGCCTGCATTGTAGTCATCTTACCTTCTATTCATTCTCCTACAGGAATTCTCATGCAGAGCAAAAATTATATTTTAGAATGGATATTTTTAGCACATAAACAGAGTAAGAAATTAAAAACCTACAATGAGGTCTCTGAATTAATACTAAAAGGAAAAACGAGACCTTGACAATTAGCTGGAATGGGCCCAGCTGAAACAGTGCTACCTTTTACTAACTCAGAGAATGGCTCATTATGGGGCCAAGATGAACATTGGCAAAGAGCATGCAGTAATTTCTTGGGAGAGATTAACAGCAGATACCTTAAAAGCAAGTGACTTCAGTTCATTAAAAAGAACTAATTGGATTCTTCCTTGTATAATTAAAGGAATTCCAATTTCTGGAGCCCCATATGCCACACAGATGGATGCTAATAAATCAGGAAAGGCAGAATATAAATCAGGAGATGTAAGTAAGGTGGCTGAGAGTCCCTATAAGTCAGTTCAAAAATCTGAATTATATGCATAGTCATGGTGTTGTCTGATTTTCAAGAGTCTCTTAATATATTAACTGATTCTCAATATGCAGAAAGGGTTGTTTTACACATAGAGACTGCTGAAATTATTCACGATGATTCACTACTTACTCAGCTACAGAAAATGATCAAAAAATAGGAGTCATCCATTGTATATAACACACACAAGATCCCATACAGGTCTACCAATACCTCTGGCACAAAGCAATGATGAAATTGTTCAGTTACTGATGGGAGGTGTACTAGAGGCTTCGGGATTACATAAAAAAAAAAACACCATGTTAACAGCAAAGGTTAAAAAAAAAACCAATTATCTATCACTTGGCAACAAGGCAAGGAAATGTCAGGCAATGTCCTACTTCCTCATTTTATAACCAACCTCCATTACCTACAAGAAGTAGGTAAATGCTAAAGTTACACAAAGAAATGATATTTGGCAAACAGATATCTTCCATTTGACAGACTCTGTGCAACTGAATTTGTGTAAACTGAAAAAAGCACACATATTCAGGATTACAATGGGCAACTACTTTAGCTTCAGAAAAGGCTGATTCTGTAATTATACATTTGTTAGTAGTTATGGCTATTATGAAAATACCTATACAAATTAAAATGGACAAGGTCTAGCATATGTCTCTAATAGGATGAAACAGTTTTTTATATATTATAATATAATCATGTAATCATGTAATCAGGTGATTTTATGTGAATCTTCTCCCCATTTTAACTGGTAAAATAAAAGCTAGAGCCTGTGATTGGGCAGTGGAAGGGAAATGTGGGGCTGGGAATTTTAGAGAGTAGAGGAAGAAGGGCATCGGAGAGGCAGTGGGAGGAAGATGGACCAGAATCACATGGCCTGGAGAAGCCAAAAGTACAAGGAATTTCATAGCTGGGGAATAAATTAATGTAGTGCTAGATGTACCCAATCTAGGCATACATGTTATAAATTGTGTAATTGAGTTCTGTGGTTTTTGTAAAGGCTTATTGGGGATAGAGATTTACTGCAACACAGGAACACATCAAAAGGCTCTTTCAACACGATCAAGTAGGCTTTATCACAGGGATTTAGGTATGGTTCAATATACTGAAACCCGTCAACATAATCCACTATATGAACAAACTCGAATGAGAAGTCACATAATTATCTGACTAGATGCTGAAAAAGCCTTTGGAAAAATACAACACTCCTTCCTGTTAAAAGTATTGGAAGGTCAGGAATTCAAGGAACATACCTAAACGTCATAAAACATTATACAGCAGTCCAATGGCCAACACCAGGTTAAATGGAGAGAAACTTGAAGCAATCCCATTAAAATCAGGGACAAGACAAGGCTGCCCACTCTCACCATATAGTACTTGAAGTTTTAGCTAGAGCAATTAGAGAACAAAAGGAGGTCAAAAGGATACAAATTAGAAAGGAAGAAGTCAAGGTATCACTATTTGCTGATGATATGTTAGTATGCATAAGCAACCCTAAAAATTCTACCAGAGAACTCCTATATCTGATAAACACCTTCAGCAAAGTGGATGAACATGAAATTAACTCAAACAAATCAGAATTCTTCCTCTACAGAGAGGATAAATTGGCTGAGAAAGAAATAAGGGAAATAGCACCATTCCCAATATTGACAAATAATATAAAATATCTTGGCTTAACTCTAACCAAGCAGGTGAAAGATCTGTATGACAAGAACTTTGAGTGTCTGAGGAAAGAAATCAAAGAAGACCTCAGAAGACGGAGAGGCTTCTTATGCTCATGGATCAGTAGAATTATCATAGTGAAAATGACCATCTTAACAAAAGCAACCTACAGATTCAATGCACTCCCCCTAAAAATTCTAATCAATTCCTCACAGAGATAGAAAGAGCAATTCTCAACTTCATAGGGAATAACAAATAACCCAGAATAGCGAAAACAATTCTCAACAATAAAAGAACTTCTGCAGGAATCACCTTCCCTGATCTCAATCTCTACTACAAAGCAATAATGATAAAAAACTGCATGACATTGGTACAGAGACAGAGAAGTAGATCAATGGAATAGAATTAAAGACTCAGAAATAAACCCCCACACCTAAGGTCATCTGATCTTTGACAAAGAATCCAAAACCATACAGTGGAAAAGAGAAAGCCTTTTCAACAAATGATGCTTGTGATGTCTGTATGTAGAAGAATGCAGATTGATCCATTTTTATCTCCTTGTACAAAGCTGGAGTCCAAGTGGATCAAGGACCTCCATATAAAAACGAGGTACACTAAATCTAATAGAAGAGAAAGTGGGGAAATAGCCTCGAACATTCTGGCACAGGGGAACATTTCCTGAACAGAACACCAATGGCTGGAGCTCTAAGATCATCAATTGGCAAATAGAATCTCATGAAAATGAAGAGCTTCTGTCAGGCAAAGGACACTGTCAACAGGACAAAACAACTACCTACAGATTGGGAAAAGATCTTTACCTACCCTATATCTGATAGAAGACTAATATCTAAAATATGCAAAGAACTCAAGAAATTAGACTCCAGAAAATCAAATAACCCAATGAAAAAAAATGGGGTACAGGGCTAAACAATGAATTCTCAACTGAGGAATCTTGAATGGCAGAGACACACCTAAAAAATGTTCAATATCCTTAGTCATCAGGGAAATGGAAATCAAGACAACCCTGAGATTCTACCTTACACCAATTAGTATAGCTAAGTTAAAACACACAGGTATCAGCTTATGCTGGCGAAGATGTGAAGAAAGAGCAACACTCCTCCATTGTTAGTGGGATTGCAAGCTGGTATAACCATTTTGGAAATCAATCTGCCCTATACTCAGAAAATTGGAAATAGTTTTTCTTAAATAACTAGCTATACCATTCCTGGTCATATATCCCAAAGATGCTCCATTATACCACAAAGACACTTGCTCAACTATGTTCATAATAGCTTTTTATATAATAATCAAAAGATGGAAACATCCCAGATGTCCCTCAATGGTTACAAAAAATGTGTTACTTTTATTCACTGGAATACTACTCTGTAGTGAGATATTAGAAAAGACTACTGGGCCACCCATCTCAAAAATTTTAACCCAGGTTTGTTAAAATTTCCTGTCTAAAGGAAATTCAGGGACAAAAAATGAAGCAGAGATTGAAGGAAAGGCCATCCAGAGACTGCCCTACCTTGGGATTCATCCATCCTATCGGCAGACACGAAACCCCTACACTATTGCTGATGTCAAGATGTGCTTGCAGACAGGAGCCTGGTATGGCTGTCTTCTGAGAGGCTCTGCTAGTACCTGACTAAGACAGAGGCAGGTACTCATAGACAACCATTGGACTGAGCCTGTGGACCACATGGACAAGTCAGGGGAAGGTCTGAAGGAGCTGAAGGGTTTTACAACCCCATAGGAAGAACAACAATATTAATAACCAGACCCCCCTTCCCCCTGAGCTCCCAGGGACTAAACCATCAACCAAAGAGTATACATGGATGGGTCTGTGGCCTCCAGATACACGTGTAGCAGAGGATGGCCTTATCCTGCATCAGTGGGAGGAGAGGCACTGGGTCCTGTGGAGGCTTGGTGCCCCAGGGAAGGGAGATGCTGGAGGCAGGAGTGGGTAGGTGGTGGGGGAGAACTCTCTTATAGACAAAGGGGAGGGGGAATGAGGTGAGGAGTTCGTGGAAGGGAGACCAGGAAGGGGGACAACATTTGAAATGTAAATAGATAAAATAATTAATAAAAAACTAAATCGTTGACAACAGTAAAGTTTTGGTGAGGCAAAAACAAAGGAGACAGGCACAGTAGAGAAAGGTTGCGTATGCCTAGTGATTTTCTGAAGTGAATAGAGTTATATTTGACTGGTGTCCAATGGCACAGCAGAATGGTAGACTTCACACTTCTCATATAGAAGGCTTTGAGTTTGATCCCTGGCTCCACACACAATAAAAATGCCTTCGATTAAAAAAAAAGAAAAAAGAGTACCTTTGCACCGTCGAAATCTAAAACATTTCTCAGCTCTGTTTGTTTCCTTTACAGTATAGCATGCTTTTCTGTCACTGATCCCTCCCATATTTGCAAATCTGGAGGGTGAGGTCAGGCAGGTAGGCACCCAATCACTGGTAGCTTCCAAGTCAGCTAGTTTAAAAACTCCGCCCACAAGCTACCAAACTGTCTTCCAAATGTCTTCCTTCATCAGAGGCTCATTGCTTCAGCAAGAAGATAGGTGGTTCCGAGCCTCCCTCCTTAGACTGCTTGGAAACGGGGAAAAAACTGTAAGTATTTATTGAACTGTTACCTAAACTAAAGAGAGGGAGGGGAGCTTCGCCTCACTTCAGGGGAGCTGGACCTCACTCCGGTTAGCCTGCCACAGAGGGTCTCTATAGATCAGAGGATGCTGGGATGGGGTGGAGGGTGAGGAGCCCTGCAGTGGGTAGGAAATCACTGGTGCCACTCTGTATTTTTCTAGTATGGCCTATGTTACTTAAATGTGTTTGGGGAAAGTGCAACCAACTGAGAACTTGTTAGTACCCTCTTGCAGGGCATCTGGGATTTGCACTACACTAACTTAACACGAAGTGTATAAACAACGTGCTCCCAACAAACCATGAGGCTGGGATTTATTGTGCTCACTCACTGTAATTAAACTGTGGTGTTGTAGGTGTTAAGTTTGAACAAACACCCACTCCCCGACAACACCCCTCACCCTCAGTCTTACAAATACCCTCAGGCTCTCCCTTGGGGAAAAGTCTGTGTGTCTCCAGTTGGCTTGATGGCCTGCACTCATATTCAATTCTGAGATCCCTGCTACTGCAGAAGAAAATGGTTCTTTTGAGCTTGTAAATCAGAGTAGTTGTCCAGATTGCTGGAGGATTGACTGGAGGACCGGCAGGTTATCAGTCACATTCTGTCACCCACTACAACTAAATTGCCCCTCTTCCACACCTCCCCTCCCCACTTCCTTTTCAGACTCCCATAGTTAGTGGTGCACTCCCCTCCCTGAAACCTCCAAGCTTTCAGAATGTCTCCCTCTTCCTTAGGACAACGGTAGCACGTATCAAGTATACTCTTCTAGTCTTAAATGACTCTTGTGGCATCAGGGAAAGATCTTGGTTCTAGTGTTAGATAGTGTATCTCAGGTTTTTTCCAGTAGGGTGGGAGTGGGAGATTTATCCCATCTGCAAATCCATCTACAGTTTTAGTTCATCACAAATGATGGGGAAAAAATTTTGAGATTTCTATTTAAAACTGCATCGTCTCTGACATTTGAAACGTTTGAGAAACATTTATATTTTATTTTTTAACTCTCTTTCCCTTTAGTTTAAAAAATTATTTTACATGTATGGGTGTGTTTCCTGTATGTCTGTGTGCACTACATGCATGCCCGGTGCCCACAGAGGTCAGAAGAAAGTGTGGAATCCTCTAGAACCCGACTTAGACAATTGTGAGCCACCATGTTTGTGCTGAAAATGAACCAAGTTCTCTCTCTACAAGAGCAGCGAGTGCCCTTCACTGCTGAGTCGTGATTCCATCCCCACCTTAATGTTTTTGTTTAGGAATAAAATATCAAATTTCTTGAAAAACAGAGTTCACAATTATTGTTAGATCAAGAGCCTAGTTCTTCTACAGTGGACAGCCTATTCGCTATGATGATTGGAAACACTGTTCTGGGAGGTGAGGGGTAAGCTGCAGAAGAGGGAGTTCTAACCATGCCTCCCTTGAATCCTAGGGCCCTACTCAATGCCCTACTCAGTGCACACCTAAGGACCCTCCCCCACAGCTATTGGGGCCCTTAAACAGAATGTAGAACAGGCTCTCCTTGAGGCAGAGTAGCAGGTGTGATCTGTCTGCTGCCTCTGACTGGGAGTTATGACCAGGTTCCACCAAGTCACATATTCCTCACAGTAAAGCAGAGCACCCCTGTGTTAGGAAAACTTAGAAAAGTAAAGATTTCCTTTGTTCTTCGGAGTTTTCTCTGGGCTAAAACTGGCAGCCAGGTCCTCACAGTAGTGGCCAAGGTCCATAGAGTAACTGAATTTGGTGAAAGTTGCGATTTCTGCTGTCTGCACACCGGGCTCTCTAGAAGCTGCCGCGGCTTCTCTAGCATTTTCACCTCCTCTGACTAACACCCAAAGAGAAAGCTCATGAGCAATACTACAGTTTCTCACATAAATCAGATGCTTCTGAGGGCTTAGAGGCTAGCTGAACAGCAGAGGGCCTTAAGAGAGCCCATGACTAAGCAATAAGATGGTTCTAAAATGGCGGCTTCTTCATCACCTTCCTGACCTGAGAACAAAACTTGGCTGCTTAAAACAAAGGCCCGGGCAAGCCTTTTCTCCCGCCAGTGGCGGCCCCTGCTCATGAGCATGTCTCCAAACAGTTCAAGGCCAGAGTTGGATGTGGTTTTTTTTTTTTTTTTTTTTTTTTGATTGACACATTAAAACTAAGGGATATGCTTTTTGTTTCTTTATGGTGAATATAGTCAAAATCCATTGGGCTAGCTTTAGAAATACTGGACGTTATTGTGAACGATATTCATCTTACTGTGCCTTTGAGCACCAGATTTGATACCACTTTAAAGAAAATATTGTCTATTCTGTCCCTACTCCCCGTAGCCCCTGATAAAAGATATTTTTACTTGCTTGTGTGTTGTAATGCTGTTTACAACAGCCACCACATGGAACACACTAATCGGTTTATTTGTTGACTTAATAAGCCAATTCGAGCTGAATTAAAAGTAGAAAGGCATATTTATTTCAGAAGCGTTTCAGGGCAAGTTCACCAGTCTCGGGGGACAAGACTGAAGAAGTCCTGCCCAGGATAGGGCAGGGAAGTTTTTTTTATAGATTGTAGGTGAAGGAAAATGACCTGTCTGTCTGCCACAGGCTGGGCTTGACCCCAAGTGTGGTCACCTGGGTCCGGGAGAAGTTTGCTACAGCTGCCAGGATATCGAACTGGGCTTTTGGTGCCATGGCTGCGGTGGAGGGAGGTGGAGGTGTGTGAGCCTAGTCGGAGGCTCCAACCAAACCGACATCAGTATCTAGCAGTGGATGAGTGTGGAAAAACTGTGATACATACTTCCATATAAAATGGAATACTATGTAGTAATAAGATAGGATGTCTTCCGTGACAACATGTGTGGAGCTCGGTGACATGCTGAGACAAATTTGTCAGGCATTGAAAGCTTAATATTGTTCATCCATCATAGAGGAGATAGCTAAAATCCGACAGGAGTTTACAACCCTTTCTTGGATTTGGAAAGATTTTTTAAAGCACAATGCAGAACTAGAAATCACAATGAAACCACTCCTTTAAAATATGAAGGGGTTTAGAAATCTCCCAAGCTTTACTTTCTATAGGGAGTGTGAGGAGATCTGAGGAGTGCTCACAGGGGAAGTAGATTGCTCACAGCAACACATGGCTGAGACGTGCTGGAGCTGGAAATGAGCATATGAGAATTTATTATGCTGGGGTTTTATACTTTTTATAACTAGAAAGAACGAAGGTTGAGAGTTCTCTGTGGATCCAAATCCAAAGGCCACAGTGCAGTGCTCAAAGTGTTCTAATCCTATGTATCCTTTCTCCTGGTTGTTAGTGTAGTAGAAGTTTCCTGGTATTTTAGGTGTGTGGAAATGAGGAAAATGCAATGGTTAAAGTCAGTGGAAACTTTGTAAAAACTATAATCTGTACCCAGTACAATTAATTCACTTGGTATACATTTCCATGAATTTTGAAAACATATAATCAGGTGTACTTTATCAAGATATATAGAATCTGGAGAGTTGGCTCAACCATTGAGAGTATTTTTTGCTCTTGCAGAGGCGTAAGGTTTCATTCCCAGCACCCATCCCTAACTCCAATTCCAGGGATCCAACATACTTTTCTAAGCTCTCCTAATACTAGGCATGCATGGAGTATACATATATACATACATACACATACATACATACATACATACATACATACATACATACAGGCAGACAAAGCACTCTTACAAGTAAAATTCAAAAGACTAAAACATTACTTTTCAAAGTGTATACAGACCCCTACCTTTCCGCAATTTCCCCAGTGTCTGTTGCAGACACACTCACTGCTCCTCTGCCTCAGCCGTAAGTACTCACCTTTCCAGATGCCATAAAATGGATCCATGAAGCAGAGACTTCCCACCTGAGTTCTTTCAGCTTGTCACAGCAGTGCCCTCTGCCCATCAATCACAGTGCTAGCCTGTCAGGAAGAAGCACTGCTGCTAGATCCTGAGAGACTGCATTCACTGCACCGTGACACAGAACCACACTCTGAATTCAGAATTTTGCATGAATCTTACCAGCAAATATTATACAAAGAGGACATGAAAATCTGGCAGGAAACTTCTACAGAAGTGAGAGGAGGAAGTGAGTACTGCAATTGGGAGTCTCTTCTCAAGGGACTACTCCCTGTAGTTCTCTGAGCTCATGTTTGCATAAGCTTGCTGGCAGGCTGAGTTTAGGGACTTTTTGGGTAAGCAGCCTTTGGGACATTTGGCTTGTTAAAGTGGCACAAGACAGGGCACGCACAGGCATGTGGTCTGAGCTGTTTCTTGTGTTGAGAGAAGGTTTACCTTGTTATCAGCCTGGGGATATTTGAATAGTCTCAAATGTGTCATTTTCACAGGGATCCTGAAAGGTGCTGCAAATATTCACATAAAGATTTCTTGCAACTTGAGTATAGGCTGTCCTTTGCAGCATGGGGATATGTGGGTAGGATGGGAGCATATCATATTTTATACTTACAGACAGCTTTGTAGTAGCTGTACAATTTAACCTTAAAAAGGTGTTAGACCTACGTCAACAGCAACATCAATGTATAACATCCTGGTCGTGGAGAATGATTTTGCTCTTAAATCTAAGATGATTTTTGTCTGACAAGTTCACAAACATTCTCCCTTACTTTTCTAAAGATCCAATGACTACAATATTAAGCTTTGTGCCTGAGTCTATACATCTACAAACAGACTGTAGTAGTTTGAGTATTTTTTTTTTTAAGCAGACAGACAGTTGTCTGTTTCAGCAGTACATAGTGGAGCAATGCCACTCTTTTCCTATCTAAAAACTGTTCATCGCTGTTAAGTACCTGTTGACCGCCTGTATTTAAAGTCATTCTAGAGTCCTGTTTTCTGCTGTGTTTTTTTAGTGTCTACTCTGTTGATAGCACCAGGCTTTCATTCCTGTTCCCATGAAGACATGAGGCATTAGATTAGGCTTGAGATCGCTCTGATTTTGACCTTTTCTGTTTCAGAATAATTTTTTATTGGATATTTTATTTATGTACATTTCAAATTTTATCCCCTTTCCCAGTTTCCCTTCTCTCTGGAAACCCCCTATCCCATTCCCCCTCCCCTTTCTTGTATGAGGGTGCTCCCCCACCCACTTCTGCCTCCCCACCCTTGCATTCCCCTACACTTGGGCATTGAGCCTACACAGAACCAAGGGCCTCTCTTCCCATTGATGCCTGACAAGGCCAGCTACATGTGCTGCTGGAGCCATGGGTCCCTCCATGTGTACTCTTTGGTTGCTGGTTTAGTCCCTGAGGGCTCTGTGGAGTCTGGATGGTTGATATTGTTGTTTTTCTTTCAGCTCCTTCAATCCTTTGGCTAACTCCTCCATTGAGGACCCCATGTTCAGTCCAATGGTTGGCTGAGAGCATCTGCCTCTGCATTTGTCAGGCTCTGGAAGAGCCTCTCAGAAAACAGCTATATCAGGCTCCTGTCAGCAAGTGGAGACCTCATAAAATTGTAAAGCTTCTGAAGGCAAAAGACACTGTCAATAGGACAAAATGGCAACCAACAGATTGGAAAAAGATCTTTACCAATCCTACATCCAATAGAGGGCAAATATCCAATATATACAAAGAACACAAGAAGTTAGACTCCAGAGAACCAAATAACCCTATTAAAAATGGGGTACAGAGCTAAACAAAGAATTCTCAGAATCATTTTTAACCATTCTGTTTTCTTTTTAATTTTCATAGTACTTCTCATATAACTTGGTGCTATGATTTTTTTTCTGAAGGCAACCACCCCTCAGGAATATGTTGCACATATACACTTGTTCAGGAATTGTTGACATATGAGCCATATAGGGTGTTCAGGTTTATTATGTGTTTAGAGTTGCCTTGATTTCTTCTTTTTCTTTTTTTTAATTCTCAAAATTTAGCATGTATGAGTGTTTGGCCTGCATAGATATCTATGGATCATGTGCATTCTTAGTGCTTACCAAGGTCAGGAAAGTTGTCAGATTTCCTGAATCTGAAATTACAGAAGTTTGTGAGTTTTTATATCAGTGCTAGAAATGAACCCATGTTCTCTGCAAGACCAGGAAGTGCTCTTAACCACTGAGCCAACTTTCCTGTCTTTATTTCTTTATAACTTTGCATGTAGGCTTTTTGTTATGCTGATTATGAACATCCTAGTTTTAGATTTGTAATTTTATGTTTTTTAGCATTACTGTAAAGAGCACTGTCTAAGATATTAATTATCACTTGAAAGGATAATATAACTGGTTTTACCATGTTGATGCTCCATCCTGCATCTTTGTAAACTCAATTTTTACATCCAGTAGTCTTTTGAAGAATTGTTAGATTTTTTTTTTTTTTCTGAGACAGGGTTTCTCTGTGTAGCCCTGGCTGTCCTGGAACTCACTCTGTAGACCAGGCTGGCCTCGAATAGAATTTTTATGAAGATAAAATCATGTTATCTGTGAAAATAAACACTTTCACCTGTTTCTGAGAAGTTTATACCTTCTTTTGTTCTTCAAGAAACTCATTTTATGTACATGGCTGCTTGCCTGCATGTTTGTGCATCACATGAATGCCTGGTGCCTATAGAAGTCAGAAGAGGGCGATGGACCCCTCAGAACTGGAACCGTGTATTGTTGTAAGCTATCTTGTGGGTCCTAGGACTTAACTCTGGGCTCTCTGGAAGAGCTGCAAGTGATCTTAACAGCTAAGCTGTTCTCCAGACACCTGACCCTATTCCTTTGTCCTGGCAAGGACTTCCTGGGAAAAGTCTACCTGGAGCAATGAGCAGACATCCGACTCTTGCTCCTGATTGCTGGGAAAACATTCATAATTGTACCATTGGAGAATGAAGCAGACTGCTGCTGGACTTACTGTTTTGTTTTTAATGGATAATTTTTGTAGTGTTAATGACGTTCCATTCACTTTACTTCTGTTTTTCACATAATTTTGCTGTTTATTGAGGTATTTTTAGTTTTTCCTCTTTTCTTATTTTGTTAATATTTCTAACTACATTGTTTGTCCCTAATGTTTCCATAGCTCCTTCTAACTTGGATACTTTTCATGGAGCCAAATCCAGATTTTTGTTGTTTGCAATTTACTGGGATCTCCATTCCCTCTAATTTTGCACTTTCATTATTCACCCCAGAGTTCAGTGACCAGAAGAGTCCCTGGCAAAAGCTCAGTTTCCATCCTCTCTAGACTTCTTTCTACCATGGACATCCTTTGTAGATGAGGAACTTCTCTGAAAGGGTTGGCAAAAGCCTTTCAGGAACATATAGGCAATTGTAAAGTAGGTTTTGTGGTGAATTTATTTTATTTTCCTTAAGAAATTCTTAAAATTGGCATTCTTATATTCATAATTTACAGGTGAAATGCTCCAAAGAAAATGTCTCAGAATTGTCTCCCCTGAGTCTCGTGTTAGGCTTTACTGCTGCTATGGAGTGATCATGGTCCTCACTGCAGCTGTAGTTGCTCTTTCTGTTGCTTTGTCAGGTAAGTGACTCATTCTCCAAATTCTGCAACATTCTGCCCACATTCACTTTGTCAGTTATACTACTGACCACTGTGACCCAGGCATTGTGGGAAGGGCTCTAGAGAAAACCCACAGGAAGTTCCTGTTGTCTCAGAACTTAGGTTCCAGAAGATGCAGTGAAGGAACACACAGGCTGTGGTGTGCAAAGAGGCCGGGCTCAGCATCCCTGGGAAAATGACATTCAGCAAACTCTAGACCAGAGATGCAGGGGACATAGGCCCCCTTGGGGAACTGTTCAATGCAGAAAATAATGAGAGGAAATCTGAAAGTAGGAACTTCAAAGGCGAGGCCAGGGAGATACAGTGCCTCCCCCCATGACGCATAGGTTTAGTTACCAGGCTCAACTGCATTTTGAAAGTACTAAATGGAAAGTTGCCGAAGTAATAATTTTATAGGATTTTAGTACCACACTGTCCAGAATAGTGCAATAAAATCTTGCACTGTCCTCTTAAGTATGTGAATCATCCTTTAGTGCAATGTGTCCACACTGTATATACTACCTATTCAAAAGTTCTCACTGCTATCTCAATTATCAGGCTGGCTGTCAACAGTTGTCCATACAGAGTGCTTGCTGCTCCAGCATTTCTATTGTAGTAAACAGTCATCCAAAGCACAGAATGTGGTGCTAGTATAGAAATGCACTTCCTGGGAGCCCTACTGTCAGTGAGCACCTGAGAGAGAATGGGACACAGGCCCATCATGCTCAGGCAATGATTCCTACAGATCAGTTAGGAAAGCTACAATCAGATTCACACCTCACAGCTGAGTTCAGGAGGGTATTATAATTCATTGTATTGTCTACATTTTAGTAAGAAAGACAGAACAGAACTCAATCAAAAATACCTATGCTGCTTGCCCGAGAAACTGGATTGCATTTGGAAATAAATGTTTTTACTTTTCTGAATACTCAAGTAACTGGACATCCAGCCAGGCCTTCTGCATGGCACAAGAGGCCCAACTAGCTCTAATTGACAGCCTGGAGGAGCTGGTAAGAAATGGGCAGGGATTGGTTTGTCTGTTTGTTCTGTTGAATATTGTATTGCCTTAGATAGAGAGTTACAGATGAAGCATGAGGAAGGATCCCATCCCAAGCACATGGAGACATGGGAATGTGTGAGTGTGTGCAATTTGCTCATGTTTGGCTTATGACTAGAGCTCTGTGACTTTCAAGAAGTATTCTCTCATTTAGTGCTCATAGTCAGCTGGAAGGTCAGATATGCCATTTTACTGAGATACCTGGTGGTCATGAGCTTATTCCTGTAAGATGGCACATGTTTTAGACAGAAGGTGACAACTGTTAATAGCTGCAGTGGGAGGTTAACCCATAACTATCCTGGCTGCAGAGGAATGTGTTGTTACATTTGGTACGTTGATTCAAATGAGGTCCTTTAGAATTACAGATGTCAAGTGGATCCACTGAGAACTGGGGGTAATACACCTCCAAAGTCTGTGAGCCTTAGTTCTACCCTCCTGTTATCTTTAGAGGAAGCTTCGGAGTGGAGAGACTCCAGGATCCTCTGAAAAAAGAGACACATATATTCTTGCCTTTTTGTGTTTTATGACAGAATTTCCTAAGGAGATACAAAGGGATTTTTGACCACTGGATCGGCCTGCACAGAGAGTCGTCAGAGCACCCTTGGAAGTGGACAGACAACACTGAGTATAACAACATGTATGTTTTCAGAATGTCTTTCCTTCTATTGTGTTCATGTGTTGTGATGTATGTGTGTTGTGGTTGTGAGGGTTGAAAGACTGTTTCATGTGAAGCCAAATATATTGGGAAGAAAGAAAAAAATGAACCCTTGTGCTGGAGGTGTGGCTCAGAGGTAGAGTATATGCTTACATGCAACAGCCTATCCCCAACAAACTTCACATCCTGACAAATTTAAATCAATTGGATACTCTCCATTTATTATATATCATCTTGAAGCATTAACATAGTGTTATTTCATTCCAAATATTCAGCATGATGGTGGTATCTGGGGTAGATGTTGTCTGCTATCAGCACTTGAAAATCTTTCCTTGACGATAACTGCCCTTGTGTGATGTCCACAGCCCTGCTGTTGGCCATCAAGAGCTCTAAAACCCTAGGAAGCCAGTTGAAAACTGCCAGCCTGAGAATGATCAGTTCTCTGTTTGCATGGTTGTACCCGGTCACAGAAGTAGAGACTCCAGGCAAAGTGAAAGTCTCCCCTAAAGTCTTGCCGTCAGTGGTCACAGGGGTCAGCTCTTGAGTGTCAACACAGCCATTTTGAACAGTCCCATTTCAGTGGAACGATAAAACACAGAACCAGTCACCTCCATAGTTAAAGACCTTTCAGCAATTTACTAAGTGCTGCATTTCCTCCCACTTTTATACATGTGTGAAATACGTCACGAGAGCATTGATAACCACCCTTGTGAGGCTCCCCACTGCTGCAGTTCATTTGAACATGGCAGCCAGCGTTGTACACACATTACAGGGTTCAACATGGGTATGTCAGAGGTGTAGTGATCAAGTTGAACCCTGAGGATGTATTAGCCCCCAGGTACAAAACTAGTGCCTGGGATTCCAGTAAACTCTGCTTCTGATTTAGATCATAAGTAAGCAGAGAAGACGAGTGAGTTATGATTGGAGGAGTGAATGTCATGGCAGACTCTGCTGAAATCTTTTTTTTTTCTCTTTAGGATTCCCATCCAAGGAGTTGAAATATTTGTCCTCCTGGGTGACAGCGGGCTCATCAGTAGCAGGGATGACATAAACAGGCATTGGATTTGTAGCAAGTCCAGCAGCTATACCTTACAGTGTAAGGAGCTGAAGCAGTTTGCAACCCCATAGGAAGAACAATATCAACCAACCAGAACCTTGAGAGCTCCCAGGGATTAAACCACCACTGAAGAGTAACACATAGATGGACTCATGGCTCCAGCTACTTATGTAGCAGAGCAGAGAATGGTCTTACCTGGCATCAATGGGAGGGAAGGTCTTTGTTCCTGTGAAGGCTTGATGCACTGGAATAGGGGTAGTGAGGTGGGAGTAGATGGATGGATGGGTGGGTGGGTGGGTGAGCACCCTCATAGAAGCAGGGGGGAGGGGACGGGAGGTGGGATAGGGTGTTTTTGGAAGGGAATCTGGGAAGGTGGGTAACATTTGAAATACAAATAAATGAAATAAAGAATAAAAAATTAACAAAAGATGGTTTTAAGTTAAATAGGTATTCAGGTGTGAGCTGCTATTCAGATCTTAAACATAAACTAAATCACATCAGTATTAGTAACCTCTACTTTTTTTTCTTTTTTCTTAATTATTTATTAATTTACATTCGAAATACTGCCCCCTCCTGGTATCAACTCCCAGAGTTCTTCTCCCCATACCCCTTCCCATTGCTTCTGAGGGGGTGTTCCCTTACTCCCACCTCCCCATCCCCTCACTCACCCCCATACCACCCTACTTTGGTCATTCCCCTTCCCTGAGGCATCAGGTTTCTATTGGTTATTAGGATGCAGGGATGGTGGACCTCTTTAGAAATTGTTCTTTGGAGCAAATCTCATCTCTGTTGTCAGTAAATCAGCAGTTCAGTATGCAGGCGTCAGCAGTGGCAGCTCATTCTCCTCACAACACTGGAGTCATGATCTCACTGTTAAATTCAAAGCTTATTGCCTGTTTATCACAATCTCTAGGGCATAAGGACGACGTCCAAATAGGGTCGGATAAAGTTATTTATTTAAAAACAGAAGAGATAGTAAGCTTAGGACTTTCCTAAAAAGAGTCAGACATAATTGTCTCAGGAAAGACATAAAGTGAACCGTAGTGCAGGAAGTCCCCAGGAATGCAATATGAAGAGAGTAAAACTTAAGAGTGAAAGACAGAAGGACTGAGATTGCAGCAACCTGCTCAGCTTCCCTGGAACTGTGTCAAACAGCCATGCTGGTTTCATGACTTTCATCCTTTCCAGTGGAGACTGCTGTGCCAGTCACTGTGTTACCAGAGTTAAATTACTGGATTATCAGAGTTGCACTGATTGACATGTTACATCTTTGACTTTTGGGAGTCTTAATATTATATTTATCTTTTAAGACCCTTATCTCTTGTATAAACCTCAAACTTTTTTTCTTAGTCATTGCAAAACAAGTTTCTTTTTTTTTTTTTTTAACAAAGGAACAGTAAAAGGTTAAATTGAAATCTGTTTGTCTTGGTAATATGAGGGCTGTCAGCAGAGCAAACTTGTCTATGAGTCTGCCTTTCTTACTGGGAGACTAAGGAAGTTTAACAAAGAAAGGTCCAATTTTCATATATTAAATGCATTAAACTGACAAAGCTATAGTTAACCATAAACACAATCAGAGATCTGAGGATAAATTTGAACAGAATGTATAAGCAAATGGCCTCTGTATCAATACAATGACAGAGACTTAACTGCTACCTGGGCAATTACCCTAGCCTCCTCCTCTGCAATCTTGGTAATCTCAATAGAGTTCGGTGATTAGGCAGTAGAAGAGGAGGTGGAGCTGGGAGAGAAAGAGAGGAAGGGGAGGGGATAAAAAGAGGAAGGGGAGGAGAAGAAGGAGGCTATCAGCTGTGAAGAACCAGGGATGGATCAAAAGCTGTCCTGGGTAGCAACTTCTTTATAAAGGTTAGATAATTAGTAATAACTCTAATTGTGTGAGCATCTTGTTGATTGAGCATTTCTAAATATATAAATCCTTTAGATAATCATTAAGCTTTAAGAGTCTGATTTCTATTGGGTACTGCAAGGATGGCAGATATTGTCTGAGGTTCAGCTGAGCTTTATGGATGCAGTGAGGTGGATTGGCAGAGCCACCCCCCACATTGGTGTCTTCTGGGTGCCAGGGCCTGTGCATCTAGCTAGCTGGAGCCCTGGTCAGAGCCGAGGAGCAGCAGGAACATGGTGGCTGCCTGGGAACAAGCCGGACAAGGCGCCATTTTCTAAATATCACCCCTACATATATTAATTATTATCTTCTGACAAGATTGTGGTCTAAATAGACTGGTCATATCTGAATAGAGCACACCATAATTTAATGTCAGTAGCAAAAATTATTGACCAAGGCAGGATAGGAATGAACGAACTTTGCTAAATAACTTTGACAGGTTTTTAGTATAAAAACCACACTTTGCTTTAGCTGAGAAAGTGGAGGAGTGCTGGGGACTAATCCAAAGCAGAGTTGTGCAGAAAGCCACATGAAAATCTACAATCTTATAATCTAGTTAATATAGTTTTTGAGACTTTAAATAATCAATTTCTCATGACAATGAGAATACAACCCAACATCAGATTCACCCTGCTGTTGAGTTTTACACATGTCAGCAGTAAATCCCACAGACCCCTTTAGTAGTTTTTTACATTTTTCAGGAGGCCCTGGGAGATGGCTTATGACCAGGCACAGCAGGGGAGGCCAGTCAGGGCCATTGAATCTTGCTACTTCCTCTTTAAGGTCAATTTCATCTTGAGTTAATTTATCACCCTCTAACTCCTCTGTTTTCTTCCCCTGAGCTATCTTCCCTAGGAGAGTTTATCCAAGGAAAAACATTATTTTTAGATTATTTAGAAAGGTGACAATGAGGGAGTTCTCTCATGAGGAGGTGAGCAGAAGGCTCTGGAGTAGACATGGGCTCCTTGTCATTTGCTAGGGCCTAATTATGCTCCAAATAGAAAATGCACCAGAGCCATGTCTACCTCCATTCTTAGTATGCCAGTTGTAAAAACCTTTTTCTACTCTGTCCCATGCTTCTACATCTAATCCCATCTCTGGGTACCAGAGGTGACTGTCTGCACAAAATGGAGGAAATCTGTAACCTGACCAGTATTTACCATAATTCCTCTTTTCTTAAGCACATGCTGAATAATGTAAATAAACATTTTTCTCTCCTTAGGTTCATGTTGCCTCACACTGAGAGAAAAGGCAGCACACAACCACACAGTCACATGCTCACACAATCACACCGAGAGAAAAGGCAGCACACAACCACACAGTCACATGCTCACACAATCACACCGAGAGAAAAGGCAGCACACAACCACACAGTCACATGCTCACACAATCACACAATAAGAATTTCTCACTCTTCCTAACCTGACTCAACAGTCTAGGGGTCCAAGACACCCTGGCGTGAGACTCCTACCGACATCTGAAATCACTTCTCTCTCTTTTTAAAGTAACAATCTCCTTTTCTCCTTTATTAAACCTATCTCCTTGGGTTCCTGTTCTTGGTGTCAGATAGAGAAGTCCAGCTCAGACTGTGTGTTCAAGTGTCCAAGGAGAACATGTGTAGTCAGTGACTATGTAAAGCAGGCACACATACACACTTGGTAGATGAAGCAAGCTTGAACCAGATCCAACAAATTTACATATATTCATATATACACATTTGGGGATGGAGCAAAGCTCCAATAATTTTATATTTTCTCCCACATCTTGCATATCCCAGGAAAATATTTCAAGCAGTATAAAAACCACTATGTGATTACATTATATTTTTAAGTGAACGATTACATGTTTCTTAATACCCTTACATGTCCAAATAGTTTACATACTATGGGTGAAATACAATTGTAAAGCAAATTATTCCTAACAATCCACACAGATTTGTAACTAAGCAACTCGTTATAGATCAGCAAAGTATAAATAAGCAAGATAATTTTCTTAGCCAGTTTCTCTTACTGGCAGGCAGCAATTTGTGGTTACAAAAAAGGATCAATTATTTTATTACTTGTCTTAAAATGTAATCTCATTAAAAATCTTAAAATAATCACAAATCTACAAATTTATATAAAAAACAACCAGTCATTTCTACTTTAAATCTTCCGAATGCACATCTTTTTTCTCTGCTTCTCTCCTGCTTTCTCCCCATTCCTCCTCTCCTGGCCTGGTTCAGTCTACTTTCTCTTCCTGCTCATCTTCCTTCCAGATGCCTCTGGCTGTACTTTCCCTCACAGCTACAGTAGAAACCTCCCCTACACCATGTCCTGAGCAGTCATGTCCTCCATTCATTCACCCTCAGGAGGCCCACTATAGAGAAGGGAGTAGAGAGGAACAGTTGGCTCCAAGACAGTTTGTGTAGCCATGTTTTATAAGCTGTGTAAAGTTTATCCTGGGGTTATTCAAATGGTGATTTCTCTGCCCTCACACCTTGTTGCAATCTGGACACTGCATTGTAATGTGTATACCAAGAATCTCCTGTTTCAAATTAGTGTAAACAGTTCTAACCATTTTCGCTCTGCCTAGGCAATAAATGCTGATCACCCATTGTGAAGTGAGTGCTATATCCTTTAGAGATTTACTTATCAAGTGAGTCTGAGGCCAGCCACAGCTACACAGTGAGGTCCTATTTCCAAAATAAATAAATAAACACTTGCTTTTAAATGAAAAGCTGTTTGCTTTGTCAAATAATACAGCGTTTAGCAGTTCTGATTATTTTATTTACTGTATACTACATTCAGTGTCTCAATCCCCTCTCCTATCTTGTGATCCTGTTTCTCAAAACAAAACAAACAAAACAGCAATAACAAAACAAATAAACAACCTCTCCCCAAAAACCTTCAAGTGCTGTGTGAGTGGGTGTTCTGCTGAAAAGTAAGAATAAACAAGCCACAAAATGAACAAGTTTGACTTGTTACCAATGAACTTGTTCGGAACTGCCCAGAGTTACACAAAACTTCCTGTCTGGTTTCATTTGTAGTTGAGACTCACTCAGCTCAGGGATGAGAGGCTCACAGGATAAAGTCTTCCATGAGATTAGTGAAGACAGAGGTCACTACTACAAACCACCTACAAGAGGGAGAAACAGGTATATATTTAATGTATTTGAAACGAATTAGAAAGGCAGAGAGGAGTGTCACCGTTGTCTCACAGAGAAGAACCTCCTGCCGGTTAGCCGGTCTGGACAGGTCTCTGTAGATGTGAAGGTGCTTGGAGTCCTGTGTTATGTCAGTTACTCTGTTGTGCACACTGTGATGGAGTGCTATTGTGATGGAAAAAAATATGTATTAAGTTTTAACTACAGTGTCTAAGAGACCTATAAAACTAAAAACAAAACAAAACAAATAAACCCCAGATAATCCTGTAAGGCCTCTTGCTCAAGGATGCATGACTTCTCTTACACACACACACACACACACACACACACACACACACACACACACACACA
>NW_021620828.1:4478634-4590612 GCF_004785775.1 Grammomys surdaster
ACACACACACACACACACACACACACACACACACACACACACACACAAAGAAACAATGCTGTCCAGGAAAAGGACATACTATGTGGAATTGTTAACTGATAACTCTGCCAAGACAGGGTAAGCAGTTCTTTATAATTCTGTTTTACAAAGGGCTGTCAGATGATTTTGGGCTAGAATGCTGAAGATTGATGCTCCAACATTTTGAGGAATGAGGGACTGTCTATCTTGGTCAGATGTCTCTACAAATTGGTTAAGTTTTGGAAGCTATGTTTTGTGCTTCCTATATGTTCATGTAATGTTTAATTTGCCCTTGGATTCTGGTGGGATTAAAGATAAAGTATAGTCTCATAGTCAAGTCAAGTTGTTTAGCATTGAGAGAGTTGATATAGATTTGAGAGGATGGTTTTCAGATGGTAATACGAGCTAAAACCAGAACATAATTGAGGTATTGAATTGCAAGCTCTTTAAGTTAGGATTGGTGGTAGAGTGCTTTATTAAAATTGACAAATATGATGGCCTGGGTGTTAAGTGTATCTTATACTTTATAATTTTCATTAATTGTGATGGTTGTGCTCAATTTATATCTGAGATAAAAGAGGTTTTTAATTGGACAAAAGGGGGGAAATGTTGTGGGTTTTCCTGGTGCTGTTTGTATTCTGATGTTAATTCAGCTTCCTCAAGAAGGGCTGTCCCGACAAGGAGCATGTGTGGTTTTTCGCATGGACTTATTGGGGTTAGAAATTTACTGCAACACAAGAACACATTAAAAGATCATTTAACACAAACAAGTAGGCTTTATTCCAAGGGTGGAGGGATGGTTTAATATATGGAAATCCATCAACATAATCCACTATATAAACCAACTAAAGGAAAAAAAAATCACAGGATCATTTGTTTAGGTGCTGAAAAAGACTTTGACAAAACACAACACCGCTTCAAGTTAAAAGTATTTGAAAGATCAAGAATTCAAGGCATATACCTAAACATAATAAAAACATTATACAGCAGACAAACGGCCAACATCAGGTTAAATGCAGAGAAGCTTCAAGCAATCCCACTAAAATCAGGGACAAGACAAGGCTGCCCCCCTCTCCATATCTATTCAATATGGTACTTGAAGTTTTAGCTAGAGCAATTAGATAACCAAAGGAGGTCAAAGGGATACAAATTGGAAAGGAAGAATGTCAGGAGCCATAATAGGACAAGCTAATAATTAGCAGTTGATCATCCTGAAATGCTTGCCTCGGATTATTATCTGTGACAAGTGTGCCACATCAGCAAGGCTATGCTGGACATATTTTAGGAAAGATCCTGCTATTAATATGCTTTTCCTATTATTATTATTATTAATATTATCAAACATATATAGCAATCACTAAGCAATAGCACTCCCCTTTGGAGCAGGTCTCTGTAGACCCACGAAGATGTACTGTCTTGTAGTGATGCTATATAGACAAATTGACGACTTCTTAAGTCTTAATGATGATCCTATAAGAATTCCTAAAATTATATCAATGATCATTTAGCTCTTTTTATAGTGGGACTGATATTATGTCCCTTTCTGGTAGTCAAAACTGCTATGAGAACTCTGCCAGTCTCCAAAATGTCATTAGTTAACAGCACTTAGATAGTAACCAGACTCTCTCCTGCTCAGAGCATATTCCAAGGTGGTTGTAAAACAATTAACCAAGGGTCACTAAAAGGGAACTCACGATTATGATTTATTATAGGTGCTAGGACAGAAGAGAAAATATTGCCTGGGTTTATCTATACAAAACTTCACTGATTTCTTAATTATAGTTTTAAACCTTCAGTGAACCTGTGGAGCTAGACAGGTGATGGATGTTTAGTCAGATAATTACTCCTAATGGATATGCATGTAAAAATTATCTGTTGTAAACTTCTATTTCAATTTATGATTTGAATTTTGGTGTGAACTTGTGATGAACTTTGTAACATGTGATCATGTACTCGGAATGAGGTATAAGTACTGAAGACAAAGACAGACGTTTGTTCATTAGGAGTTGTCTGCTCTCCCCTTTCTTTCTTCCCTGCTTAGAATTTCCCCACTTAGAATTTTTCCTTTGTTAGAATTTTTTCCTTTTCCTCACTTAGGACCTTCCCACTTTTCCCCTTAGATAGCTTTCATAGGTAATTTCTTAGTAATAAACTATAATAACTTTTTTAAGTGTCTTTTCTTCCTGTGACTTCAAACTAACAGACCTAAGTTAGAGCCTGGCAGCGCCTGCAGAGACAGATCAAAGGCATTGCTTAATCCTCTGCTGTCCCTGGGCGGAGGTGCTAGTGCAGTTTCCTGCCTCACAGGAAAAAACAGATAGCAGGTCAGCTACAGTAGACTAGTAAGTAAACTTTAGTAACATAGAGAAGTAAACCTTATTATACAGCAACCTTAAATATCTCGTAAGACCAAAGTCTTACCCCGAATCTCGTAAGACCAAGTCTTACCCCCGCCAACGCTCTTCCAATTCCTAACTCCCTCGGCTGCCTCAAGAGGAACCGACCTGAGGAGAAGAAAGAAGATCACCTTCTCCTCAGACCAAGCCAGGTACAGCTCCCGGCAGAAGTCAAGGTATCACAATTTGCAGATGATATGATAGTATACACAAGTGACCTCAAAAATTTTACCAGAGAACTCCTACATCTGATAAACACCTTTAGCCAAGTGGTTGGACACAAAATTAACTCAAACATATCAGTATTCTTCCTCTACAGAAAGGATAAAGTGGCTGAGAAAGATATTAGAGAACTAGCACCATTCCCAATACTCACAAATAATATAAAATATCTTGGTGTAACTCTAACCAAGCAAGTGAAAGATCTGTATGACAAGAACTTCAAGTGTCTGAGGAAAGAAATCAAAGAAGACTTCAGAAGATGGAAGGATTTTCCATGCTAATGGATCAGTAGAATTTACACAGTGAAAAAGGCCATCTTACCAAATGCAATCTGCAGAATCAATGCATTCCCATCACAATTCCAATCAATTCTTCACAGAGAAAAAGCAACTCTCAATTTCATAGGGAATAACAAACAGTCAAGGATAGCATGAATAATTCTCAACAATGAAAGAACTTTTCCAGGAATCACCTTCCCTGATCTCAGTCTGTACTACAAAGCAATAGTGATTTAAAAAACAAACAAACAAACAAGCAAGCAAACAAACAAACAAACAAACCTGCATGGCATTGGTACAGAGACAGAGAAGTAAATCAATGGAATAGAACTGAAGACACAGAAATAAAGTCACACACCTATGGTCACTTGATCTTTGACAAAGAATCTAAAACCGTACAGTGGGAAAAAGAAAGCATTTTCAACAAATGGTGGTGGCCTAACTGGTGGTCTGTATGTAGAAGAATGAAAATTCATCTATTTTTATGTCCTTGTACAAAGCTGAAGTCCAAGTGGATCAAGGACCTCCACATAAAATGAGGTACATTGAGTTTAATAGAAGAGAAAGTGGGAAATAGCCTTGAACACCTTGGCACAGGGAAAATTTCTTAAACGGAACACCAGTGGCTGAGGCTCTAAGGTCAGCAATTGGCAAACGGGATTTCATGAACCTGAAAACCTTCTGTAAGGCAAAGGACACTGTCCATAGGACAAAATTATAACCTACAGATTGGGAAAAGATCTTTAGTAACCCTACATCTGATAGAGGGCTAATATCAAATACCCCAAGATCCCAAAAAATCTATTAAGCCAATTAAAAAATGGGGTACAGAACTAAACAGAATTTTCAACTGAGGAATCTTGAATGGCCAGGAAATGCCTAAAAAAAAAGTTAAACATCTTTATTTATCAGAGAAATGCAAATCAAAACAACCCTCAGTATCTACCTTACACCAGTCAGAATAGTTAAGATAAAAAACTCAGGTGACAACATATGCTGGCAAGTATGTGGAGAAAGAGGAACACTCCTCTATTGCTGGTGAGATTGCAAGCTGGTATAACCATTTTGGATGTCAATCTTCCCTATACTCAGAAAACTGGAAATAATTCTTTCTGAACAATCAGCTATACCTCTCCTGGGCATATATCCATAAGATGCTCCATTATCTCACAAAGACACTTGCTCAACTATGTACATAATAGCCTTTTTTATAATAATCAAAAGCTGGAAACAACTCAGATGTCTCCCAATGGAAGAATGGATACAGAAAATGTGATACATTTACACAATGGAATACTACTCAGCTATTAAAAACGAGGACTTCATGAATTTTGCAGGCAAATGAGTAGACCTAGAAAATATCATCCCAAGTGAAGTAACCCAGACAGAAAAGGACATACCTAGTACTCACTGATAAGTGGATATCAGACCAAAAGCTCAGAATACTCGTGATACAACTTATAGACCATATGAAGTTTAACAAGACAGAAGGCCAAAATGTGGATGGTTCAATATCACTTAGAAGAGGGAAGAAAATAATCATGGGAGTCAGAAGGAGGAAGGGACCTGGGTGGGAGAGGGGAGGGGAAGGGAAAAGGGGGTGGCAGAATCAGGTATGGGAAGAGAAAGGAGAGAAGTCCAGAGAGTCAGGAGAATGAATAGAAATATGTAGCACTGGGAGTGGGGGTGGGTGATAGAAGGAGGAGGGGAAATCACTAGAAAGTATCAGACCCAGGGATGCAAGAGAGTCCTAGGACTCAACGGTATGACTAAATGCCCCCAAAATGAGGAGGTAGAACCTGAAGAAATTACCTGCAGTAGATGGATTTGAACCTCGATCCCAATTGATGGATGGGGCCACCCACCCATCTCAAAAAATTCAACCCAGATTTGTTCCTGTCTAAAGGAAATTCAGAGACAAAAAATGGAGCAGAGCCTGAAGGAAAGGCCATTCACAGACTGCCCCATCTTGGGATCCATCCCATTGGCAGACACCAAACCCCTACACTATTGCTGATGCCAAGATGTGCTTGCAGACAGGAGCCTGGTATGGCTGCTTCTGAGAGGCTCTGCTAGTACCTGACTAAGACAGATGCAGGTACTCATAGACAACCATTGGACTGAGCTGGTGGACCACAATGGACAAGTCAGGGGAAGGTCTGAAGGAGCTGAAGGGTTTTACAACCCCATAGGAAGAACAACAATATTAATAACCAGACCCCCCTTCCCCCTGAGCTCCTAGGGACTAAAACACTAAACAGAGAGTATATATGGATGGGTCTATGGCTCCAGCTACACGTGTAGCAGAGGATGGCCTTATCCTGCATCAGTGGGAGGAGATGCACTGGGTCCTGTGGAGGCTTGATGCCCCAGAGAAGGGAGATGCTGGAGGCATGAGGCAGGAGTGGGTAGGTGGGTGGGGGAGAGCTCTTTGATAGGCAAAGGGGAGGGAGAATGAGGTGAGAGGTTCCTGGAAGGGAGACCAGGAAGGGGGACAACATTTGAAATGTAAATAGATAAAATAATTAATAATAAAAAATAAATTGCTGACAACAGTAAAGTTTTGGTGAGGCAAAACCAAAGGAGACAGGCACAGTAGAGAAAGGTTGCGTATGTCTAGTGATTTTCTGAAGTGAATAGAGTTATATTTGACTGGTGTCCAATGGCACAGCCGAATGGTAGACTTCACACTTCTCATATAGAAGGCTTTGAGTTTGATCCCTGGCTCCACACACAATAAAAATGCCTTCGATTAAAAAAAAGAAAAAAGAGTACCTTTGCACCGTCGAAATCTAAAACATTTCTCAGCTCTGTTTGTTTCCTTTACAGTATAGCATGCTTTTCTGTCACTTATCCCTCCCATATTTGCAAATCTGGAGGGTGAGGTCAGACCTAGACTCCACCCACAAGCTACCAAACTGTCTTCGAAATGTCTTCCTTCATCAGAGGCTCACTGCTTCAGCAAGAAGATAGGTGGTTCCGAGCCTCCCTCCTCAGATTGCTTGGAAACGGTAAAACCGTAAGTATTTAATGAATGGTTAACAAAACTAAAGAGAGGGAGGGGAGCTTCGCCTCACTTCAGGGGAGCTGGACCTCACTCCGGTTAGCCTGCCACAGAGGGTCTCTATAGATTGGTGGAGGCTGGGATGGGGTGGAGGGTGAGGAGCCCTGCAGTGGGCTGGAAATCACTGGTGCCATTCTGTATTTTTCTAGTATGGCCTAAGTTACTTAAATGTGTTTGGGGAAGTGCAACCAACGGAGAACTTGTTAGTACCCTCTTGCAGGGCATCTGGAATTTGCACTCCACTAACTTAACGCGAAGTGTATAAACAACGTGCTCCCAACAAACCATGAGGCTGGGATTTATTGTGCTACTCACTGTAATTAAACTGTGGTGTTGTAGGTGTTAAGTTTGAACAAACACCCACTCCCCGACAACACCCCTCACCCTCAGTCTTACAAATACCCTCAGGCTCTCCCTTGGGGAAAAGTCTGTGTGTCTCCAGTTGGCTTGATGGCCTGCACTCATATTCAATTCTGAGATCCCTGCTACTGCAGAAGAAAATGGTTCTTTTGAGCTTGTAAATCAGAGTAGTTGTCCAGATTGCTGGAGGATTGACTGGAGGACCGGCAGGTTATCAGTCACATTCTGTCACCCACATTCAGACTCCCACAGTTAGTGGTGCACTTCCTCTCCCTGAAACCTCCAAGCTTTCAGAATGTCTCCCTCTTCCTTAGGACAACGGTAGCACGTATCAAGTATACTCTTCTAGTCTTAAATGACTCTTGTGGCATCAGGGAAAGATCTTGGTTCTAGTGTTAGATAGTGTATCTCAGGTTTTTTCCAGTAGGGTGGGAGTGGGAGATTTATCCCATCTGCAAATCCATCTACAGTTTTAGTTCATAACAAATGATGGGAAAAAATTTTGAGATTTCTATTTAAAACTGCATTGTCTCCAACATTTGAAACGTTTGAGAAACATTTATATTTTATTTTATAACTCTCTTTCCCTTTAGTTTATAAAATTATTTTACATGTATGGGTGTGTTTCCTGTATGTCTGTGTGCACTACATGCATGCCCGGTGCCCACAGAGGTCAGAAGAAAGTGTGGAATCCTCTAGAACCCGACTTAGACAATTGTGAGCCACCATGTTTGTGCTGAAAATGAACCAAGTTCTCTTTCTACAAGAGCAGCGAGTGCCCTTCACTGCTGAGTCGTGATTCCATCCCCACCTTAATGTTTTTGTTTAGTAATAAAATATCAAATTTCTTGAAAAACAGAGTTCACAATTATTGTTAGATCAAGAGCCTAGTTCTTCTACAGTGGACAGCCTATTCGCTATGATGATTGGAAACACTGTTCTAGGAGGTGAGGGGTAAGCTGCAGAGGAGGGAGTTCTAACCATGCCTCCCTTGAATCCTAGGGCCCTACTCAATGCCCTACTCAGTGCACACCTAAGGACCCTCCCCCACAGCTATTGGGGCCCTTAAACAGAATGTAGAACAGGCTCTCCTTGAGGCAGAGTAGCAGGTGTGATCTGTCTGCTGCCTCTGACTGCGAGTTATGACCAGGTTCCACCAAGTCACATATTCCTCACAGTAAAGCAGAGCACCCCTGTGTTAGGAAAACCTGGAAAAGTAAAGATTTCCTTTGTTCTTCGGAGTTTTCTCTGGGCTAAAACTGGCAGCCAGGTCCTCACAGTAGTGGCCAAGGTCCATAGAGTAACTGAATTTGGTGAAAGTTGCGATTTCTGCTGTCTGCACACCGGGCTCTCTAGAAGCTGCCGCGGCTTCTCTAGCATTTTCACCTCCTCTGACTAACACCCAAAGAGAAAGCTCATGAGCAATACTACAGTTTCTCACATAAGTCAGATGCTTCTGAGGGCTTAGAGGCTAGCTGAACAGCAGAGGGCCTTAAGAGAGCCCATGACTAAGCAATAAGATGGTTCTAAAATGGCGGCTTCTTCATCACCTTCCTGACCTGAGAACAAAACTTGGCTGCTTAAAACAAAGGCCCGGGCAAGCCTTTTCTCCAGCCAGTGGCGGCCCCTGCTCATGAGCATGTCTCCAAACAGTTCAAGGCCAGAGTTGGATGTGTTTTGTTTTGTTTTGATTGACACATTAAAACTAAGGGACATGCTCTTTGTTTCTTTATGGTGAATATAGTCAAAATCCATTGGGCTAGCTTTAGAAATACTGGACATTATTGTGAATAATATTCATCCTACTGTGACTTTGAGCACCAGATTTGATACCACTTTAAAGAAAATATTTTCTATTCCGTCTCTACTCCCCGCAGCCCCTGATAAAAGATATTTTTCTTGCTTGTGTGTTGTAACACTGTTTACAACAGCCACCACATGGAACACACTAATCGGTTTATTTGTTGACTTAATAAGCCAATTCGAGCTGAATTAAATGTAGAAAGGCATATGTATTTCAGAAGTGTTCCAGGGCAAGTTCACCAGTCTCGGGGGACAAGACTGAAGAAGTCCTGCCCAGGATAGGGCAGGGAAGTTTTTCTTTTTTATAGTTTGTAGGTGAAGGAAAATGACCTGTCTGCCATAGGCTGGGCTTGACCCCAAGTGTGGTCACCTGGGTCTGGGAGAAGTTTGCTACAGCTGCCAGGATATCGAACTGGGCTTTTGGTGCCATGGCTGCGGTGGAGGGAGGTGGGGGATGTGAGCCTAGTCGGAGGCTCCAACCAAACCGACATCAGCATCTAGCAGTGGATGAGTGTGGAAAAACTGTGATACATACTTCCATATAAAACGGAATACTATGTAGTAATAAGATAGGATGTCTTCCGTGACAACATGTGTGGAGCTCGGTGACATGCTGAGACAAATTTGTCAGGCATTGAAAGCTTAATATTGTTCATCCATCATAGAGGAGATAGCTAAAATCAGACAGGAGTTTACAACCTTTTCTTGGATTTGGAAAGATTTTTTAAAGCACAATGCAGAACTAGAAATCACAATGAAACCACTCCTTTAAAATATGAGGGAGTTTAGAAATCTCCCAAGCTTTACTTTCTACAGGGAGTGTGAGGAGATCTGAGGAGTTCTCTCAGGGGAAGTAGGTTGCTCACAGCAACACATGGCTGAGACGTGCTGGAGCTGGAAATGAGCATATGAGAATTTATTATGCTTTGGTTTTATACTTTTTATAACTAGAAAGAACAAAGGTTGAGAGTTCTCTGTGGATCCAAATCCAAAGGCCACAGTGCAGTGCTCAAAGCGTTCTAATCCTACGTATCCTTTCTCCTGGTTGTTAGTGTAGTAGAAGTTTCCTGGTATTTTAGGTGTGTGGAAATGAGGAAAATGCAATGGTTAAAGTCAGTGGAAACTTTGTAAAAACTATAATCTGTATCCAGTATAATTAATTCACTTGGTATACATTTCCATGAATTTTGAAAACATATAATCAGGTGTACTTTATCAAGATATATAGAGTCTGGAGAGTTGGCTCAACCATTGAGAGTATTTATTGCTCTTGCAGAGGCGTAAGGTTTCATTCCCAGCACCCATCCCTAACTCCAATTCCAGGGATCCAACATACTTTTCTAAGCTCTCCTAATACTAGGCATGCATGGAGTATACATATATACATACATATACATACATACATACATACATACATACATACAGGTGGACACAGCACTCTTACAAGTAAAATTCAAAAGACTAAAACATGACTTTTCAAAGTGTATACAGACCCCTACCTTTCCCCTATTTCCCCATTGTCTGTTGCAGACACACTCACTGCTCCTCTGCCTCAGCCGTAAGTACTCACCTTTCCAGATGCCATAAAATGGATCCACGAAGCAGAGACTTCCCACCTGAGTTCTTTCAGCTTGTCCCAGCAGTACCCTCTGCCCATCACTCACAGTGCAGAGCCTATCAGTAGCCTGTCAGGAACAAGCACTGCTGCTAGATCCTGAGAGACTGCGTCCACTGCACCGCTGACACAGAACCACGCTCTGAATTCAGAATTTTGCATGAATCTCACCAGCAAATATTATACAAAGAGGTTATGAAAAGCTGGCAGGAAACTTCTAGAGAAGTGAGAGGAGGAAGTGAGTATGGCAGTTGGGAGTCTCTTCTCAAAGGAAACTGCATGGGGCCCACATCCTGTAGCTCTGACCTCAAGTTTGCATAAGCTTACTGGCAGGTTGAGTTTAGGGACTTTTTGGGTAAGAAGCCTTTGGAACATTTGTCCTGTTAAAGTGACACAAGACAGAGCACACACAAGCCTGTTGTCCAAGGTGTTTCTTGTGTTGAGAGAAGGTTTACCTTGTTATCAGCCTGGGGATATTTCAATGGTCACAAATGTGTTATTTTCACAGGGATCCTGAAAGGTGCTGCAAATATTCACATAAAGATTTCTTGCAGCTTGAATGCAGGCTGTCCTTTGCAGCGTGGGGATATGTGGGTAGGATGGGAGCATATCATATTTTACACTTACAGACAGCTTTGTAGTAGCTGTACAATTTAACCTTAAAAAGGTGTTAGATCTACGTCAACAGCAACATCAATGTATAACCATCCTGTTATGCAGACAGTGATTTTGCTCTTCAATCTAAGATGACTTTTGCCCAAGACAAGTTCACAATCATTCTCCCTCAGTTTTCTAAAACTCAAATGTCTTTACGATATTAAGTGTCTTGCTTGGGTGTATATGTGGAGAGATGGACTGTAGTAGTTTGAGTCTTTTTTGTAGCAGACAGATAGCAGACTGTTTGAGTAGCAGACATTGGAGCAATGCTATCCTTTCCCTGTCTAAAACCTTCCGTCGCTGTTAAGTGTCTGTTGACCGTGTGTTTGATGTCAATCTGGAGTCCTGTTTTCTGTTCTGCTGTGTTGCTTCAGTGTCTACTCTGTTGATGGCACCAGGCTTTCATTCCTGTTCATATGAAGACATGAGGCATTAGATTAGGCCTTGCGATCTTTCTGATTTTGACCTCTTCTTTTTCAAAATAATTTTTGACCATGCTGTTTTCTTTTGAATTTTCATAGTACCTCTCATATAACTTGGTGCTATGATTTTTTTTCTGAAGGCAACCACCCCTCAGGAATATGTTGCACATATACACTTGTTCAGGACTTGTTGACATGTGAGGAATATGGAGTGTTCCAGTTCGTTATGTGTTTAGGGCTGCCTTGATTTTTTTCTTTTGGATTTCAAAAATTTAACCTGTATGATTTTTTGGCCTGCATCGATATCTATGGATCATGTGCATTCCTAGTGCCCGCCAGGGTTAGGAATATTGTCAGATTTCTTAAATCTGGAATTACAGAGATTTGTAAGTTGTTATATCGGTGCTAGAACTGAACCCAGGCCCTCTGCAAGATCAAGAGTGCTCTAAACCACTGAGCCAACTTTCCTATTCTTATTTCTTTCTGACTTTACATGGAATTTTTGTTTTGCTGATTATGAGCATCCTATTTTTAGATTCATAATTTTATGATTTTTAGCATTACTGTAAAGAGCACTGTCTTAGATATTAATTTCCACCTTACAGGACTATATAACTGAATTTACCATGCTGATGTTCCATCCTGCAGCTTTGTAAACTCAGTTTTTATATCCAGTAGTCTTTTGAAGAATTGTTAGAATTTCTATGTAGCTAGAACCATGACAAATGTGAAGAGAAACACTTTCACATGTTTCCAAGAACTGTAAACCTTCTTTCCTTCTTTAAGAAACTCATTTTATGTACATGGTTGTTTGCCTGCAGGTTTGTGCATCACATGAATGCCTGGTGCCTACAGATGCCAGAAGAGGGCGATGGATCCCCCAGAACTGGAGCTGTGCATTGTTGTAAGCTACCTTGTGGGTCCTAGGACTTCAACCCAGTTCCTCTCAAAGAGCTGCAAGTGGTCTTAACAGCTGAGCCATTCTCCAAACACCTGATCCTATTTCTTTGCCTGGCAAGGACCTTCTGGGAAAAGTTTACCTGGAGCAATGTGCAGACATCCGACTCTTGCTCTTGATTGCTGGGAAAACATTCATAATTGTACCATTGGAGAATGAAGCAGACTGCTGCTGGACTTATAGTTTTGTTTTTAATGGATAATTTTTGTAGAGTTGAGGAAGTTCCATGTACTTCTATTTTTCACATAATTTTGTTGTGTTTATTGAGATATTTCTAGTTTTTCCTCTCTTTTTATTTTGTTAATATGTCTAATTGCATCAATTTTTTTTCCTAATGTTTCCATAGCTCCTTCTAACCAGGGTACTTTTTATGGAGCAAAATCCAGATTTTTGTTGTTTGCATTTCACTGGGATCTCCACTCCCTCCATTCTTGTTCTTTTATTATTCACTCAGAGTTCAGTGACCAGAAGACTCCCTGGCAGAAGCTCTGTTTCCACCCTCTCTAGACTTCTTTCTATCATGGACATCTTTTGTGGACTAGGGCCTTCTCCAGAAGGGTTGGCAGAAGCCTTTCTGGAAGTTATAGGCAATTGTAAAGTGGGTTTGTGCTAAGTTTATTTTATTTTCCTTAAGTAATTATTTGAAATTGGCATTCTTATATTTATATTTTACAGATAAAATGCTCCAAGTTGTATCCTGTGTGTTTCCTGCTAAGTGTTGTCACTGGCGCTGTGGAGTGATCATGATCACGGTCCTCACTGCAGCTGTAGTTGCTCTTTCTGCTGCTTTGTCAGGTAAGTGACTTATTCTCCAAATTCTGCAGCATTCTGTCCACATTCACACTGTCAGTTTTACTACTGACCTCTGTGAGCCAGACATTGTGGGAAGGGCTCTAGAGAAAACACACTGGAAGTTCCTGTTCTCTGGGAACTTAGGTTCCAGCAGGAAGATGCAGTGAAGGAACACACAGGCTGTGGTGTGCACAGGAGGCCACACTCAGCATCCCTGGGAAGATGATACCCAATAGGTTCCAGACAGAGATGCAAGGGACATAGGTCCACTTGGGGGGACTGTCCAAGGCAGAGAATAAGGAGAGGAAAACTCCAAAGAGGACTTAAGGAAGGGTGAGGACAGAGAAGTGTGATATGGCCAGGAAGATACAGTGTCTCCCACCATGACCCATGGGTCAACTGCATTTTGAAAGTATTAAATGAAAAGTTTCTGAAGTAATACATTTATAGGATTTTCATACCACACTGTTCAGAATACTGTAATAAAAACTTGCACTGTCCACTTAAGTATGTGAATCTACCTTGAGTGCAATGTGTCCACACTGTATACACTACCTACCTAAAAGTTCTCACTGCTATCTCAATTATTTAGGCTGCTTGTCAAAGTATGTGTCCATACACAGTGCTTGATGATCCAACAATCTCTACTGCCATTCAAAGCACAGAATGTGATGCTATTATAGAAATGCACTTCCTGGGAGCCTCACAGCTGAGCTCAGGAGGGTATTCCAAAAAGAGAGAAGACATGCTTGTTATGATTTGTTGTATTGTCTATATTTTAGTAAGACCTACAGAGCAGATCTCAATCAAAAATAATACCCATGCTGCTTGTCAGAGGAACTGGACTGAACTTGGAAATAAATGTTTTTGTATTTCTGAATATTCAAGTAACTGGACATTAAGCCAGGACTTCTGCATGGCGCAAGGGGCCCAACTAGCTCGAGTTGACAACCAGGAGGAGCTGGTAAGAAATGGGCAGGGATTGTGTTTTCTGTTTATTCTGTTGAATCTTTTGTTGCCTTGAGATAGTTACAGATGAAGCATGAGGAAGGATCCCATCCCAAGCACATGGAGACATGGGGAATGTGTGAGTGTGTGCCATTTGCTGATGCTTCACTTCTGACTGGAGCCCTGTGACATTCAAGAAATATTCTCTCATTTAGTGCTCATAGTCAGCTGGAAGGTCAGATAGGCCACTTTACTGGGATACCTGGTGGTCATGAGCTTGTTCCTGTAAGATGGCACATGTTTTAGACAGAGAGTGACAACTGTTAATAACTGCAAAGGGAGGTTAACCCATAACTATCCTGGTCACTGAGGAATGTGTCACTACATTTGGTACTTTAATTCAAATGAGGTCCTTTAGAATTACAGATGTCAAGTGGATCCACTGAGAACTGGTGACTAGTACAGCTCCAAAGTCTGTGAGCCTCAGTTCCACCCTCCTGATGTCTCTAGAGGAAGCTGTGGACTGGAGAGACTCCAGGTTCATCTGAAACAAAGACACACATGTATTCTCAACTTTTTGTGTTTTATGACAGGATTTCCTAGGGAGTTACAAAGGGGGTACTGACTGCTGGATCGGCCTCCACAGAGAGTCATCAGAGCACCCTTGGAAGTGGACAGATAACACTGAGTATAACAACTGGTGTGTTTTTGGAATGTTTTTCCTTCTTCTGTGTTTATATGTTGTGATGTGTTTGTGTTGTGACTATGAGGGTTGAAAGTCAGTGTCAAGAGAATCCAATTGTAGTGGGAAGGAAGAAAACAATGAACCTGAGGGCTGGAGGTGGCTCTGAGGTAGAGTGTGTGCTTACATGCAACAGCAAATCCCCCACAAACTTTACATCCTGACAAATGTAAGTCATTGGACACTCTCCCATTCATTAGCCATCATCTTCAAAGCATTTCCATGGTGTTATTTCACTCCAAATATTTAGCATGATGGTGGCATCTGGGGTAGATACTGTCTTCTGTCACCACTTGAAAATCTTTCCTTGATGATAACTGCCCTTGTGTGATGGACACAGCCCTGCTGTTGGCCATCAAGAGCTCTAAAACCCTAGGAAGCTACTTCAGAACTTCAAACCTGAGAATTATCAGTCCTCTGTCTTTAAGGTTGTCACAGAAGAAGAGACTCCAGGGACATTAAGAATCTCCACTTGTCATCAGAGAGCTGTGGGGACGACTCTTGAATGTGACAATAGCCATTTTCAAACTATCCATTTCACTGGAAGGGTAAAACACAGAACCTTCCCATTCCATAATTAAAGACCTTTCAGCAATTTACTAAGTGCTGCATTTTTTCCCACTTTATACATGTGTAAAAATACTTCAGGAGAGCTTTGAAAATCACCCTTGTGAGGCTGCCCACTGCTGCAGTTTCTCATTCTTATTATAAATAAGTGGAGAGGACGAGTGAGATTCGATTGCAGGAGTGAATCAAATGGCAGACTCTGCAGAAATCCTTTTTTTTTTTTTTGCTTTAGGTTTCCCATCCATGGAGATGAAACACATGGCTTCCTGAGTGACAGGATCAGCAGTGGCAGGGGCTACGTTCCTAGGAAGTGGATTTGTAGCAAGTACAGAAGCACCTTACAGTGCTAGTAATTTTGTATTCTAGGTAGAGAGTATGTCCTGGCAATCCTGACAAACACACAACAAGTTATCTACTGCTGCTGCCTCCTTAACAATCTGATAAAATCATTTTCACAGTCAGTGCATAATATGTGATGACATCCAAGTTGACAACTACCTCTGAGAACTATTCACATGTGTGCTTATGAGATCATGAATGTTCCTTAAATGAATAGGTATTCCGGTATGAGCTGGTACTCATATCTGAAACATAAACTAACTCACATCAGTAGTAGTAACCTCTACCTTTTTCCTTTTTTTTTGTTTCTTAATTATTTTATTTATTCAGAGTACATGCCTCATCCTGGTCCCCCCTCCCAAAGTTCTGTATCTCTTACCCCTCCCCTTTGCTTCTGAGTGGGTGCTCCCCCCACCCCACCCTGCCACCCCCTACCCATTCTCACCCATCCTACTTTGGGCATCTTCCTCTCCTAGGGCATCAGGTCTCTATAGGATTAGGTGCATTCTCTTCTACTGAGGCTACACAATGTAGCCCTCAGCTACATATGTCCTGGGGGCCACAGAGGAGCTCATGTCTCCTCGTTGGTTGGTGGCTTAGACTCTGGGAGCTCCTAGGGGTCCAGGTTAGTTGACATCATGCTAGGACAGCCATGCTAGGCTTTTGTCTGCATGCACAACAGTAATAGTGTCAGAGTTTGGTGCCTGCCCATGGGATGGATCCAGAGTTGGGCCGATCACTGGATGGCCTATCCTTTAGTCTCTGCTCCATTTTTTGTCCCTGTATCTTTTTTTTTTAGACAGGAACAATTCTGGGTCAAAAATCTTTAAAGTGGTAACCTCTACTTTTATGATCAGATATGAAGTTTTTTTTTTTGATTATTTGTTTCTTTGCATGACTGAGGCCTTAAAAAATGAAGGCCAAATAATACTGTGGAATGGTTCTATTATCACAAAAAGATGATTATTGTTCTGTAGCCTTCAAATATGTTTAGAATCATCAACATTCTTTTACAAAGTTCAATGACCAACATGAAGTGAGACCTAGGCAGAGTTAAAACCAACATTAATATTATTAATTTAATTAATAAAGAATGTTTGTCAAAATACTTTTAGGCTTACTTCTCAGTTTTCATTTTTTTTTAGTTAAAGTGGACTGAGAACTGCCATAAACAATCTCATTTTACTTTCTTCTTTATTTTTTGAGAATTTCAAACATAACTATATCATTTGAATTTTATTGTCTATTAGATTCATTTATTAGCAAGACAGTTAATTACTGAGCCTTCTTAGGCATTATATTCTTTGCAGTAGTTTGCATATGGTTGAGTTGTAAGAACAAAGTATTTTTTTATTTGATCATTCACTACGTTTCACTGACAAGTCCCAAAATATCAGGTCACATGCTTCTCTTTGTTTAGCTCTGCCATTCTAATTGTATTGATAATATAGATTAAACCTTCCCACACATGCTTATCAAACATTCACTACTAATCTAGATACCCATACCATTACACACACACACACACACACACACACACACACACACACACACAAGATCTACACAAAATCTCCAGTTTGCTGGAATTGGAGATGTATATAGCACACGCAACATACTTTACTATTTATTAACGTATATATTCATTAAAGTATATATTTAGAGCCAATGACATGGCTCAGTAGGTAATGCTACCCTGACACTAAGCCTGACAACTTGAGTTTGGCACCTGGATTCACATGGTAGAAGTTGTCCCATAGAAGAATCCCATAAAGTTGTCCTGTGACAATTTTGTTTGAAACTTGTGTTTTACTCATACAGGAAAAAAAAATTGAAAGTAATAAAAAATGTGGTGTTAGGAAGTAGTTTCCTGAGTTTGCCATCTCAGGGATGATTCCATCTTGCTGGCAGATCCAAACTGAGTTCATCTTCTCAGGTGCCAGCTCCTGTCCTCCTTCTTCAGACGTCTCATGTTTGTCTGTTAACCAGTACAGGATGTAAAGACAGAAGATGCTGTTATCCTGTTATCTAAACTGAGGCACACAAGTCATAAATGTGTTGCTTGTCTTGACTTAAGTGACTCCATGTAGCTTGTCCTTTCCTTTGTTCCCTTATCATTTGAAAATTATGGGCCAGAGTTCAGGAGGGGACCTGGCTGCAGAGGCTGACATAAGGATCCTGAAACCAGGTGCCCCTGATAAGTCCCAGTCACTAATGCTAACTTTCTTGTTTTAAGTCCTTGTGTATAAATATGATTGGTCAGTGCAACAGTCCACCCTGCTACCCCTCACTTTGTGTACCCATCCTATAAAAATGTTGTATAATGTCTCTTTGGATTTGTGGTTCAGATCCCAAACTGGCAGCCTCTTGGAGCACTCAGAAAATAAACTTTTTACTTTCCATTTTCTATCTCTGAAGTGAGTTTTCTCTGCTTCTAACCTGAACCCAACAAAAGTTCTTATATTCTGTGTCTGTTTTGAATCTTTTTTTTTATTATTAAATAAACACGAGCAAATCTCATTCAGGAAAACGTGTTTCTTAGTGTCTATTTCTACTTCATTTCACCTTGTTATTTGTTCAATCCATTTTATTTCAGATAAATGGTGTGACTCTGTTCCTAAAATAAATAAATACCTCCTCATATTGATATTACTTTACATTTAGCAGTTTTAATTATTTTATTTATGGTACATGTTATTCTCAAAGATGGAAGGATAAAAATCACTACCCCAAATCATCATGGTCAAATTAATTTAAGCACACCAAGATAGTCATAGCAACTAGTATTCATATCAACCAAGGTAGTCATAGGTGGTCATATAAACTTTTGAAGCAAATGTAGGGTTTTTTGATGGTTATAAGCCATTTCTTGAAACAGAGACATGATTGAAATCCCTGGAACATGCAGAACCATTTTTAGTTAAGGTTTTAGGTGGGGCATAGTCTAATTCGTGAGAAACAGGTTTGATATAAACAGGCATGAACCCTGTTTGTCTTTCCTATAAGATGGCTTTGAAGCCTAAGATGTATCCAAGCTGGTTCTTCATACAATTCAGTCCATGTTTCAATTCCCTCTTCTATCTTGTGATTTTGTTTCTCTGAGAGATAAAGAACTTCATGTTGAGTGGATGTTCCACTCAAGGGGTGGAAGTTAACAAGCCATCTGATAAATGGGAATCCATCTCAGATTGAAAACAGTCATTCTTCCTCTCTGGTTTCAATTTCAATCTTCCTGTGTCTGAGACTCAGCTCAGAGATGAATCCTGCAGAGGCTGCCCAAGCTTCCATGGGCATGTTGAAGACAGAGCCTATTTCCACAGACCTCCTGCAGGAAGGAGAAATTGGTAAGTATTTATTGCAATTTGAATCAAACTAAAAAGGTCAGAGAGGAACTAAAAAGGGTTTGTGGAGAAGAACCTCATGAATGATAGTTTGTCATGGTGGGTCTCTGTAGAAGAGGAGATGCTGGGAGGCCTCTGTTTTATTAGTTACTCTATTGGAGAATTACTCTATGTAGTACTTAAATATAACCGGGGCAAGAAAAGTGAACAATCAATTAACTACAAGGTCTGAGCCATAGATTTTGTTTGTTCAGTGAATAAAGTGAAGATATGACAATTCCAATGTTTGTATAAGGGGGAGGATTTTATCATAGATATGAGGGAGAGTACAGTCAGAGTTGTCTAGAAGAGTCTACAGCAGGAATAGAAACTTACAGACTGAATGTGGCTAGATTCAGCTTGTCCATGAGAGATGAGAGAGGGAAGGAGACAGAGGAAGACATAAGAGAGAGCATGGCTGAAATGGTAGGGTTATGTATGGATGAGAGGCTGAGGAAAACAAAGCTGAGGCACTGGAGAAGTTTAGGGCAGGGGTCAGGATAAGAAGAGTTGTGAGGTGTCACAGGTACTAAGTGAGCTTTAGGGCTAGCTTGCATTTTTGTTATGATAGGAGGCATGAAAGTCAGCCATTTGTGCTGAGTTTCTTATGTTTGTTTTAAGTGTGTGTATGTGTGTTTGTGTTTAGATTGTGCTAGTTCACTCTGTATCTGGTAATAAGCACTCTGGTGAATCACAGGAAGTTGCTGTAGAACATGCTTCTCATGTCCCCGAGTGAAGGAAACTCTATCAGCACAGCTTTCAATGTGCACCCCTAAGGCAGTTGCCTGTGGTACTGGGGCTTGTGTTTTGAAGATCCACAGTGCTTCAGAAGAAAGAGGAGAGATGAGGTGCAGTGTGAGACTGGACACCCACAAATGCCCACAAATCCTCTGAGATTTTAGGTTTATGGTAAATTATGGAAATGAAGAATCCTGTGGGAGTTCTGTTTCAATCTTCTGAAGGGAACCTGTCTTCTGTGGTTTGAAGACTGTATGTTTCAGTGTTTTATTTTTTATTTCTTCCCTCTTTCCTTACTCTAATTCTGGTTTACTTGCTTGTTTATTTCACCAAAAGAATATTGGATATCCTGGGAAGCAGTGTTCATACATAGCAAAAAAGCAAGTTTGTGAGGAATGTAGGTGTTTTTTACCTAAGCCAAATACACTCATAGCTGAAACAATTTTCTTTCTTTCCTCTTGCAACAACCCCAAGTTCTTTGAGAGAAGGTGTCCCAGTCTGGGAATTTATCTTATCATTTTATACTTGAGATTTTCCATTATAAATACCTAGTGTTAGCATTTTGTTTAAGCTCTGCCCCACAGTTTTCTGGCAATGGCCAGGTATACCTGACTCACTATAAAAAGGCTGCTCGTCCACTCGCCTCTTTCTTGCTCTTGCCTTCTTGCCCTTACTCTGTCCTTACCCCTTTCCTTTCTCTCCCCATCTCCTCTCCCATCTCTCTCCATGTGTTCATGGCCGGTCTCTACTCCTCTGTTCTCTCTGTTCTCTCTGTTCTCTCTGTTCTCTCTGTTCTCTCTCTCTCTCTCTCTCTCTCTCTCTCTCTCTCTCTCTCTCCCCTACCATTTCAACTCCACCCCCACCCCCACACTAGTCCTGAATAAACTCTATTCTATATTATACCATCATATGGCTGGTCCTTCAGAGGGAAGGGGTGCCTGAGAATTGGATGGCAGAGGCACCTCCTTCCCCCATACCTGACTACACCTTCACCAAACTTACTCCCTCTTGCCTTATCTTTTTATAAAACGCAACATTTCATGCTGAGACTTAGATTTAGAGACTCTTCAGGTTTGCATCCCTCCTGCTACCACATGGAGAACCAATGCTTGCTAGGCCAAACATGGAGAACTGGAAAGCCCCTTCCCTCCTCTGGTCAGCATAAATGTCCCCATAGTCCCAGGGGAGAGTTTTTGAGCTTGGAGCTACCCTTGTGCTGCCCTTGAGGATGGAGACATTCAGTCTTTTCACTGACCATTGTTCTAGGATATTTTCACTTGGATGAGCTTTTCCTCTTTCCTCTGAGATTGTTCCTTTCTTGCTTTGGAGAAATTCCATGCCTGCTGTAAACAACTCTGTGCTGCTCAGGGCACAAGCCCAGTGCTTAGTCCCCAGACTCCTACATGACATCCTGGTGATCTGGCCTGGCTGGAAGTCTCTCTGGTATTTAATTCGCACCCTTAGGAAGCTGGTAGGTGTAGTTAATAACCCTACTCTGACCCAATTGGTTGGTCTTCACTTGTAATCTCTCAAGTGGGGCTTCCTGTGCCCTGCCCACCAAGGCTGCCACCACCACTGCCTGGTTGCTCAAGCTCTACTACAGCCCTGAGAAAAGCAGCTTTTGCCCTTCCCCTTTGTACTTTCTCTGTTCTGCCCAGAACTCATGAAGTGAGCTTGAGCCCCGCCACCACTGCTGCATGAAAAGCATACACACAACCCTGTGCTGTCCCTGTCTTCTTAATTCCTCCTTGAGTAGAATTACTTCAGGCACTTCAGTTCCCACAACCACCACAGACTTGGACAGGCTGGGTGGGGCAGTGCCTGCCTACAGCAGGAAGCACTGGGCTGGAGCTTCTGGCTGCTAGGAAGAAGTCCCACAAGACTTGCTTGATCACACTGCCCTCTCTCGATCCTTTCACTGAGGTGCCCATTTTGCTTATGACTCAGCAGGCTGGGAGCCCAGGTGCACTGCAGCCCAGCCCTGATCCCTTGACTCTGTTGCCACCACTATTGTGGCTTCTTGTGATGTGTGCTCTACAGGCTGAGTGTGCACAGGCACCTCAACTGCACATGCATGCATGCTGGTCTCTCACTCTGCAGACTGGCCAATTCCCATGGCCTGCCTGCCGGCTAACTTCTTGTCACAGTCTTGAACATGCCTGGACACATTTACTTTCTGTCACCACTGTCTCAAGCCACCATTGTCAGCTCTCTTATTTCTTTACATTCTGGTCTATACCAACTCTAAGCCAAGTGTTTCTCTACTTATGTAAAATGTATTTTTCTCTACTATGCAACCTGTCGAAGTTACTTAAAAATTAAGATATTCATTCCTAGCCTGCCTTGATAAATAAATAAGTAAATACTACTGTGTTATGCTCTATTTACCAAATACATTTTCAAACAAGTAGTTTAACAAACACAAGTTGTCTAACTCAAAAGTTAAATCGCTACAGCTCTCAATCTTGTCAGAAGTCTGCTAATTTTTAATATACTTAAGCTTATGACAGAGATTCTCAGAGCCTAACAGCTTACCCTCCAAGGTCTCAGAAGATAATGAACATAGCTACAAGAAACTGTCTGGATTGTGTTATTATAAACACTGGAGAAACACTGGAAAAGACGGGATACCTAAGAGTCAAGTGACTCATATTTTCTAAATCAAGGTGGGTCATTTCTCATTTCACAGTTATCTATTCCACAGGAAAAATGCTCTTCGTAAAAGGCTCTTTCTTCATCTTCTGGGCTTGAAAGCCAGACTGACTATGCCCAAGTTGCCATAGAGACCACAGGGAATTGTTTAGCTAGTGAACTATAGATAAACTCAGTCATTTAAAAATCAATCCATGTCTCCTAGATTATAATTTACTTTTCCCCAGATTTCTGCCTACATTGACAGCTAAGGTAACTGTACCTTGACAACCTGAAAACAGACCTAGCTCCTTACCCTACGGTATTCTACTGTTGGGCTGTGGAAAGATGTCTTAATTCTTTGCTGGGCATGGGCTTTTGAACCCTGACTCCCATTGGAGAAACAGCAGGGGTTTGGCTAGACCCCTAGAATCCAGGCTCCTTCACTTGGTCTACATCTCCATTAACCTGCACCTTGCAGACACATTTGGCTTGGAGCAGGTCCTCCCAGAGAGGTTATGTCAACATCCACACCTACAGGTAGAGGGAGTGACTACAGGCTTCAGCCTCGAGAGATTTTCATATTCGTGAGGGCCAGGAGGCATAACTAAATTAAGTTATTCCTTCTCAGTCTCTCCTATTTTTCCCCTCCATATTTAAGCCAGCTCCAACCTGACTTGAAGGGGGTGGAGGAGAACATCCAGATCCAACTACCACACCATGGCAATAAAACTCTTGGAACCCTTGGGCTTCTTCTATCATTAGGGCCTGCCATTGCCAAACCTTCCAGCCTTTGGAACTCCAGACTTTCTTGAATTATTGGGACCCGAGGTTGTCATGGAAAGCCCCACTTCCCCCGGGGTTTACTTCGCCGCTGTTTATTTCCACATTTTACCACTGAATTTATTCATTAATAAGTTTGTTAGCTAGCTAAGACTGTCAGATTTCTTACAGGCTTCATGATAAACAATACAGAAGTTCAGATATTAGCTTTCATACATGTTATCAGTTAGTTCCTTAAACTCTGTTTTCATTGACTAAATGTTTCATATTTCCTCTTTTTGCTATGCCATTGTCCTAACAGTAAACAATAGAGTTCTTAGTCCTAAGGAAAACATTTCCACTATATGATCTTGCTATATAATCACAAATTCCAAGTTGCAGATTTCTTGGATTGTGTTTTAACTAAAATATGATTAACTATATTCACAAAGTCAAGGTTTTGAATATCCTTTGACTCTCAACTATAAACTTAAACTTGTTTCTCATTATATATATTCAGTCCCCTAGACAGAAGTAAAAAGCTCTTCTTGTTCCTTCTGATACACGTAAAGGTCACCTTAAAGGCTGTTCATGTTCTTAATTCATGTTGTTATCTCTTTTGTAAACTTATAAGCTACAGGAAACCTACTCAGATCTACCTCTTCTGGATCAAATAGACGCTATCCAGATTAGTATCCCTGCTAATTGACTGCCTATAGTTTCCATTTACTCCCTATCCCAGAGGGTAGGATTCCTCTGGGTTTCAAATACACATCTAAGAGAAATTTCTTTCTCCCAAACGTACTTAGGTTTATTCTCTACGCATACACACACACACACACACACACACACACACACACACACACACACACATACATATGCCTATAATACATTATATATATAATATGTATGCAGTATAACTGTGCAGTAAAATGTAAACAAAAAGATAACATTCTCCAGTTTGGTTTAATTAAAAGAGAAAAAATTACAAAGAAAAAATTACTGGTATGCCTTAGTTACTATAAAAGGGACTACTTGTCCCTTCGGCTCTTTCTTGCTCTTGCCTTCTTGATTCTGCTCTGTCCTCACCCCTTCCTCTTCTCTCTCCGTTCCCCTCTCTGCTCTCTCTCCACCTGTTGAAGGATGGCCTCTACTCCTCTGCTCTTTCTCTCTTTCTCTCTCTCTGCCTTTCTCTGTCTCTACTACCATCTCAACTCCCCTCCTTATGCCCTGAATGAACTCTATTCTATATTATATCATTGTTTGGCTGGTACCTCAGGTCTAAGGGATCCTCAGCATGGGCCTGTGGAGGCACCCTCTCCCCATACCTGAATATACTTCCACCAATCATATTCCCTCTCACCTTATCTTTTTATAAAACACAACAGCTAGAATTTTTAAAAAATTAAGAAAAGATAGCAAGAAGAGCTACATATCTGGCTAAATAAATAAATAAATAACTTTTAGGAATGAAACAGCCAAATGAGTCTTTACTTGGGACTTTAAAAATAATAGTTGCATATTACCTGATTAAAAATGAAAGGCATTGTTAAAATCCTAATGCTCTGAATACAAAGGAAATCTTTGTTTAATGTAAAATTGGAAAGGAAGAGGGTCGAAGATTTTTCATGGAGCCAAACTCCAAGGACATCACACATGCTGTCACCAGAATGTTTGGGGACCTTACATGAAGCACAGGAAAATTGGAGGTCCTCCCTATGCCTTCTTAGTCTCATTAATAAAGTAATCTTCAAACTCAAAAATGTCCTGAAGGACAATATTATTAGAATAATAATATTCTAATAATATTATTAGAAAAAAGGGAGGCAAATTGTAATGTGGGAAACTACAATGCATGTGTTGTGGTAGAGAGTGACATGCGTTAGCAAACCCTGCTGCTAAGGTCAAAGCCTGACATTATTGACAAGCCCTGAGCTTAGTACAAAATGCTGGACTCCCTCTGTCAGTGGGGCTTCCCTTCCTTTACCTGGGGGATCCTGGATCACATTGCCTACCTAAGGAATGTTACATAGCCCTCAGGTCCAACTCTTAGCCCCACCCCACCTCCATAAGAAACCTGTTCAGCAAGTACCTGGGATTCCTGGAGTGCTTCCTCATGCTAATGAGGCATCTCTGTAAGTTAGCCTTCACCCAATGACCTTTGTCCCCCCTGAATATTCCTAACCCATTCCCCAAAGCCACACAACCACTAATTAACCCAAATAAAGTTCACTTGTCTCCCTAAAGCTGATCATAGAGGGTCATCATTTGTGTTCGTACTCATGGGGCTTTTGAACACTAGGCCTATTGCCCCTTTTCCATTTGTCCTCATGAACCAATATTGGCTAATTATCCCTGGGGACTAGGAGGGTCACAGCTGATTTCCAAACAGATTCCAGAAATTCATGATTATCCCTCCCCCAAAACAAAAGGAGGTAGCAGCATCTAGTCTGATCATTCTGACCTGAGGATTGGTTCATCTCCTTTTCTTTTTTTGCTGTACATTTGCCTGTGCCTTCCTGAGGGACTAGAGAATGGTTTGTCAAACACCTGACACTTCTTGGTTAGGGCAGCTCCCCAATATTAGCCCAAGGTTCCCATAACCTCTTTCTTGACCCTGACAGCCTAATTGGGTACAGGGAATGACCTTTTAGCCTCTCATAAAAAACCTAGTAACACAGCTACAATTTAGACATCAGTAGGATGGCTGTGAGTCTCTTAAATCTGTGGGCAGGCCTGTGTTTGTTGGGCTGTGCCAATCCTTTGTGGCAAAATCCCTCAGGAACATTGACTGTCACTAGCACCACTGCCTCCTTTTTTCCTATCATGGGGAATTCAACATCACATCAGAGGTATTTCCAAATTTGTTCCCTTAGAGCCTTACGTGAAGACTGCCTAAAGGAGGGCCTAGAATTCTGGAGTGAGGTATGCAGAGAAATGTCATGAGGAGACTGCTCCCAGCTCATTAGCTACTGGGCAATGAAGGATTTCTGCTAATCTTAGCATACTAAGATAAAGAGGAGGCATAGTTTCTCAAGCAGAGAATCCTAGTGTTATATCAAGTAAGCTGCAAACCTGAGGAAGTGGCCTTCCTGTTCCTTTTCTCCTGAGAAAGTAACTTTGTTTATGGCTTATTAGACACCATACCAAAGAGTTGGACTCCAGACAGATTTTTCAGTCTGCAAAGAGGTTTGAGTTACCTTGAACCAAAATAAGCTATTGCTATGTAAACAGCACTTGGTGGGAATGAGAAACTTTGGGAAATCTTTATTCTGTTTTTTTTTTTGTATAAAAGATGCTGGAATATTCAATAAACCATGCATTGGCATGCTATTTTTGTGCACCCCGCTGTGTCCTGTTAATGCAGTTCCGCCTTTGGGACCACAATACAGTAGACTTTGACCAGTGACCTGATTACAGGACACTGAGTTTGGAAGGAAGTTTTACAAGCCAGCTGGAACTTCGGTGAGTAATCCTTATTATAAAGGAGTAACTCATTGTTTAAAAAGTCGTTGCAGACTGCACTTAGTAAAAATATTTCTCTATTATAGGGACAAAGAACAAGCTACCTATTTCTAATGTTTCTTCTCTTCAGCATGTGTGATTTATTTTCTGTAGCATGTGTATAAGTGTATGAGTATTTATGTAAACATGTATGTGTATATGTGGAGTTTATTGTGACTGAAGGTCTGGCCTGGCCAGAGAGAATATGTGTGTTTGTGTTTGTGTGTGTGTGTGTGTGTGTGTGTGTGAATGTTTGAAAACTTCTCTCTAAAACTTTCAACTCCACCTCTTTTTCCACTGCTTAATCACAGCCCCTAGTGTTATCTGAGTAATAAGATTTCACTTGATCTCAACTGCACATAGGCACTTCTTTTGAGGGGGCAGAAAAAACAGACAGCAAGCCATAACACTCATTATGCCAAATATATTTCTGTTCAATCTGTACATTTATAGGTTTTTAAGAGACCTGTTACCTAAATTTCTAAAATATGAATTTCAGTACAATAGTAAATGCTAATGCATATTCTTTTGTTAAGTAAAGTTTTGTAAACATAAGCTTCAAGGAATTAGGTGTCCTTGGATCAACCTGTCACAGATCAAATGGATTCAAGATAAGTATACCTGCCTGTTCTTGGAAATGGGATTTTTCCTTGATCTTTGGATTTCTTACATTTTACAATTTGCTAGACAATTTTAATTTCTGTTTGAAGTCTGTATTTGTCTTAGCAGACTTTCACCTGGCTGACAGAATCCATCTAGTGATCAGCTGTGGAAATGCTCAACTCTGGACTTGCTGAAGGCTTTCAGTAAAGTATTTCAGTTAAGTATTTCAGCAGATGTGCTTATTCCTTGTCTTTCATTAGCTAATCAGATGCTTTTGATCAATGCCTCATTGCCCAACCTTTGATTACCAATTAAGCCTTCCAGGGACACTTTTCTGTGTCCTAATGTCAGTAGGAAGCAGATACAGAAGAGAGATTTGAAGTCTATTATCTCACGTAACAGGCTTAAAAGCTAGGTCAAAAAGGAACTCTCCCAGGGCATACATTCTAAAAACAACTCCATGGCACTTGTAAAATTTCATAATGACTTATGTATCCTTGCTTCATACATTGATGTCTGGGCAAATGAATATTTCAATGTTTTGGAACAACATTGTGTTCATTTAACTTTTTAATACTCTATAGATGGAGCCTATAAAAATTCTATGGAAAGTACTCCCATCAGGAATGACCAATTTCCCTACTCTACATCAGATTTATGTAGATAAGGCTATGCATGCTATTTGTCAGTGCTATCCACATTTGTTTATTTCTCATTATATGGATGATGTTCTTTTTGCAGGACCTAGTATGATAGAGTTAGAAAATGTTTTGTAAATTTTACCAGACATGTTTATGCCATTTGGATTTTTAACCAATCCTGAAAAGATTCAAAAGGAACAGCTGGTTAAGTTTGATATATTGTAGCTAGACAGTATGTGTGTTCACAAAAAAACGAAGCTAAAAACAGATTGTTTAAAAATTTTAAATGATGTTCAAAATTTTTTGGGAAATATCAATTGGTTAAGTGCATCTTTAGGTCTTTTTATTTATTGGCTACATAATTTGTGTCTGATATTACAGGGAGATCCTGCTCTTGATAATAAAAGGGAATTAATGATAGAAGCAAAATAAGAGTTACAAATAGATGAAATTGTATTGGGAAGAGGTTTTTAGAGCTGTTACCTTATTGGTGTTCCTACTGATTTGCTATAAATACTTTTTAATACCCAACTAGAATATTGGCTCAAAAATGTCATGCTTTAGAATAGATTTATATTAGGCATACTTTTTCTAAAACTTTAAATACTTTGGAGGACATACTATCTTTGTTGATGCAAATGGGTCATTAAAATGTATGAAAATAAATGGCTATGACTGTACTTCTATTATATTTTCTTTAAGTAAAAATAAAGTAGAATATTTGTACACTATGAGAAATCATTGCAGATAGCTTTAATAAATTTCACAGGTCAGTTTAAAAGTCATTTGCAAAAAAGAAAATTATGGGACTTTTTAAAGAAAAATGAATTTGTGATAAATTATGTTATAGCTTAAGGACCATTATCAGTTGCAGATGGGTAAAAAAATGAAAGGTGCATTTGGATTCTTTCTGATTATCAACTTTTTTCACAAAATATATTTCTGTTCAGAAAAATAATCTAGACGCTGTAATTAGAGCTATTCAAAACTATACATAAGATATTAATTTAGTGGTAGACTCAGTATATATTCTAGAGATTATAGAACAAATTCATACTTCAGTTATTTCAAATTATGAAGAGCTTTTAAGAACATTTTTTCTACAGTTACAAAATGAATTAAGAACTCATGATGGCAGGATATTTGTTACTCATATTAGATCTCATACTAAATTGCCTGGGTTCATTTCTAAAGGAAATGAATGTGTGGATCATTTGAGTACCTTTGTTTCTGCAGAGAATGAGCATAAAGCTTTACACACTAATGTTAACAAATTACATATACAATATCAAAATTTTTATAAACAAGCCAAGGCCATTATTTCACACTGTCCCATTTGTAAACCTGTTCATATTCACATAGTCCCACAAGGATTCAGTCCTAGGGGGGACAAGGAAACGAGATGTGGCAAATGGATGTCACTTACATACCTGGATTTGGAAGATATTGTTATGTTCATGGATCTATTGACACATTTTCTAAATTTATAAGGGATATACCACTTACTGGAGAACTGCCAATCATGTAATTTAGCACATGTAATTTAACAAGCCAAGGCCATTATTTCACACTGTCCCATTTGTAAACCTGTGCATATTCACATGGTCTCTCTTGCTCCTGTTCTGTTCCCTTGCTCCTGCTCCTCCTCTCTCCCCATTCCCCTTCCCCTTTTTTCTCCACATGCTCAAGGCTGGCCTCTACTCCTCTATTCTCTCTCTCTTTCTTTCTCTATCTAGCTAGTTCTTTCTCTGTCTCTACTGCTGTCTCAACTTCGCTCCCCATACCCTGAATAATCTGTATCTCACACTATACCTTCCTGTGGCTGGTCCCTCAGGGGGAGGGATGCCTCAGCATGGGACCATGAAGGTGCCCCCTAACACGCACCTGAATATACATCCACCAAATATAATCCCTCTCTCCTTATCTTTTTATAAAACACAAGTAGAATTTTTGTCCCAAAGCCTAACCATATATACAGGTAGCTATACATGACTATGTTGTTTTACAAGCATGACTGAATATAAAGTTAAATTAAACAAGATACTATTATTAATGCAAGAATACAATCTACAATTAATACATGCAATTTTTTGACATGAGATTGAGAAACAATTTTATGTTTATAGTTGAGAGAGACAAAGAAAATTCAAAACCTTGACCTTGTGAATATTGTTGATCATATAGCAAGAGAAACACCTTAAGTCTATAATTTATGTTCAATCAACTGAAGCACTGGTTCTATACCTTGATCATGCACAGCTAAGCCTGGTAGTGTGTGTTTACTCGTGTATGAGGGACTCATGTGTGGTAATCAAGCAAAGGCCTCTAGAAGTGAAGACATCAAGTATTGAAGCAGGATAACTTGGTGATAAGATTTTGATTTTTGCTTATCCATATGAATAGGTGGAGTAGCTGTGCTCAAAGTTATAATGGGGTAATAAACATTGTTGTCTGTAATATGAATATTTAAATATTTCTTGTTGGATTTTAGGTATGTCATGAGAGAGACTGAGGAAGGTGCCTACCTCACTAATAAAGGAATCAGAGGTGCCAGGGTCAATACAGAGAAGAAATGGATTTGTAGCATGCTGTAATTGCAACCCTTGTTAAATTACTTAGGTTTTTCTTTTTGATTTTCAAATTGAATTTTTATCTAAAAATAAATTTTATGTTTTTATTTATTTGTGTTGTCTTTTTGAGATGGAGTCTCTGTATACAGTTCTGCCTGTTCTGGAATTTACTATGTAGATCAGGCTTGCCTTGAATTCACAGAAATCTGTCTGCCTCTACCTCTGAGAAGATTAAAGGCATATTATACCATTCCTAACAAAAGATGTTTACTTTTAAGCACAGGTGTACAGGGGAGGTTCTGATATGAAGCTCTAGTTCCCTGGTTCTTGATTTGTCAATAAAGAAGGCCCTGAACCAATTGCTGGTCCGTAAAGGCCGAACTTCCGGTTCCCAGGATGAAAAGGCCTGCGTAAGGAAGGGCAGTACTCGTTTTCCTCGGCTTTGGAATGAGGAGCACCCGGCAATCATGTAAGATCTTGGGGCTGCCAGGGCCTGCACCTTCACTGTGGGCGGGTTGCCAGAGATATTTGGCAGGAACTGGTTGCAACAGCCCACTGAGTTAGGGACAGAAGGAGAGAGGGAGTGGGGGTTTGGTAAGAGCGTGCATTTCCAGGCAGCAAATATTTGAGCCCAGCAATTAACAGGCAAGTTAAGACAACAGTGCTATCAGAGTGTCTTTTATCTGCGGATTCCGGGGTCTGAGGAATGTGCTGGTAAGGAGACCCCTCCTGGAGCAGAGGCAGGTAGAGATTGGCCTGGTTGTGGCTGGCATCAGCTGATTCTGGAGCTAAGCCAGGTAGAAAGGAAGGGAGCTGGGTCGGGCTGGTAACATGGTCCCCGGCAAAGGCAGTAGAATGATTTTAAAACTATGTAAACACAAGTGTAACAGCTACTTTGGAATTGAAAGTGAAGGTTTCACAAACCACTAAAGGTAAAAACTATTATGGTTAATATTTAAAACGGCCACACCCAATCTGGCTTGTTGTTATAGTGCGCCATGTTCCTGACTTGGCAAGGCCTGAGGCCATGAGTGGCGGAGGCATGTTCTTGCTGCTGCTGGACTCAGGCTGCACAGGAGCACCGATCCTGGCACCCAAGAGATGCCAGCGTGGGCGATGGCTCTACCAGTCTACCTCGCTGTCCCCACAGTGCTTGGCTGAGCAGACCATCTTGACATCCATGTGGTGCCTGGTAGAAATGAGACTCTAACGTTCAAAGATTATCCAATGGCTATTATATATTTGGTAAGGCTCAATTAACAAGATGCCCACACAATTTGAGGTGTTACCCAATACTTAACCTAGATATTACAGCTACCTTAGACTGCTAGAGACACATGCACATCTGCTGCCATCTTCCACTCTCTCCAGTCATCCTCCTCCTCCTCTTTCTCCTTCTCTTCCTCACCTTCAGACTCCTCCCACATTACCAAGTTTATTGTAAAATATCCAGCTACAAAAACCTACCATTATATTCAACAGATTTTATATTTTACTACACAGAAACCTGTGTACCCAATTTAATAGCTGTTCCATTTACAATATTTAGGAATGGAACCAACTTTGATGTTCTTTAAAAGGTGACTGGATAAGGAAAACTTTGTACACATTCAAATGGAACATTACTCATCTGTAAAGAAAAATGAAGTCATGAAATTGTCAAGTAAATGGATGGAACTAGAAAACATTGTAGTTAGTGTTGTGGCCTACGTCCATAAAGACAAACACTGTATGTTCTCTCATGCAGATCTTTGCTTGAAATTCCTTGTTTTATGTTTTAACTTAGGGTATAGGTAGGATTCAGGAAACTAGGAAGGGGACTTTATGAAGGGAAGGGGATAATGGATTATAGGTAAAACAATTGTAGAGAGGTAGAATGTTGGTGGTAAAAAGGCTTAGGACAGAGGGGCATGGGACACTGAAGGAAATCAGCTATGGGTGTTGTGTTGTATAAAAAGATAAAGAGAGAGGGAATATGTTTTGGTAGAGGTGCAGTCAGGTATGTGGGAAGGGGTGCTTCCCCGGGCCCATGCTGAGGCATCCCTTCCCTGTGAGTGTCCAGCCACACAACAGTATAATATAGAACAGAGTTTATTCAGGGCAGTTTAATCAATGGAAACTTAATTACTCATAATTAAGAGGGTAGTAGAGGCAGAGAAAGGCAGAGAGAGAGAAAGAGAGAGAGAGAGAGAGAGAGAGAGAGAGAGAGAGAGAGAGAGAGAGAGAAAGAAGAAGAAGAAGAAGAAGGAGGAGGAGGAGGAGGGAGGAAGGAGAAGGAGGAGATTCCAGCCATGAGCATGTGGAGAGAGAAGGTGGAAGGGAATGGGGAGAGAATGAGGGAAGGGGCACAAGGACAGAGAGGGAGCAAGAAGGCAAGAGAGGGGAGGGGACAAGTAGCCCCTTTTATAGCGAGTCAGGCATGCCTGCCTGTTGCCAGGTAACTGTGTGTCAGAGCTTAGACAAAATGCTAACATTGCCCTGTTTTGGTTCAATTAAATAAGAAAAAATTAGAAAGAGGCGATTGTGGAGTTGGAATAGGTTCATCATGATCTTTAATTACTTCCTGCTGACTTTGGAGAGCTGTGTCTCTAGGAAACCTGTAAGAATGAGTATGGGAATGTTGGCCTAGTCTTAGGAGAATTGGCTGTTTCCTTGCTGTCCAGGGTCTGTGGAACTGTCTGTGGATAGATCAGAAGGAACATGTCTAGTAGAAGCATCTGTATCTTTGAGAGAAGATTGGAGCTTTTCTAGTTTGCTTTTCTGGAGCTGTCCTGGATGTAGTAAGCACCTGGATTTGACAAGATGCTGAAACACACACACATATATTATAGGTAGAGAATAAGATTAAATATGTTTGAAAGAAATTTTTTCTTAGATGTACATTTGAAACCCAGAGGAATTCCACCCTCTGAAATAGATATCAAGGGGGAACTTTAGGCGACTGATTAGCAGATATACTTATCTGGATGGAGTCTATTTGGTCCAGGAGAGGTAGATCTGAGTGGATTTCCTGAAGCTTATAAGTTTACAAAAGAGATAACATGAGTTAACAACATGAACAGTCTTTAAGATGAACTTTTTGTGGAGCAGAAGGAAAAATAAGTTCTCATTATATAGTCAGATCATATAGTGGACTATTTCATTAGAGTTAGGCAAATTTATAAGAACTCGAATAATGTTAGCACAGTGGCCTAGCAAGAAAAGTAAATATGTAGCATTTAATCAATGGAAACTGAGTTTAGGTAGGGAAGTAACAGATTACATCTGTGAAATCTTACATCTGAACTTGTGTATCGTTTATCGTGAAGTATGTAAGAAATTTGGCAGTCTTAGCTAACGAATTAATGAGTAGATGTAGTGGTGGATTACCTTAGGGTAAGGACTAGGTTTGTTTTTTAGCTGTCAAGCTACAGTTACCTTAGCTGTCATTTTAGTCAGAAATCTTGGTAAAAATAAATTATAATCTAGCGTCATATATTAATTAAAGAATGACAGAGTTCATCCATATTTCACTAGCTAAATAGTTCCCTGTGGTCTCCATGGCAACTTGGGCAAGGTCAGTCTGGCTTTGAAGCCCAGAAGACAGAGGGCTTTTTCTGAAGAGCCCACTTTTTTTCTGTGGATCAGATAATGAGTGAAATGAGAAATGACTCACCTTGACTTAGACAATATGAGGCATTTGACTCTCTAGTCTGTCCACAGTGTTTCTCAGTAGTTGTCACACCACAATCCAGGCAGTCTCTTGTAGCTGTGTTCAAATCTTCTGAGGCCCTGCTGAGTAAACTGTTAGGCTCTGGGAGGTTCTGTCTGTCATAAACTTAAGTGTATTAATAATTATCTTCTGAAAAGATTGTGGGCTAAATAGATTGGTCATATCTGAATAGAGCACACCATAATTTAATGACAATAGCAAAAATTATTTACCAAGGCAGGATAGGAATGAACATCCCAATTGTTAAGTAACTTTGACATGATTTTAGTATAAAAACCACACTTTGCATTAGCAGAGAAACATTTTGCTTAGAGTTGATGTAGAAGACCAGAATGTAAAGGAATAAGAAAGCTGGCAGAGGTGGCATAAAATCATGGTGACAGAGAGTGAGTTTGTCCAGGTGGGTTCAGGTCTGTGACATAAACTGAGCTGGCAGGCAAGCTATGGGAACAGGCCAGTCTGTGGAGCAAGAGACAGGCATGCGTGCTGCGACCATATGGACCTTTACTCTGACCCGTGGTGGGAGGGGGCTTACCAATTCTCCAAAGTTTGGGCTACCGTGTATTGGATCTCCATGTAGTAGCAGGCGGGGTATAAAACTGAGGAGTTTCTAAATCCAAGTCTCTGCACCACATGAAGTGTTTATAAAAAGATAAAGGGTGGAGGAATATGTTTTGGTGGAGATGTAGTCAGGTATGTGGGAAGGGGGTGCCTCTGCAGGTCCATGCTGAGGTGTCCCTTCCCTGTGAGCATCCAGCCACACAATAATATAGTACAGAATAGAGTTTATTCAGGGCATGGGAGAGGAGGTAAGAGGATATTAGAGGCAGGGAGGGACGGGAGACAGAGAGAGAGAGAAGGAGAGAGGGGGGAGGGAGGAAGGAAGGGAGGGAGAGAGAGAGAGAGAGAGAGAGAGAGAGAGAGGGGAAAAAAGGCCAGCCATGAGGAGCACATGGAGAGGGTAGAAGGGAATAGAGGAGAGAGAGAGGGCAAGGGGCAAGACAACAGAGGGAGCAAGAAGGCAATAGCAAGAGAGAATGGAGGGGCGTGAAGCCCCTTTTATAGTGAGTCAGGCATACCTGGCTGTTGTCAGATAGCTGTGGGAGCTTAGACAAAATGCTAACAATGGGTATGGGGGAGTGCTGGGGACTAATCCAAAGCAGGGCTGTTTGGAAAGCCATATGAAAGTGTACAGTCTCACAATTCAGCTAACAATATAACTGCAGGGATAGTAAAAAAAAAAAAAAGTGATGTTAGAAAAAAATGAGGAATTCAGGGCTGAGGGCTGTGTGGGCTGGGGAAGAGTGAAGGGAAAGGGTGGGTGAACCAAAACTGAGGATATGTGAAAATGTCTATGAAAAGCCAATGCTTAATAAGCTAATTTCTCACAGCCAACCATTGGAATGAACATGGGGTTCCCAATGGAGGAGTTAGAAAAAGGACTGAACGAGCTGAAGGGGTTTGCAACCCCATAAGAAGAACAATATCAACCAGTCAGATGCCCCAGAGCTCCCAGGGACTAAACCACCAACCAAGGAGTACACATGGAGGGACCCATGGCTCCAGCCATATATGTAGCAGAGGATGGTCTTGTTGAGCATAATGTGTGTATATTTTGTATAGTGCGTGTGTGTGTCTGCACTGTAGAATTGCCAATGTGGACAGATCTTAGGTAGAGAAAAATGGCATCTCTTCTGAATATCGTCCTGGAACTGTGTTTCTATGGTGAAGACTCATAGTTGACACTGTATAATAAATGAATCGAAATGAATCACAAATACAAACATGAAGGCTAAAAACTTAAATCTAGTTGAAGGAAAAAATCTTTGTGAATCAGAACAAGTCTCAGGCAATGAATTTTGCTTATAATATCAAAAGCTTTACCTACACACCAGAAAAATTAGTTTCAGTGTAATGACACCTTTTGGCTCTGGTTCCTTTAAAACGGTTAAGAAGATAAACAATGGACCAGAAGGTCTTTTTTTTCTTCTCTTACTCACACGAATTTGCACCTAAAATGTACTGAGAGCTTTAAAACACATTGGTAAGCATGGAGGAAATGGCTCAGAGTTAAGAGCAGTTGTTATTGTTCCAGAATTAATTGTGAATATGTTTTATTGGGACTGCAGTTGTTTGCTTGACAGTTCTGTGAGAGGTGCTATCTTTACACATGAGTTTCCATTTGACAATTGCTAGAGTTTAAACATGCAAATTATTTCATGCATTGACATTGTTTCCTGCAGTATTGTAAAGTCATTCGTTACTTTTATAGCCAATTAATAGACGATTTAGAACTCTATTTGTAGATATATCCATGTTGTCTGACTAGTAATACTTTTATCTCTGTGCCTCTACTCTTATTTCTTGCCCTATTGTCCTGGCTAGGACCCCTAGAGTCACACTAGAATAGTGAGCAGACATTCTTGCCTTGCTCTTTGTCAGTGGGAGTGGGGGTGGGGATCATTCCTGATGGCTGTAGTTGTATTTTTCTTTTTGGTTATTGTAGCTGTACCCAATTAATCACTATTCAAATTGATCCTGGCAGTGGCATTGCTTCTTGCTATCTGTCCCAAAGTTTGGTGTTCCAGAATCAGACACATACACATAGTGTTTATATTTTTATATGCCTTAAACAGCTCAATGGCTGGGTCACTTCCTAACCTCCACCTGGCTAATCCACCTCCTCCAAGTTATTGGAGTATGCTACCCTGGCTCCTATATGGCAGCTATGTTCTCTGTCCTTTCTGTTCTGCACCTCTCAGGCACGGCACCTTGGCTCTCCTCCTGCCAGCATGGAGGACCTCTTTCTTCCTCCTCCTCCCTCTCTCCTTTGCCTGGGAATCCTAATAGTTGGGCCTCTGTTTGCTCTGCCCAGCCATTGGCTGTCAGCATCTATATTTACCAATCAGATCTAACTAGGGGTAGGACACCTCAGACTCATGTGTAGGACACTGCAAACAGGTTTTTTTTTGGAACATAATTAGCATGAGAATACAAGCAGCTATAGTTTACTACACATATCTCTTGTCAGTTTGAGGACGTTCCTCAAATCCTAATGTGCTGAGTTATTACTGTGGATTTACATTGAATTTTGTATATCTTTTTTGCTGAATTTACTGAAATGGTTCCTTTTTATTTTCTTATTTTGTTACTATGTTGAATTACATTTTGTTAGTTCATTAGAGTTTTAGATAGATGATAGAAAAGTAGATAGATAGATAGATAGATAGATAGAAGAGAGTCTGACATAATCTCAGCCTCAAATTCAATATTTAGGCAAGACTGTCCTTGAACTCATGACTCTATGGCCTGCACCTCCCATGAGCTAGAATTGTAGCTCTGTGCTGCCACACCTGGCACATTAATTTGCTCTTCTTTTTATTATTCATGTGGTCCTCTTTGTGTTAACCAAGTTTATTCTGATGACACCAATCCTATGAGTAGCTCTCTGTTGTATCTTTTGTTAAATGATCCTCACTACTTCTGCTCATTGCTTTTTTAATGGCCCTTAGCTTAATAACTGGAATATTCTATGCCAAAAATTCTGTTTCTCTTCAGTGTGTTCTCTTGAGAACCAAGAACATCATTTATAGATTGAGACATTCTGTGAAGGCCTTTGCACTAAGAAAGTATAAGTAAAATCTACAGATGACTGCCGGGGTACAGCCCATGCAGGGGATCTTTCTTGTCTGTTCTTCTTGAGGCAGTGGAGGGTGAAGTGTGTGGTAAGAGGGTACGACTTTGTCTTAGGAGATATTTAAGGTTGCTGTATAATAATAAAAAGTTTACTTATCTAAGATAATATGCTAGTACTGTAGCTGACCTGCCTTATGTGATCCTGTGAGGCCAGAAACTGCAGTTTCTTGCACTTAGCAAACCTCATCCTAAAAACAGCAAGGATTAAGTAAATAGTCTTTGTTCTATCTCAGCAGGAACTGCAGGGCTCTTAACTTTGAGCCTGTGAGTCGCAGGAGGAAAATGGGACACTTACAGAAGTGGTTATAGAGTGGAAGCTATCTAAGGGGAAAATCAGAAAGATCCTAAGTGGGGGAAAGGAAAAAATTCTAGTAAGGGAAAAATTCTTCTAAAGGAAAAAATTTCTACTCTACCTGCCTCTCATCTGTTTGTCCTCAATAGTTATACATCTTTCAGAATACATGATCACATGTTACAAAGTTCATCACAAGTTCATACAAAAAATCAAATCGTAAATTGAAACAGAAGTTTACAACAGAGAATGTTTACATACATATCCATTAGGAATAAATTATCTGGCTAATATCCATCATCTCTCTCAGCTCCACAGATTCACTGAAGGTTTAAAACTATAAGTTATTAGTGAAGTTTTGTATAGATAAACCTAGTCACTAATTTAACTTCTGTCCTAGCACCTGTAGTAAATCATTAGTTCTCTTTTTATGACCTTTAATTAATTGTTTTACAACCTCTTGGCATGTGTTCTGAGTAGGAGAAAATCTGGTTACTATCTAAGGGCAATCAACTGGTGACACGTGGGAGACTGGCAGAGTTCTCATTGCAGTTTTGACTATCAGAAAAGGACCTAATAGCAGTCCCACTTTAAAAGAGCTTAATAATCATTGATATAATTTTAGGAATTCTTATAGGATCATCATTAAGACTTAAGAAATCTACTTGTCTACATAGCATCACTATAAGATACATCTTCGTGTATCTGCAGAAAGAGATCTGTTCGAAAGGGGTGTGCTATTACTTAGTGATTGTTATATATGTTTAATAGTAACAGGAAAAGCATATTAATAGCAGGAATCTTTCCTAAAATGAATCACATACAGCCTTGCTTAATAAGGACAACCCTGTCACAGATTATATAATAATCCAAAGGAAGCCATCTCAGGATGATCACCTGCTAGTTATTAGCTTATGGTTCCTGAGAGATGGCTATAGGGTAAACTTATCTCTTTCTCTAAAAGATTTTTGAGATTGATGTTCTCATATTTACAGTTATTTTAGGTAAAAAGCTCCAAGAAAAACTTCCAAAAATCGTCTCCCCTGAGTCTCCTGCTAAGCTTTACTGCTGCTATGGAGTGATCACAGTCCTCACTGCAGCTGTAGTTGTTCTTTCTGTTGCTTTGTCAGGTAAGTGACTTACTCTCCAAATTCTGTGGCATTCTGTCCACTGTCAGTTATACTTACTGACAGTTATAATTCGAGCCAGGCATTGTGGGAAGGGCTGTAGAGAAAACCTACCAGAAATTCCTGTTCTCTGGAAACTTAGGTTCCAGCAGGAAGATGCAGTGAAGGAACACACAAACTATAGTGTGCACAGGAGGCCAGGCTCAGCATCCTTGGAAAGATGACATCCAGCAAGCCCTAGACAGAGATACAGGGGACATAGTTCCACTTGGGGGAACTGTCCAAGGCAGAGAACAAGGAGAACTCCAAGGAGGAACCTCTAGCAAGTGTGAGGACAGAGAAGAGTAATATGGCCAGGAAGGTACATTGCCTCCCCCATAACCCATGTTATTAGTTACTGGGCTCAACTGTTTTTTGAAAGTATTAAGTGGAAAGTTCCTGAAGTAATGAATTTATAGGATTTTCATACCACACTGTTCACACTAGGGTAATACAATCTTGCAATTGTCCTCTTAAGTATGTGAATCATGCTTTAGTGCAATGTGTCCACACTATATACTCTACCTACCCAATAGTTCTCACTTCTATCTCAGTTATCAGGCTGGCTGTCAATAGGTGTCTATACAGAGTACAGTGATTGCTGCTATAGCAATCCCTACTGTAGTAAACAGTCCTCAAAAGCACAGAAATGATGCTAGTATAGAAATGCACTTCCTGGGATCCCTACTGTCAGTGAGCACCTGAGAGAGAATGACACATAGGCCCAAGGTGGGAGGCCTTTAGATAAAGCCCCTTCATGCTCAGGAGAGGATTCCTACAGATCACTTAGGAAAGCTACAGTCAGATTCACACCTCACAGCTGAGCTCAGGAGGATATTCCAAAAAGAGCCAAATCATTTGTGTTATGATTCATTGTATTGTCTACATTTTAGTAAGAAATACAGAACAGATCTCAATCAAAAATATCTATGCTACTTGCCCAAGAAACTGGATTGGATTTGGAAATAAATGTTTTTACTTTTCTGAATATGCAAGTAACTGGACATTCAGCCAGGCCTTCTGCATGGCACAAGGGGCCCAACTAGCTCGAATTGACAACCAGGAGGAGCTGGTAAGAAATGGGCAGGGATTGGTTTGTCTGTTTGGTCTGTTGAATATTGTATTGCCTTGAGATAGAGAGTTACAGATAAAGCATGAGGAAGGATCCCATCCCAAGCACATGGAGACATGGGAATGTGTGAGTGTGTGCCATTTGCTGATGCTTCACTTCTGACTGGAGCCCTGTGACATTCAAGAAATATTCTCTAAGGACATGCTCATAGTCAGCTGGAAGGTCAGATATGCCATTTTACTTGGATATCTGGTGATCATGAGCGTTTTCATGTAAGATGGCATTTGTTGCATACAGAAGGAGACAACTAAGAACTGCAATTGGAGGTTAACCCAGAACTAACCAGGCCACAGAGGAATGTGTCATTACATTTGGTACTTTCATTCAAATGAGGTACTTTAGAATTACAGATGTCAAGTGGATCCATTGAGAACTGGTGACTAGTACAGTTCCAAAGTCTGTGAGCCTCAGTTCCACTCTCCTGTTATCTCTAGAGGAAGCTGTGGAGTGGAGAGACTCCAGGTTCATCTGAAATAGAGACAAAAATGTTCACTTTCTGTGTTGACAGACTTTTCTGGGGAGATATACATGGTCTTCTAGCCACTGGATTGGCCTGCACAGAGACTCATCAGAGCATACTTGGAGGTGGACAGACGGCACCAAGTATATGTATTTGTATGTTTTTCAGAATATTTTCCTTCTAACGTGTTCATGTATTGTGATATGTATGAGTTGTGGCTATGAGTGTTGAAAGTCTGTTTCATGTGAAGCCAACTGTACTGGGAAGGAAGAAAAATAAATCCTTGGGCTGGAGGTGTGCCCTGGGCATAGGTTATGTGCCTCATGATACAGCCAGTCCCCTGCAAACTCCACATCCTGATAAACTTAAATTAATTGGATACTCTCCCTTTCATTAGCCATCTTCAAAGCATTTCCATGGTGTTATTTCATGCCAAATATTTAGTATGATGGTGGCATCTAGTGTAGATTTTATCTGCTGTCACCACTTGAAAATCTTTCCTTGGTGATAATTGTACTTGTGGTGATGTAGACAGAACTGCCGATGGCCAAGGCTCTAAAACCATAGGAAGCTACTTCAGAACTGCAAGCCTGAGAATTATCAGTTCTCTGTTTGAATGGTTGTACCTGTTCACAGAAACAGAGAGTCTAGGGGCAGTGAGAGTCTACCCTAAGGTCTTGTCATCAAAGATCACTGGGGACAGCTCTTGAATGTGAGTGTAGCCATTTTGAACAGAGCCGTTTCACTGGAAGGGTAAAACACAGAACCTTTCAGGTCCATAATTAAAGACCTTTCAGCAATTTACTAAGTTGTGTTTTCTTCCACTTTCATACATGTGTGAAATACTTCAAGTGAACTTTGAAAACCACCCATGTGAGGCTACCCACTGCTGCAGTTCATCTGAACATGGCAGCAACCATTGTGCACACATTCCAGGGTTCATCATGCATATGTGATAGAGGTGTGGTGATTAACTTAAACCCTGAGAATGTAAAAGTCCCTAGGTGCAAAATTAGTGCATGGGATTTCAGTGGACTCTGTTTCTGATTCATATCATAAATAAGTGGTGAAGATGAATGAGATATGATTGCAAGAGTGAATTCAATGGCAGACTCTGCATAAATCTTTTTTTTTTTTTTTTTTGCTTTAGGGTTCTCATCCGAGGAGAAGAAAATTGTGGCTTCTTGAGTGACAGGGGGCTCAGCAGTAGCAGGGACTACATAAACAGGAAGTGGATTTGTAGCAAGTCCAGCAGCTACACCTTACTGTGCCAGTAGTTTTGTATCCTGGGTAGAGAGTACATCGTAGTAATCATAAAGAACAAAACATATTACCCACTGTTTCTGCCTCATTAAACATCTGCTAAAATCATTATAACGATTAGTTCATTATGTGTGGTGACATCAAAGATGACAATTCTCTGAGGACTATTCATATGTGTGCTTGGGAGATCATAAATGGTTCTAAATTAAATAGGTATTCAGGTATGAGCTGGTACTCACATCTTAAACATAAACTGTAGGAAGCCACTACCGCCGTAGTGCCGGTGGTAGATCAATTGCCATTACAAGATGGCGCTGACATCCGCTGCCCATCCCGATAAACAAGCTGTTGCGCATGTGCAGGAAGTGAGCGCGCACCAAGTCACAGCCCATCCCGGGGCGTTTTGGCGAGTAACGAGTAAGCAGCCGATCAGATATGAACACGCCGCTCCAGGAGTATATAAGCGGTGCCTTTTCGGGGCCGGGGTCTTCCTCCATTCATCGCAATAAAAGGTTGCTGCAGAAGGACCCTGGTGCCCGCGTGCGTTCTTGCTGGTGAGACAATTACACGCGGGTCACAGCTGGTGCCGAAACCCGGGATCGAACCAGGGACCTTTAGAACATGCTGCTCCAGGGGTATATAAGCGGTGCCTTTTCGGGGCCAGGGTCTTCCTCCTTTCATCACAATAAACGGTTTGCTGCAGAAGGATCCTGGTGCCCGCGTGTGTTCTTGCTGGCAAGACAATTGCACGGGTCACAGCAAACTAAATCATATCAGTATTAGTAACCTCTACGTTTTTTCTTGTTTCTTAATTTTATTTATTTACATTCCAAATGTTGCCTCCTCTTGGTTCCCCCTTCCAGAGTTCTTCACCCCATACCTCCTCCTGTTACTTCGGAGGTGGTTCTCCCCCACCCTACTCAGCCATCCTCCTACCCATCCCTACCCTTCCCTAGGGCATCAGGTCTCTACAGGATTAGGTGCGTTCTCTTCAGTGAGGCCATGCAAGGCAGTCCTCTGCTACATATGTCCTGGGGGTCATGGACCAGCTCATGTATCCTCTTTGGTTGGTTGCTTAGTCTCTGGGAGCTCCTAGAGGTCCAGGTTAGTTGACACTGTTGGTTTTCCTATGGAGTTTCCACCCCCTTCATTTCTTTTAATCCTTCCCCAACCCCTCCATCGGTGTCCTTGTCTTCACTCCAATGGTTGGCTGTGAGTATCTGCATCTGTCTCAGTCAGCTGCTGGCAGAGTTTCTCAGAGGATGCATCAGGCTGGCTGGTATGAAGTTGAACAGTCCTCTGAGGGGGGAATTAGGATGATTATAGGAAAGGTAGAAAGAAGATGCAAGAGATAGATAATAGGAGGGCTGCAGTTCAATACCACACCAGCCCTGAGTGTATTTCTCATAGGCTTCTTATACTGAAGTACTATGGGAAGCAAAGCCACAGGCTAACAAAAACAATTTTGTTGAAATATATTCAAGAAATTAGTTTTAACTAAAAATATTATTATTGTTATTGTTATTATTATTATTATCTTTCCCAAAGTCAATAGAATCTTTAGCTCTTAGTCTTGGGCCTCGAGTGTACTTCTTATCATTTTTATGCTTCAGCAGGCCAGGAAATCTGCCAACAGGGCCTCTTGACTCTGCCTGACAGGCAGACTTTCTCTTTTTTTCTGCTTCATAGAAGTGGCAAATGGCTCCAGACTTCTCCCACTTTTTATTTAATACAAGTTAAAGGTTTCTTAGCTATTGGAGCAGAAAGACTGTGTCTATCTTAGGTGTTCCCTTGAGAAATGTGGACCTTACCCAACATTGGTACATGAATCTTTCTATTTCTGTCTTGTCTTAGGTTGATCTACATTTGAGAGAATCTTATATGTCTTTGACTACTAGTCTCTGTAATGGGAGGTGTAACCTATTAGGTTACTGTTTTGAGCCATATATAATGGAGATCTGTATAGATGTTTAAAAATGAACAGAGGGCAAACTTAAGTGGTAATAATCATAATCTTATAAGTATTCAAGGCAAGTACTGAAAAGGCCAAGTGAGTCAATTAAGACTAGGAAGGCAAGCTCTTAAAAGTTTTAATCATTTAGAGACAGCTTTTGCAGCATCAAACTGTTGGGGTTAGCATCTCTCAGACAAATCATTGAGTTTATTTAAAGCTTTTTAAATTTTATCTAACATTTGTAAGCCTTTATCTGTATATTAAGGTTCTGAAACATAAACTAGAAGCATAACAAATGAAGGTTGATGAAATATCATAATAGAAATCTCTTGTACAATGTATCTTGTACAAGATATATAATTAGTTAGCTTATATTCATAGTGAGTTATGCTGAATCTGGACTCATATAATTACTAACATAGAACCATTTATTTGTCCAATCAATCATCAACACATGAAGCAAGGTTATACAAGTCATTATAAAACCTGACAAGACACATGGGGTGGTTTTTAGAGTGTATCCAGGGTTCTCCCCTCCCCCAACCCCCTGCCCACTGTCCTGCATCATATTATCCTGTAGAGCTAGATAATGGATGTTGAATCTCTCTTTTTTTTCTGCTTCCTGTTGACATTAGAATGCTGCAAAGTGTCCCAGGAAGGCTGAAATGGCAGTCAAAGGCTGGGCAATGGGGCATTTATCAAAAGCATCTGATCAGCTAATCCAGATGAAAGACAGGGAACAATCACATTGGCCAACCTAGTTAGTATCAGCCTTCAGCAAGTCCAGAGTTGAGCAGCTCTACAGGGTGATCCCTGGATGGAGTCTGTCAGCCAGGTGAAAATCCGCTGAGACCAGTGTAGACGGAACAGAAATTAAAATTGTCTAGTAATTGTGGAAGGTAAGAAATCCCAAGAGCAAGGGAAAATTCTATTTTAAAGAAAAGGCAGGCATACTTATCTGGAGTCCACTTATCTGTGACATACTTATCTGGAGTCCACTTATCTGTGACAGGCGGGTCTAAGTCTTAGGACTCTTGAATCTCTGAAGCTTCTGTGAACTTTCATTTATAAAATATGTGTAATAGTATTTACATTGTATTGAAATCTATGTTTTAGGAAAAGTAGTTAACAGGTGTCTGTTATAAAAGCTATAGGTTTACATCTGTAGATATTTAGATTGAACAGAAATGTTTTTAGCATGATGAGAAGTATCTTTAAGTTTACATTCAGAAAACAACTAAAGGGAAATGAAAATTTTGAGCTTACAACTGAATTGTAAACTGTCAATGTTTCATTAACGTTTCAGAGCTTTATTGATCAATGTTAAAAATCTGAACTTTGAAATAACAGAAGTATGTGGGGGGAGTATAAAACATCTCTCATTTCTTCCTTTTTTAAATATCATTTCTTACATCTCTACAACTTGCATTTATATGTAGCAGGAATTTCCATGCCCAATCTATTTTAAATATTAATGCGTCAGGAGGCCTATGATTGATTGGACAGGGAAAAGGGAGGCAGAGTAAAGGGGGGAGGGAGGGAAAGAGCGAGACATATGCAGGAAGGGAGGGGAGAGAGAGGGAACAGAAGATTGAAGCTGACCTTAACCAGCATGGCTTTAACCAGCCTTAGGGAGAAAAGATATGAAAAGGTTAGGATATTTGGGACATACTGTCTAATCTGTGTTGGAATCTTACCATCATCAATGGGCTTTGAAATTATTATGTGGCCATTCTGGGATTTGAGTATTTGATGATATATAAATCTGACTGGTTAACTATAAGCATTAAGAGTTTTAATTTCACTGGGAGATGGGTGTTGTGGAGCTGATCTTGGGGTGGATGATGGCATGGGGCTAGTGTGGTCTTGAGGAGAGCTCTGGAGCTTTGGCCTACCAGAGAGCCTGTCAAGATGAGAACACCCAGCTGGCACCAGGTGACCCGCTAGTGCCGCCATTAGTTCAGGAACATAGAGCCTACAGCCTGGTGGTCGACTTTTATAATATCTCCTGCAACATTTATATACCTAAAATACCTTCTTAGCACCTCCAACATTTATTACTTGTATTTACCAGCTTCTGTTAGGGAAGACATTGGAACTTGAATTTATGTAACTCTGTTTTGATATCAGTAAAGCTCTGATGATTCCTCTCAAAAAATAGTTGATAGACATGTCATACAAAGAATCATAAAGCTAAGTCCTGCTAAGCTCAGTGTGGGGCTTGAACCTACAACCCTGAGATTAAGAATCTCATGCTCTACCAACTGAGTTAGCTGAGCTCTTTTAGCATCTTGTGGAAAAACACAAACATGTTTTCTTCCCCATATTAATACCAGATCAGTATCATGTCATACGCCAATGAGTGAGTGGATCCTTTCCTTTCACCTGGGCATAACTATGACTACATGGAGGTTGCTATAAACGCTTAGCAGCAGAGATTCACTTGGCATCCGATATTAAAAAATTTAAAATAAATGTGAAGGAGTATAAAACTTCTCCCTTTTTATTTTAAGCAACTGATTTCATGGGCTTGTTTCATAATTCTCTGTGCTTGAGGACATGTAAATTATGTATTTTATGTAGATTATAGCTCATATTTTATAGATCTAACTTATATTTAATTTATATTTTAACACATAATTTATATTTAATGTATATAATTTTTGCTTAAGTATTCCATTGACATTTAATGAATATAATTTTATTTACTGTACATAATGTATATACTAATGTATATAAATCATAGTTAGTATATATAATTTATATTAAATGTGTATCATCTATATTCATCTCATATAATTTATATTTAACATATAATTTAGTTTTAATATGGATAGTTTATATATACATATATATGTGAATATGTATGTAGTTATTAAGATGGGTTATGTTCTGAGGACATTTAAATAAAGCATACATTTTATAAACATGTTTTAATGTACATAATTTCTGACTTGTATGATATATGTTAATTTATATAATTTATATTTGGGGTTACTTGCATGAAAATCAAGATTCCTAACTGCTTGCTCATGCCAGAGCTAAGATGTCTGCAGGGCTGTCTGCTGCAGAGCTCAAGAATGGGAGTTCTGCATGGCTCATCCACCTTCATCCTGCTGCCGCTGCCTGAGTCTCCACTCCCCTGGGGTTCAGTAGATGTTCTGGCTGTGAATGCAGATCAGCAGAGCCAGGGGTGTGGCTGCCCCTGGACTGCTACTAGCTGCCACCAAGCCTATCTCTGCATCTGGCTCCCATGTTGCTAAATGTAGCTAAATGTATTGTACCTTCCTCAGGAAACCAGGGAGAGATCTTATACACAAGATCTAGAAAATTATGTAATAGCTGTTACTCTATTTTAATGAAATATTTTATACAAAAAGCATATGGCTTTTTCCATTTCCATTTTTTTTCTTTTTTGCTTTTACTTTTTATAAGCTTCCTTACTTTTTCTGAGCTTTCTTATTTTACTCCCAGGAAATTCTCACTGCACCTTTACCTTTTCTGAGCACTTGTTTTTTGTGGTGTCCACAACTTAATCCCCACACTCTCAGAGAGTCCCTGTTTGAGTGCTACCTGTACTGGTCTGGCCAATCAGAAGACTAACAGTCCTCTGAGGGAGGAGTGAGGATGATTATAGGGAAGATAGAAAAAAGATGCAAGAGACAGATAATGGGAGGGCTGCAGTTCAATCCCACACCAGCCCAGAGTGTATTTTTCATAGCCTTCTTATACTACAGTGCCATGGGAAGCAAAGCCACAAGCTAACAGAAACAATTTTGTTGAACTATATACAAGGTTCTTGTTCTCACCCTCAAAGCTCCCTATTTCTACTACCAAGGTCAATAGAATCTTTAGCTCTTAATCATCAGCCTCTTAATCTCTGTCTCTCTGTCTGTCTCTCTCTCTTTGTCTCTCTCTCTCTCTGTGTCTCTCTGTCTCTCTCTCTGTCTCTCTCTCTGTCTCTCTCTCTGTCTCTGTCTCTGTCTCTCTCTCTCTCTCTCTCTCTCTCTCTCTGCTAGCAACATGGCATCAGCAATAGTGTCAGAGTTCAGTGCCCACCCATGGGATGGATCACAAGTTGGTCTGATCACTGGATGGGATGGTCTTTCCCTCAGTCTCTGATCCAGTTTGTCCCTGAATTTCTTTTAAACAGGAACAAATCTGGATCAAAAATTTTGAAGGTGGTAACCTCTACTTTTATGACCAGATATGAACTTTTCTCTGTTAGTTCTTTCTTTGAATGAATGGGGGTCTTAAAAAATGAAGGGCAAACAACACTGTGAAATATTTCTGTTATCAAATAAAGATGATTATTGTTCTGTGGCCTTCAAATATTTTTAGAATCCTCAACATACGTTTACAAAGTTCGATGACCTACATGAAGGGAGACAGGGTTAAAACCAATATTGCACTTTCTGTAATTTAATTAATAAGGGGTGTTTGTCTAGATAATTTTAGATTTACTCCTCAGTTCCTTATTTTAGTTAAAGTGGACTAAAAACATATTAACGATGTCATTTTACTTTCTTACTTAATTGTTTGAGAATTTCAAACATAAGTATGTCATTTGAATTTTATTCCTTATTAGATTCATTGACTAGCCAGACACAGTTACTGAGCTTTCTTAAGCATTATTTCTTGCAGTAGTTTACATATTATTAAGTTGTAAGAACAAAATGTTTTAGTTTTTATGTGATCATTCACTACTTTGCACTGACAAGTCCCAAAAGGGTCAAAATGTCAGGTCACATGCTTCTCTTTTTTAGCTCTGTCATTCTAACTGTATTGATAATATAGATTAAACTTTCTCACGAATGCATGGGAAACATTCACTACTAATCTCAACCCACATCCCCTTTTATAGTTTTCTTAAAAGGTCTACATGTAATCTTCAGATTGCTGGAGTCAGAGCTATACACTACCACAGACAACATATCTTTACTATTTATTAAAGTATATATTGAGATCCAGTGACATGGCTCAGTAGGTGATGCTGCCCTGAGACTAAATCTGACAACTTGAGTGTGGCACCTGGATTCACATGTTAGAAGAAGGGACCAAATCCCATAAAGTTGTCCTGTGATCTTCAAACTTGTGATTTTCTCATACAGGAAATTAAAAAATATAAAATTAAAAATTTAAAGTGTTAGGAGGCTGTTTTCCTGAGTGTGTCATCTCAGGAATGAGGTCCATCTTGCTGACAGGATCAAAACTGAATTCATGTTCCCAGGCCCCAGAACCCAATTTCTATCCGCCTTCTTCAGATGTTTCATGTTTGTCTGTTAACCAGTAAAGGATGTAAAGAGAGAAGTGCAGCCATCTTATTATCTAAACACACAAGTCAAGTTAGGCACACAAGGCAGAAATGTATTGCTTGTCTTGACTTAATTGACTACATGCTCTGCTACGTCTCTCCCGGTGAAGCAAAGATCAGCAAAGATGGAGAGCAGGAAGCACTGCAAACCTGGCTATGCAAACAAGCCAAGCCAAGTCCCTCTCTCAGTCCATTGGGTCCTATTTATACTCCCTCCAAATATCATGTCTCTTCCATGGGTCTTACCTCACCATGTGAGTTGCTTCAGCACATGAGTCTGTCTTAGCAAAACTCCATGTTTCTGTGTCAGCTGACATCACTCTGCCAATTGGCCTGAGTTTGAAGAAGTAGCAAGAAGCTGCAAAAACTTCTGGAGTAGTGTTTTTTTCATGCATTTTTCTCTATGGAGTCAGGACAACTGGAGCTCAACAACGCATGTAAGGCAAACCAATAAATACATCATGCTGTTGTTAGTGAAGAATTCTACATCATGTTTCCTTTCACATGCTTGCATTAGCAAAATGTAAGACTCTAGGGAGCAGAGCCTTAGTTTACTGGAGACCCCTGAGTGATGCACATGGAGACAAGAGGTCTCTCTAAAATGCAGGAGGAATTTTTAATCTTTCAGCATGCTGGAGCCATCCTACATCCCAAAAGGAGAGGTGACCCCGCCTAGCTTGTTCAGCGAACACTTATACAGTTTCTAGGGGTAGTGGCCATTAGGCACAATGTGATTGGCAGAACAGTGACTTTTTAAACTGATCTTTTTTTTTCCATTTTCTTTTTTCTTTTTTTTTTAAATTGGATGTTTTATTTACAATTCATATGTTATCCCCATCCCCCACCCACCCAGGAACCCCCCTATCCCCTCACCCCTCCTCTGGCTTCTCTGTCAATGTACCCCAACCTCCCCACCCCACTCCCACCTCCCCACCCTCAAATTCCCACCCCCTGGGGCATCCAGCCTTCATGAGACCAAGGATCTCTTCTCCCACCTATTCCCAGCAGGGCCCTCCACTCTTACATATAAAGCTGAAGACATGGATCCCTCCCTAGGTGCTCCCAGGCTGGTGGTTTAGACCTTGGGAGCTCTGGTTGGTTGGTATTGTTGTTCTCCTTATGGGGCTGCAAACCCTTTCAGCTCCTACAGTCTTCACTCTGACTCCTCCATTGGGAACCTCATGATCAGTTCAAAGGTTAGCTGTGAGCATCTGCCTCTGAATATGTCAGACTCTTGCAGACCTCTGAGGAGACATCTATATCAGGCTCTTATCATCATTCACTTCCTGACTTCCACATCAGCATCTACCTTTGGTGACTGCACATGGGATGGATATTCAGGTGGAATGGTCTTCAGATGGTCCCTCCTTCAGTTTCTGTCCCTCACTTTGTCTCCATATTTGTTCCCTTGAGTATTTTGTTGCTCCTTCTAAGAAGGACCAAATCACCCCCACTTGGTCTTCCTTCTTCATGATCTTCATGTGGCCTATGAGTTGAATCTTGGATATTTCAAGGTTCTCGGCTAATATCCAGTAATCAGAGAGTGAATACCATGTGTGTTCTTTTGTGATTGGCTTACCTCACTCAGGATGATATTTTCTAGTTCCTTCCATTTACCTAGGAATTTCTCAAATTGATTGTTTTTAATAGCTGAGTAATACTCCATTGTGTAAATGTACCACATTTTTTGAATCCATTCCTCAGTTGAAGGATATCTGGGTTCTTTCCAGCTTCTGGCTATAATAAATAAGGCTGCTATGAACATAGTTGAGCATATGTCCTTGTTAAACTGATCTTTAGGGAATGAGGCAACAAGGACCTCCCTTGTCTGTGTGGCCAAGAGTCCATTGTCCATGTGCTCTGTGCAGCCTCTCCACCTGCAGGTCAGTTTCCACCCTCTGTGGTCTCAGGAATGTTAATTATCCTCTGCCTTCTGGAGGGGAGGGGTGCCTAAGTGTTCTATGACCTCTCTTTTCTGGGAGGGGAGCAGTCTGGTGGAATTTTCCTCTTCAAAAACATCCTTTCATCTGTGTCTGCTGCAGGAAATTGTTCCGTCATGTGCCTGCTTTAGCAAAACATCCTTTCACTTGTGTCTGCTTCAGGAAAACACTCCTTCAAGTGTTTTGCTCCAGCAAAACACCATCTGACACAACTGACTTTCCAAAGAATCCTTAAGTTTCTACTTCAGGTCCTGTCTGTGTATTATCTATGACCTAGACATCTCAACTTGACTTGTCTACCTGGTTCATAAAAAAAAAAAAAAAAAAAAAAAAGCCCGGGAAGGGTATATTTTGTCCTTGTCTTTTTTCCTGGTGATAGCTGTCATTAGGCAATGCATAGGAAAACCCTGAAGCCTAAACATGATTCATAGAGAAAAAAAAAAAAAGGAGAGCAAAGGACTAGTTCAAATGAGAAAGAAGACCCTAAGGATTTTCAAGTAGCTGATTTAGCCACTTTAGAAAAAGCAATTGATCTAATCAGAGAAAAGTTATGGCCTAAACCACAACACTCTTTTTCCCTCCTGTCCCCTTCTTCCCACATATGAGCCTTCATTGGCTACAGAGGATAGACACCCAGAAATTAAGAACAAAAATTCCAAAGCCACACAGATAAACCCTCCCCCAACTAAAAACGTTCACATACCACCACCCAAGGCCATTGAGCAACTCTATAACCTCAGAGGTTTTGGGAGCAATTATCCACAGTCACCTCAGCTTCAATGGCCCTGGGCTCCAGGACTTCCTCCCATTGGGATCTTCCCTGTTAATCTACATTGACAAGACAAAACCCACTGGTCTGGCATCTTCCCCCTGCAACCAACTTAAAAAAGCTATGCCAAGCTGTCCTTGAAGATGGAATTCATGCCTCATGGACTGAGTCTATTTTACAATGTTTCAATAGGAACATTTTAATTCTCCAAAACTGGAAAGGTACATATTGTTCCTCTCTCCCCAGCCCTCAGTTTGTCCAATGGGAGGCCCTGTTTAGAGATGAAAGTCAGATGTAAGATTAAAAAAAAGAAGAGAGAAATACATAATCAGTAGATAGGGCACAACAAGGATAGAAACCATGCATAATTAATCAGCTTGAATTATGACCAGCTGTTTGGCCAGGATAACCTCACCACAGGGATTCAGCAGGCTTTACTTCCTGCTGCCTACTTTGAGAAGGTTCTGAACATTTCTATTCTTTCTGTCAAGAAGATAATGAACTGAACCTCTGAAACTGTAAGCCAGCCTCAATTAAATATTGCCCTTTATAAGAGTTGTCTTGGCCATGGTGTTTCTTCACAGAAATAAAACTCTAACTAGACAACTTGCTACCAGGGACTATTGAGGTGATAGGCTTGTCCATGGTTTTTTTTGGAAGAATATGGATTTTAGGACTTTGGATTTGGAAAGCAGTGGAATGATTTACGTGGATCTTAATGGGGTATCCTAGAAGAAATATGAATGGCATTGATGCTGAGGGTGATTTGAACTCTGAGGGCACAGAACAAAGGGTTTCAGAGGAGAAGAGTGTTAGTTTTTGTCCTAGAGACTGTTTGTTGTTTTTTGTTTTTTGTGATATATTGGTGAAGATTGTGGCTGCTTCTTGCTCGTGTCTGAATAGTCTGCCTGAGGCTAATGTGAAGACATTCAGATTAATTGCTTTGACAAAAGAAGTCTCAAAAAAGCCTAGCATACATTTAGGCCTCTATATAGTATCATGAAGAGCGTTTCCATCAAGTATAGCAAGCTTAAAAAGGAAAAATGCAAAGTGTATGGTTTAATCTATTAAAGAGGCACCAGGAATTGGAATGGAGATAAATCCTGTGTTCAAGGAGGTAAACACATTGAAGAAGTGGTGACCTCAGTACTAGAAACCAGCAAGCTTTTATAATGGTATAAAGGCTAAAAAGAGGAAGGAAAATGGAGAAAGGGGATGTCATCTGAAATGCAAATAAATACAATGTCCAATAAAAAAAAGCCTGAGAGCCTGAGAATACATAGATACACAGATTATGTATTGCTGCATAAAAATAAAGAAAGCTGGGAACTTCCCGTCTGGGCCCGAGCATAGAGCAGGTCCCAGGTTGCAGCTCTGTACTCAACCTCAGAAAACCGAGAGAAATAGGGCCTCCCAGGAGCTTTAACTCAGGCAGCATCCCAGGTAAAAATGAATCACCCGTGATGTCTGCTATTAGAAGCTCTAATCCAGAAGCTGTCCTCCGAACCTATACTACTCAGACCTTTGGAGGGCCACTGACAAGAACAACAAACAGCTAGAGATTGACGTCACTAATCTGAAGAAATCCCTCGTTTCACTGTCTGAAGAGACCTCCTAAAACCGCAAAGATCCTTATTGGACTTGATTTACTCTATTACAATAGAAAAGGCTGTGTACAGCTCTTGATTGTGTACAGCCCTTAAAGAAGAATGTTGCCTTTACATAGACAAGACAAGGAGGGTTAAAGAGAGCATGAAATAGGTCAGTGAAGGCCCTGAGAAAAATCAGAGAGAGAGAAAGAGACAGATGAATGCTGGTACAAGAATTGGTTTTCAGCCTCTCCAAGGTTGTCAACCCTACTTCCTCCCATCTTGGGACAATTATTTGAGTTCTTTTTGCTTATTTCTGCTGGTCCCTGGGCCTCAAATAGGCGGACTTACTCTGTGATACAACAGATAAATAATTTGGTAGCAAAACCTATTCAGATATATTATCATAAGTTAGCTATGGAGGACCACGAGACTCAAGATGAGGTTGTTACTTTATACAGGGTGTTTCCAAAACCCATCTCCACCCAACCTAAAAGGGGGGACTTCTACCCTTAGACCAAGCAGAGAGGGGCCATCCAGAACCTCCTCTGACAGGCGATCTGAATTCTTACTTAGGCTGCAATGCTAAGCACTGCACGGGAATATAAGTAAAAGATAAAAATATCTCTCTGGGTTCCCTGAGGGACAAGCCTGACTGCATAGGGGTTGATGTCAAAAGTATCCTCTTGCTAGGAAAAAGACATCGGGATCGGTATGGCCCTCATGCCTCACTGGACAATGACAGGGGGACCGCAGCCATTACAAGGTCCCCTTCAATAACTGGAGGTCAGGCCTCTATCCCCGCCTTCACAAGATTAAAATTACCACAGCCCTTCTATACTTAGAGAAGGGAGGAGATGTCAGGGACAGCCCTGCTTACACACTGAAGGCCTAAAATCAGCCATAGGCCTAAAATCAGCAATAGGCTTGTCATACATGTATACTAACACCAAGTCTTGGGTCTCAGTGGAAAAACATTGAAACAGGTGGCTATAAGCTAATGTAAACAGGCAGCTTTTGTGGAAATTTACAAGCCTGAGTAGTCATAGACCTCGTAAATAGGTAGCCTTGGCAGACAATACCAACTTAGATAAGGACAAGCAAGTCATAGGCAGAGTCATAGTGACTTGTCCCCTGAACTGTCACCCAGCCGATACCCAGTTCTGAAAGATATCTGTATTCCCCCTGAATACCCACACTCCAATGTCATTCCCTTCCCCACATCCTGCCTTTCTGTGTTTATAACCCCTGTGTGAATGAAATATGATTTGAAAAAGAAAGAAAGAAAGCTAATGCTTCAAAAATAACCCACTAACCTAAGCTTATTGTTTATGTGTTTGCAGTTTGACAAGGGATAATTATACCTAGGTGATATTATGACCTTGTTATTGATTCTCCCACATTGGACCTTCCTACCAGGGCCTCAAGTGGTGTGAGTTTCTCCCAAGCATTTATTACATAAGACTTTTTATGAATGTGAAGACCTGGATGGGATGAAAGGTACCATCAGGTCCCTAGTGGTTGATGTGGCTACTAACTTGCTTGGTAGAGATATCTTAAAAGATTTAAATATGATCTTTGCTTGTAGGGAACAGGAAGAATGTTTCCAGATAGATAAATATGAAAAATATCAAGATCAAAAGAATCCCCAGTTCTAAGGGCCACTGTTAAATACTCCCTGTCTAGAATAGATTATGGATGATTTCATCTGGGTTTAATGGTAGCCTCTAAACAGGGAGAAACTGATAATCTTACAACATTTATTTAAACGCCAATTAGAGTTGGGACATATCTGTCTCTCTGGATGCCCCAGGTATACCCCAGTCTTTGTTATTAAAAAGAAAACAAGGACCTCTTGGCTCCTCCAAGACTTAATGGCAATCAACAAAAGCATGAAAGTTTGGGGCTCACCTCAGTGTGGACTCCCTCTTGTCTCTACCATACATGTAAACCCAATATTGGTACTAGACACTAAAGATTATTTTTTTTCAATACCACTCCATGAAGATTGTAAGTGCTTTTTTTCTCAGTACCTAAAATCAGTAACTCAGGACCAGATAATAAATTGAACAGATCATGTTTCTCCAAGTCATGACTAACAGCCTATCTATTTGCTAGGAAGTGGTAGCCCATGGATTAATTCCCCTTATTAAATCAGGTCTCTCTGTATATCATTACATGGATGACCTATTAATGTGGCTAGATGAAAGACAGGATCAAAAACTAACTCTAGAAGACCTTAGACAAGAAGTTACAAAGGCCCTAAAAGGTAGAGGCCTTACTATAGCAGAAGATAAAATCCAGCTCATTCTCCCCATTGCATTCCTAGGGACCAAAATCACCATAACCTCACTCAGACCAGCTAAACCAGTTATAGACTTCCCCAATCCATTAACCTTAAATGCTCTTCAAAGCTTTTTAGGCAATATTAGTTAGCTTAGACCTTGACTCCCCATACTAAGGAGCCAATTGTGGCCTCTACCTGACTTACTTAAGGGTGACAAAGACCCCTCCTCTATTTGCTTCTTGATACCAGCAGCCAAGGAGGCCCTTTGTTCTATTAACAACCACAATAGAACACCTCCCTGCTTGCTATGATCTACAGTAGATAATCCAAGTCCTTATATTTAATTCCTCTTCCATGGTAGTTGGAGTATCATATCAACCTCCTGGAACCCTGCTTCATTCAATTATTAAAATTGCAGATAAGTAGCATTGCTAAAATCACTGCTAATCATGTTCTGGTTTAATACCAAGCTTTCCCCAGACACACTGGATGAGGGCTGAAATGACATCTTTCTACTGTAAAATAAGTAGAGTAGATGTTGGAAAACCCTGCTGCTAAGGTGAAAGTCTGACATTACCAGAAAACCCTGAGCTCTTTGCAAAATTGTGGACTCCCTTTGTCAGTGGGGCTTCCTTTTCTCTACCTGGGGGATGCTGGATCACAAGGCCTACCTGAGGAATGTCACATTGCCCTTAGGAAATTACAGGTCCAACTCTCCCATCTCCCCTGCCCCTGCCCCACAAAAAAATGTTCAACAAGTATCTGAGAGTCCTGGAATGCCTTCTCCATGCTAATCAGGCATCTTACTACCTTAGCCTTCAGCCAATGACCTTTCCCCACCCTTGATATTTCTACTCCCTTTCACAAAACTATATAACCATTGATTCACCCTGAATAAAGTTGATGTGTCTCCCCAAAGCTGATCCTGGAGGATTCTCATATCTGTTCCTACTTCTGGAATCCCTGTGTATTGCTCTTGCTCCAGTTGTCCTCCTGGACAGGTTTTGGCCAATGATCCCAAGGGGCAGGGAGGGTCACAACATGAAGAAGAGGAGAAAAAGTCATCAGGTTCATTCAACCATGGAGATCAACAAGGAGTCACATGACAGCAAGTAGCTCCAAGGAAAAGCCAGGTAGATTCTAACAGTGAAAAGATCTGGTTTTGGCTACTATCCAAAGTAGATGGAAAAAAATAGTGAGAAGTTGTGATTTAGAACTTAGAAAAGTTAGCCAGCTTAACAAACTGCTTTGGTGCAATGCCATAAGTGGCCACACTGAGTGTGGTGTTTCAGTGAAGGAAAACACATATCATTAAAGGAATAATTTTTCCTATGACCTCTTTAGCATGGCTAGTGGTGAATTATCCTTCCTGTGATGTGGTCTTTATCCACCTGAGCCATAGGCCCAGCAGGTTTAACTCTTAGGATAGGACACAATGGTATGTCATGTCTACTCAGGACAAGAAGCAGATCCCATTATTTTGCTAGAAGAAAATATGCCTCAACAGAGCACTGACATCCCCAATGTCCTCGAAGGTTACTGTACCATTCCATGCTCAAGAGACCCAAAAGTCATTTAAGTTATGGACTAAAACTGAGGAATTGATACAATGTATTTCTGCCAGAAAAATCTAGTGTTTCAATTTTAAGGCTGTTCCACAGACATGCTTAGTGTCAGTCATACCATCATGTACAGCATCCAGGCAGAGAGCTCACTTAGGCGAAACCAGAGCTCCTCTTGGCATTTCTAAACGCTGGCATGGACAGAACCAAACATGTTTCCTGTGTACTGGTCCAGCTGGTATGAAGTCAAACAGTCCCCTGATGGAGGCATTGAGGCCGATTATAGGAAAAATAGAAAGAAGATGCCAGAGACAAGTATGGAAGGGCTACTTGGTTAATAGCATGCCAGCAGCAAGTGTCTTTCTCATAGCCTTCTTATTCTATAGTACTGTGGAAAGCAAAGCTGCAAGCTAACATTAACTGTTTACTAAAGTGTCCTGAGTTTCTCTGGTGCTGTTTGTTTTCTGATGTTAGTTCTGCTTCCTCAAGAGGCACTGCTCCTCTCAAGGAGTGGATCATGTACTCAGGTGTTTTCACGTGAACATTCTCCCAATTTTAACTTGTCAAATAAAGGCTAGAAGCTGTGACTGGGCAGTGGAAGGGAAAGGTGTGGCTTGAATTTTTAGAGAGTAGGGGAAGAGAAGGAAGGAACAGGAAGAAGACAGAGGAAGAGGAGATAGACTGAAGATGGAGCAGAACCACATGTGACCAAGCCAGCTCAGTCAGTCAACAGTGTCTCAAATGAATATTGAAAAGAAAAACACAATTAGACAACATTATAACATGACTCCAGTCAGTTCTGAGCCTGAAACTGGTTTACTTTTTCCCAGTCTGCTTTTATACCACTTGCAGAGAATAGGGTCAGTTCTTAGAACAAAGACAAAGTAATCAGACAAGGCAATAAACAAAGAGATCAACAAGGCAATAAACGAAGTCCTGTGATCACTGTGCCTAGGGACTTATCAGGGTGACCAAGATAAAAAGAATGCCACACATTCATCTGCTGTGTTTACATTGAGCTTTACATTAGCCCAAATGTAAATATTCTTATATAAGCCTACTTCCTTGTCCTAGCCTAATGACAAGTTCTTGCTTAATTTCTTAAGGCTGGCTCCAAAAGCTCTCCACATCTCCCCCTTTTTACTTCATAAACAAGACTGAGCCTGTCTTAGGTTGTTCTGGTAAGAATGCCTTCTCTACCTTTCTTGGAATATGCATTTTTAAAAGCAATGCATTTCTGTCTTAGGTTGGTAAGTCTCTGTGCAGAATCTTACCTATCATTGATGGCCAGCCAGTTAAATTAATGACTCTGTATGGCAATCCATTTTTAGTTTCAAACCATGTATTTTGGCTGTTAACATGTGTATATTGGTAAGGGCAAGTTTTATCACAATGGACAGGCATAAAAGTATTCCCAGGGCTAGGAGGGCCAATATGATCAGGCTATATAAGCCATTCTGGAAGCTAGACCAAGATGGAAATACTGATCCAAAGCCATGAATATTTTTATCAGTAATATCTGCAGCATTAAAACAGCATAGCAGCATTCTTTAAATTCACAATCTTGTTATGCAAAGTTAAAATATCCAGACAGGAAGGTGTTAGAATTATGCCAAATACCCTGCATGTATCTTTTAATTTTCTACCAATTACTGTGACTGTCATTGTAAATTTTAGAAGTGACACATCCATTGGTATTTTGTGTGACACTTGAGATGGCTTCTCACTCTTAAACTCTAAATCTCCTCTCCAATAATTTGAATACTATCAATAAGAATATTAATTCCTTGTTTTAGACGCCTATCTAAATTTTCTTCAATAATCAAAACATCAATAACAGTTTTTGCTAAATGATTGACAAAAGTAGTTATCTTAACTTTTGCATCAAAGCAATTACAGAAGCAGTGGTGCTAACTATCAATGTAATCAAAGTCTCTGTGCCAGTGATAAGGCCACTATCCTCTTGCTTTTGCTTAAAGTCTGACTCATTTCTTCCAATATCTGTGAGCATTTTTTCAGAATACTCACAGGCAATAAAACAAAATCTGGTTAACAGACTACCATAATAGACATGTCAGATTTCACTCTAACACAAGTAGAAAGTGTACAATCAACATAACATAAACTAAATACCATAGAAGAAACAAAAGTAATTTTAACAGGACCAAATAATAAAACATTAGGAGCTTTAACACATGTACTAACACTTGTTCAAAAATCCAGATCCTGCCATTGTTTAACTTCAAATCCTATTTCAATTATATGCACTATAAACATATCATACAAGACAGTTGTAGATTTTCAAATATGTCTCTGAAAATGTTCAGAACCAGCCTTCCAAATGTCCACTGTCTTTTTCTTCTTTCCAGTATTGGATTGATTTCGAGACTAGTCCACAATTGAGTCAGAATAACTGGTCACATTAAAAGAAAGAGAAGAGTCACTGTAACTTCCCTATTTGATTAATTTTTTGAAGGCAGTTTCCATAGTTTCTATGTTCTTTGTCCCACAAGGTTTAAAGCTTGAGGCAAGGCAGCTTGTCTAGTCTGGGATACAGGCAAGCAAAGGTGGGTCAGAAACATACACCCAATACAGCTTCCCTGCCACCATTGTCATGGCACTCAGTAAGCTCACAGTCAGCATCATTGTTTGTCCCAGCATCAGCATATCTCATCAATCTCTCTGGCAGCCACCATGTTCCTGCAGCATCCTGTGAAAAACATACAAACATGCCCTCTTCCCCATATTAATACCTGATAAGGACCATGCCATATGCCAGTAACTGGATCCTATGTGAAATAGGCATGCCTATTTGTATACTTAGTTGTAAGGTGCCATAGACATTCAGCAGAGAGTTCCTTGACATCCAAATTTTAAAAATTAAAATAAAACAAATATGATTTAAATAATTTGTAGTCTATGGGGATATAATTTCCCTTTTTTTACTTTATAAAGATATTGTTTTAAAGTTCCATGTGCCCCGGCCATCAGGGGCCTTCAACAGGATACCCTAAGAGAGAAGGGGAGAGAATGGAAGGGACAGTAGATACAAAGAATGAGACCAAGACAAGTTTTTTGATCAAGGTCCATCAAGCTGTATTTTCTCAGGCAATTTATACAGGCAGGGAAAGGGATAATGTAATTGGCAGAATTCCATAGAAACTGGGCGTTCTGCCATGGCAGATATCTTGCAACTGCAGATGTTTTTGTATGGCTTAGGGCACAGCGACCACTGGCCACCTGATTTCTCAGGAGTCGATAACTGAGGAAAAACAAAACCTAAAACTGTTCTTTCAAAATGAAGTCTATATACAAAATGGAGTCAGATTGACCCTCGGTACCATGGGCCCCTTCAACAATACCTTGTCCTTGAGGATTAGAAGGATTCTCAGTAATATTAGTAATATTAAATTGTCAACCAAACATCTCAAATTCTTGACTGCAATAGCCAGTTCCATTATCTATTTTAATCTTATTTGGAACACCTAACATAGAGAAGCAGAGTAGGTAATGAGTAATTACATTTTTAGTTGCTTCTCCTGTTAAAGTAGTTACAACAAGGAAGCCTGAGAAGGTGTCAATAGTCACATGTACGTATTTTAATTTTTCCAAAATTAGAAATCTGAGTAACATCCATTTGCTATAATTGATTAAGTATGAGTCCTTGAGGATTAACATCGGAATTACAGGAAGAAATTAAAGACATTGAGGAGAAATCTTTACAATTTGACTTGCACATTCTTTAGAAATACCAAATTGTTGTCTCAAGTTGTTACTATTTTGATGATGTAATGAAACATATTGCTTAGCTAATTGTTCCTGTGTAAGGCCTATAGTCTCCCTGAATAGTGATTATAAATTTTGTCTAACAATCTTGCACATGCATTTAGATCGTATTGCTTCAAAGATGGCCTGCATCGTAGTTATCTTACCTTCTAGTCGTTCCCCTACAAGAAGTCTCATATAGAGGGACAATTATATCTTAGACTGGATATTTTTAGCACATAAACAGAGTAAGAAATTGAAAACCTAGTATGTCTCTGAATTGATACTGAAAGGAAAAATGAGACTTCCACAATTATCTAAAATGGATTCAGCTAAAATTTTGGTATCTTTTACTAAATCAGAGAATGCTTTATTATGGGCAGAAGATCAATACTGGCAAAGAGCATTCAGTAATTTCTTGGGAGAGATTAACAACAGATATCCTGAAATCAAGTGACTTCAGTTCATAAAATGAACTAATTGGATTCTTCCTTGTATAATTAAAGCAATTCCAATTTCTGGAGCCCCATATTTCACATTGATGCTAATAAATCAGAAAAGGCAGGATATAAATCAGAAGATGTAAGTAAGACGGCTGAGAGTCCCTACAATTTGGTTCAAAAATCTGAATATATGTAGTACTCATGGTGTTGTCAGACTTTCAAGAGTCTCTTAATATAGTAACTGATTCTCAATATGCAGAAAGGGTTGTTTTACACACAGAGACTGCTGAACTTGTTCAGGATGATTCTGAATTGGCTTCATTATTTACTCAGCACAGCAAATGATCAGAAATCATAGTCATCCACTGTATATAACACACATAAGAACCCATACAGATCTGCCAGATCTTCTGGCACAAAGTAATAATGAAACTGACCAGCTATTGATAGGACATGTACTAGAGGCTTCAGGATTATATAAAAAACACCATGTTAACACCAAAGGTTTTTTTTTTTTTTTCAAAAAGAGTTCTCTATCACTTGGCAACAAGCCAAAGATATTGTTAAGCAATGTCGTACTTATTCATTATATAACCAAACTTCATTGCCTACAGGAAGTAACACTAAAGGTTCCCAAGGAAATGGATGTCTTCTGTTTTACAGAGTTTGGTAAACTAAAATATGTGGATCATACTATAGACACATATTCAGAAATTCAATGGACAACTGCATTAGCTTCAGAAAAGGCTGATTCTGTAATTACACATTTGTTAGAAGTAATGACCATTACGAGAAAACCCATACAAGTTAAAATGGACAGGGTCTGGCACATATCTGTAATTAGATGAAGCAGTTTTTTGCATATTATAATATAAGACATGTTACAGGTATATCACATAATGCTACAGGAGAAGAGATTGAGGAGAGATCTAATCGAACTGTAAAAGTGATGCTTAACAGAGAAAAGTGGGAAGTTAAAAAAAAAATCTGAGATAGATTACATAGTGCTTTATTAACCTTAAAAAATTTAAATACCAAAGGAAAAAAATGTGTATGCAGAAAGATATTGAATTGTAGAAAAAAACTGGTAAACTAAAACAGCCTGTTTATTTTAAGAATATTCTGACATAGCCGGGCGGTGGTGGCACACGCCTTTAATCCCAGAACTTGGGAGACAGAGGCAGGTGAATTTCTGAGTTCGAGGCCAGCCTGGTCTACAGAGTGAGTTCTAGGACAGCCAGGACTACACAGAGAAACCCTGACTCGAAAAACCAAAAAAAAAAAAAAAAAAAAAAAAAAGAATGTTCTGACATCAAAATGGAAAATGGGAAATGTGTTACACTGGGGGAAGGGTAATGCCTATATTTCCAGTAGGAAAAGAAAATCTGTGGGTTCCTTCCAAATGGATAAAAATCAGACATGATGAAGGGAGACCCCTGAAGACCTTGGCTATAGACCAGAAGGAGACTAACAAGGTCAATAAGATAGGTGATGTATATGTGGTGATGTATATGTGTTTGTACACAGAGACAGCTCTGGAATTGTCTGAGACTTAAATGTCTATATCTAGCCAATAACACTTATTGTGTACAAAATTATCATGACTTATTATTACATACCATCCTTTAAGATGGCATGAATGGGGAAGCTGGAAGAACTTTCGGAGGTATCCTGTAATCTCAAGATGGAGACTGCTGGAAGCAAGAAGGTTGTAACCCAAAGGAGGAAATAACACAAGACACTGAGACACCAGGACACACTAGTAGGAAGCCCGAGTTGAATGTTCCTGACTCAGCCAAAGATGCCAGGTTGAAGACATCTCCCAAAAAAAAAAAAAAAAAATGAAGACCGAACCAGGGGAAGAATCTCAGGTGACAGTTCCCCTTGAAATTGTCACTGTACCATAGGAACAGATACCTTCCCTCATTGATCCTCCTATGCTCTATGAGGAAGTTAGCACCGCGATTGTGACTACACCTGCCTCTGAGGCAGTGTTGGCATCTTGGGTCAGAATTGCATCCAATGCTAAGAAGTTTGAGGCAGTGTCATCCAGTGCAACATCGGAAGTCAAAGGGGAAATGTGGTGTGTGGTTCACTGGACAACCCTTCCTGTAAATTCAAGTGGTTGGGTGCGGCTGCAGTTCCACGCTGGACAAGCCTGGGTACTCGATAAGAAGGGGAAAGTGGCTGCCCTCTTCTTGCTTCTGGCCTGCACATTTCCACCGCCACACCTGGAGGACAACATGCTGTGCCCCAAGTGTGTTCATAGGAACAAGGTCTTAACTAAGAGCCCTGAAGGATAAAGGACAGATCTCTCGAGTTTGGGCTAGCTTGCTGGCATCACTCTTGTGGCATGATCAGAGCCACAGCTGACATTCATACTGACGGAAATCCACATCTCTGCCTTTGAAGGTGCCTTTCTCACCCAGAAATTCTGGGATATTGTAAGTTGATGCTTAAGTACAAGCAGTTTGGAAAAAGCCAGTAAGGCCAGCAAAAGGTCCACCTCTGCTCATTTTGATGACTGAACCCTGGGAGTGAGTGGTGCTTGGAGTGGGTGCAGCCTACATGGCCTAAGACAGGGCTCTCACCCTCCTTTCACCCACATCGGAGTCCCTTGACGTTGCCCATCGTCGACAGCCTAAAGCCTTCGACCATCGATGTGACTCGTCTCACATCAGTGTTTTGGGGTTGTGAACTTGTCTAAGACCCCCCATAATTAGACATCCAAATTCAAAATTCACATAGTTGGGATTGATCATAAGATGCCTTCTCTAACTAAACAGAGAAGGGGGAGATGCCAGAAGCCAGGATCCTCGCCCTTACCCTCACCCCCTACCTTTCCCCACCTGCACAATGTCCTCTGAAGCTTGGCAACTGCAAGATCCTGCTTAGCAACTGCAGATAGACTCAAAGCAGAGTACCATATCTTCTTAAGAATAGCAGGGAGACCATAACTCTAGCAGTGTACCATATCTTCTGAAGAACAGCAGGTAGATCATAATTCAAGGCAGTGTACCGTATAGACCATGACATGTTTCAAGGCACAGGCCAAGAAGATTTTGTACTTTTCCACCACCTGGCCCCTCTTACCCCCTCCCCTTGTAAAACATGCTATAAAAAAGCATTTCATGTTCAATAAATAAATAAATAAATTATTAAAAAAAAGTGTCCTATGTGTTTTGCTGCAAGTAATTCCTGGCGCTTACAACTCCAGATACAACAGTTGCTAGTCCTGTCACCAGCACAACGGTGTCAGCCAGTTCAGTGGTCAGTTGTAAAGACTTAGGTTGTACCTGTAGCCTCTGCATGTCCTCTTCCCCAGGTTGTATAGTTAGTGTGTTGTTAATGTTTAGTACTTGGGTTTGTTTTCTGCTGTTGTAAAATATTACACCAAAAAAAAGCATGATTGGAAAATTATATTGTAGTTTGATTTTATGTGATCAAACTAACCTATGATGAAAGGCAGTTGTCTTCCTTTATTGATCTCCATTAACCAATTTGTGTACCCAGCAAGCTCCGTATGAATGTCTTTACAGGGTTCTGTGTTGCTTGTGAGGTTTGTGTATTGCAGAATGAAAGAGGAGAAAGAAAGTCCTGACAAGGATGCTGAGACTCTGGGACCTTCCATTCCAGGCTCTTGTTTGATTTTACGGCAACTACATCAAAGCTGTTTCCATTAAAGACTTGCTCCCAGAACATTTCTAGAACAACTAGCTTGCCCATCCAGCCTTTCAGATTGTTATAGTTAGAATATCAACTAAGACATGAACTTTCTCAGCATATAGAGACTGCAAGTCATATGGCACCAGCTAGCCCTCCTTTGAGAAAACCAATTTTCCTATTTCTCTTTGGACCCTCAGAAGGGAATTGTTTACCCCAATTCAGCTAGAAGCAAGAATAAGAAGATTGTTGTCCCAGTCCTTTAGGTTGGGGTGGATGGTTCTGGTTATTTTATGAATTTTAGATATGTTGTCATTTAAAGGGATAATTTGCTAATGTTGTAGCTTTGGACAGAGGAAACTAGAGAGCTTAGACTCAGGGATTTCTACCTTTCCTCTTCTCTATTCTTCCTTCTTAGGTAAAGGAAATACAGATGGAAGAGAAAAATCAGGGATATAGTAGTATCATAGAAAGTAGAGGAATAGACAAATAGGGATATATTATCAAATTGACTCTTAAACAAAACATTTTATAGATACAACATCTTACATTGATAGAAATCTTTATTATTGATGCAGATTGAAGTTTAAATTTTTCATTGGTATCCAATTTATAGATTGATGTAGATTTAAGGTTTTTATTAGTGGGAATTTCTTTTATATTGATGCAAAGTTTGAAATTAATAGTATCACTCTTTGGTAGGCATTGTGTCTATGCAACTTATCTAGAATATAAGGCTTAGATCCAATCCTTCTAAGGACAGACATTACAAACTGTGTAGGATGACTGAGTAATGCAAGTTAACTCATAGTTATATTATCTTCTGATTTGATTATAATAAAGTGTTTTTAATTTACTAAGATAGAAATTACTAAGAACAGTTAAGGTTTAATAGTTCAGATATATTTTACGTAGATAGTCTTCAAAAGTGTCAGAAGGCCACAGAATATGACATTTAAGGGCACTCCATCATTAAAGATCATTTGACTAGAGACATGTCTGCCCCTGACAGCTCCTGCTTCTTGGTTCAAAGAAGAAACTGAGCCTCAGTGGAGCTTCTCCAGTTGTGGCAAGATAGCCACTGGGCAAAATTTGTCTCGATTCATCTACAGACAAAAATACTGTCCAGGGCTGGGCAGTGGTGGTGCATACCTTTAATCCCAGCACTTGGGAGGCAGAGGCAGGTGGATTTCTGAATTCAAGGCCAGCCTGGTCTACAGAGTGAGTTCCAGGATAGCCAGGGCTACACAGAGAATCCCTGTCTCGTAAAACCAAAAAAAAAAAAAAAAGGGGGGGGGACTGTCCTGACAACGAACATGTGTGGTTTTTGCACCAGCTTATTGGGGTTAGAAATTTACTGCAACACAAGAACACATCAAAAAATCATTTAACACAATTAAGTAGGCTTTATCCCTAGGATGTAGGGATGGTTTAATATATGGAAATCTGTCAACATAATCCACCAGATAAACTGATTCAAAGGAAAAAAAAATCACAGGATCATTTGTTTAGATGCTGTAAAAGTCTTTGAAAAAAACACAACTCCCCTTCAAGTTAAAAGTATTTGAAAGATCAGGAATTCAAGGCATATAACTAAACATAATAAATGCATTATAAAGCAGACAAATGGCCAACATCAGGTTAAATGCAGAGAAGCTTCAAGCAATCCCACTAAAATCAGGAACAAGACAAGGCTGCCCACTCTCTCCATACCTATTCTATATAATACTTGAAGTTTTAGCTAGAGCAATTAGATAGCCAAAGGAGGTCAAAAGGATACAAATTGGAAAGGAAGAAGTCAAGGTATCACTATTTGCAGATGATATGATAGTATACACAAGTGACCCCAAAAATTTTACCAGAGAACTCCTACATCTGATAAACACCTTCAGCAAAGTGGTTGGACACAAAATTAACTCAAACATATCAGTATTCTTCCTCTACAGAAAGGATAAACTGGCTGAGAAAGATATTAGTGAAATAGCACTATTCCCAATACTCACAAATAATATAAAATATCTTGGTGTAACTCTAACCAAGCAAGTGAAAGATCTGTATGACAAGAACTTCAAGTGTCTGAGGAAAGAAATCAAAGAAGACCTCAGAAGATGGAAGGATATTCCATGCTAATGGATCAGTAGAATTTACACAGTGAAAAAAGCCATCTTACCAAATGCAATCTGAAGAATCAATGCATTCCCATCACATTTCCAATCAATTCTTCACAGAGAAAAAGCAACTCTCAATTTCATAGGGAATAACAAACAGTCAAGGATAGCATGAATAATTTTCAACAATGAAAGGACTTTTCCAGGAATCACCTTCCCTGATCTCAATGTGTACTACAAAGCAATAGTGGTAAAGTAACAACAACATCAACCCCCCCCCCCAAAAAAAAAAAAAAAACCTGCATGGCATTGGTACAGAGACAGAGAAGTAGATCAATGGAATAGACCCACATACCTATGGTCATCTGGTCTTTTACAAAGAATCCAAAAACCATACAGTGGGAAAAAGAAAGCATTTTCAACAAATGGTACTTGCCTAACATGGTCTGCATGTAGAAGAATGAAAATTCATCAATTTTTATGTCCTTGTACCAAGCTGAAGTCCAAGTGGATCATGGACCTCCACATAAAATGAGGTACACTGAATCTAACAGAAGAGAAAGTGAGAAATAGCCTTGAACACATTGGCACAGGGGAAAATGTCTTAAATGGAACACCAATGGCTGAGGCTCCAAGATCAGCAATTGGCAAATGGGACTTCATGAACCTGAAAGCCTTCTGTAAGGCAAAGGACATAGGACAAAATGATAACCCACAGATTGGGAAAAGATCTTTACTAACCCTACATCTGCTAGAGGGCTAATATCAAATACAAGATCCCAAAAAATCAATTAACGCAATGAAAATAAAAAGGTACAGAACTAAACAAAGACTTTTCAACTGAGGAATCTCAAATGGTCAGGAAGCACCTAAAAAAATGTTCATCATCTTTAGTCATCAGGGAAATCCAAATCAAAACAACCCTGAGTTTCTACCTTACACCAATCAGAATAGTTAACATAAAAAACTTAGGTGACAGCAGATGCTGGCAAGGATGTGGAGAAAGAGGAACACTATTGGTGGTGGGACTGCAAGTTGGTAAAACCATTTTGGCAGTCAGTCTGCCTTGTACTCAGAAAATTGAACATAATTCTTCCTGAAGAACCAGCTATACCTCTCCTGGGCATATATCCATAAGATGCTCCATTATCCCACAAAGACACTTGCTCAACTATGTACATAATAGCCTTTCTTATAATAATCAAAAGCTGGAAACAACTCAGATGTCTCCCAATGGAAGAATGGATACAGAAAATGTGTTACATTTTCACAGTGCAATAATACTCAGCTATAAAAAGGAAGATATCATGAATTTTGCAGGCAAATGGATAGACCTAGAAAATATCATCCCTAGTGAGGTAACCTAGACCCAAAAGGACTTACATAGTACTTACTGATAAGTGGTTATTATCCCAAAAGCTTGGAATACCCATGATACAAGTTATAGACCATATGAAGTTTAACTAGACGGTAGGCTAAAGTATGGATGGTTCAATATCACTTAGAAGAGGGAAGAAAATAATCATGAGAGGCAGGAGGAAGGGACCTGGGTGGGAGAAGAAAAGGGGAAGGAAAAAGAAGGGCAGGATCAGGTATGGGAAGAGAAAGGAGAGAAGTCCAGAGAGTCAGGAGAATGAATAGAAATATGTAGCACTGGGTATGGTTGTGGGCAATAGACGGAGGAAGGGAAACCACTAGAAAGTGTCAGACCCAGGGATGCAAGAGGGTCCTAGGACCCAAAGGTATGAATTAGCCAAAATGCCCAAAAGTGGGGAGGTAGAACCTGAAGAAACCACCTGCAGTATATGGACTTGGGCCCCAGTCCCCAGTTGAAGGATGGGGCCACCCACCCATCTCAAAAAATTTAACCCAGATTTGTTCCTGTCTACAGAAAATTCGGGGACAAAAAATGGAGTAGAGACTGAAGGAAAGGCTATCCACAGACTGCCCCACCTTGGGATTCATCCCATCTGCAGACACCAAGCCCTGACACTATTGCTGATGCCAAGATGTGCTTGCAGACAGGAGCCTGGTATGGCTGTCCGCTGAGAGGCTCTGCTAGTACCTGACTAAGACAGATGCAGATACTCTCAGCCATTAGACTGAGCTGGTGGACCACAATGGAAGAGTCAGGGGAAGGACTGAAGGAGCTGAAGGGTTTTGCAACCCCATAGGAAGAACAATAATATTAATAAACGGACTCCTCAGAGCTGCTAGAGACTAAACCACCACAACCAAAGAGTATACATGGTTGGGTCTATAGCTCCAGCTACATATGTAGCAGAGGACGGCCTTATCCTGCTTCAGTGGGAGGGGAGGCACTTGGTTCTGTGGAAACTTGATGCCCCAGAGAAGGGGGATGCTGGAGGCATGAGGCAGGAGTGGGTAGGTGGGTGGGGAGGAACCCTCTTATAGGCAAAGGGGAGGGGGAATGAGGTGAGGGGTTCCTGGAAGGGAGACCAGGAAGGGAGACAACATTTGAAATGTAAATAGATAAAATAATTAATAATAAAAAAATAAATCGTTGACAACAGTAAAGTTTTGGTGAGGCAAAAACAAAGGAGACTGGCATAGTAGAGAAAGGTTGAGTATACGTAGTGATTTTCTGAAGTGAATAGAGTTATATTTGACTGGCGTCCAACAGCACACACAATAAAAATGCCTTTGATTAAAAAAAAAGTACCTTTACATCGTCAAAATCTAAAATATTTCTCAGCTCTGTTTATTTGCTTTACAGTATAGCATGCTTTCCTGTCACTGATCCCAGTTTTTCAGTTCCTTAGGGTGAGGTCAGACCTAGGTAAGCAGCCAATCACTGTAGCTTTCCAGTCAGCTGGTTTGAAAACAACGCCCACAAGCTACCAAACTGTCTTCCAAATGTCTTCCTTCATCAGAAGCTCACTGCTTCAGCAAGAAGATAGGTGATTCCGAGCCTACCTCCCCAGATTGCTTGGAAACGGGGAAAAAATTGTAAGTATTTAATGAACTGTTACCTAAACTAAAGGGAGGGAGGGGACCTTCACCTCACTTCAGGGGAGCTGGACCTCACTCTGGTTAGCCTGCCACAGAGGGTCTCTATAGATCCACGGAGGCTGGGATGGGGTGGAGGGTGGGGAGCTCTGCAGTGGGTAGGAAATCACTGGTGCCACTCTGTATTTTTGTAGTATGGCCTATGTTACTTAAATGTGTTTGGGGGAAGTGCAACCAACGGAGAACTTGTTAGTACCCTCTTCCAGGGCATCTGGAATTTGCACTCCACTAACTTAAACAGGAAGTGGCATAAACAATGGGCTTCCAACAATCCATGAGTCCCAGATTTCCTGTGCTCACTCACTGTAATTAAACTGTAGCATTGGTGGGTGTTGTAGGTGTTAAGTTTGAGCAAACACCCACTCCCCTCAAAGCTCCCCACCCTCAGTCTTATAAATACCCTCAGGCTCTCCCTTGGGGAAATGCCTGTGTGTCTCCCATTGGCTTGATGGCCTGCATTCATACTCAGACCTGAGATCCCTAATACTGAAGAAGAAAATGGTTCTTTTGAGTTTGTAAATCAAAGTAGGTGTCCAGATTGCTGGAGGATTGACTGCAGGACTGGGGAGGTTATCAGTCACATTCTGCCACCCAGCTACACCTAAATTGCCCTTCTTCCACACCTCTGCCTCCCCCCTTCATTTTCAGAATCCCATAGTTAGTAGTGCACTCCTCCTCCCTGAAACCTCCAAGCTTTCAGAATGTCTCCTTCTTCCTTAGGACAACGGTATTAGGTATACTCTTTCTGGTCTTAAATGACTCTTGTGACATCAGGGAATGATCTTGGTCCTAGTGTTAGATATTATATCCCAGGTTTTTTACAGTAGGGTGGGAGTGGGAGATTTATCCCATCTGCAAATACATCTACAGTTTTAGTTCATAACAAATGATGGAAAAAGAACATTTGAGATTTCTATTTAAAACTGTATCCTCTCCATTTTGAAAAACATTTATATTTTCTTCATTAACTGTGTTCCCCTTAATTTTAAAAATACATATTTTGTTTTATGAGCATGGGTGATTTTCCTGTACGTCTGTGTGTACCATGTGCATGCCTGGTTTACACAGAGGTCAGAAGAAGGTATGGAATCCCCTCTATCTGGACTTAGACAATTGTGAGCCACCATGTTAGTGCTGGGAATGAACCAAGTTCTCTCTCTACAAGGGCAGCAAGTGCCCTTCACTGTGGAGTCACTGTCCCACCCCCACCTTAATATTTTTGTTTAGAAATAAAATATCAAATTTCTTGAAAAACAGAGTTCACAATTATTGTTAGATCAAGAGCCTAGCTCTTCTACAGCGGACAGCCTATTCGCTCTGATGATTGGAAACACTGTTCTGGGAGGTGAGGGGTAAGCTGCAGAGGAGGGAGTTCTAACCATGCCTCCCTTGAATCCTAGGGCCCTACTCAATGCCCTACTCAGTGCACACCTAAGGACCCTCCCCCACAGCTATTGGGGCCCTTAAACAGAATGTAGAACAGGCTCTCCTTGAGGCAGAGTAGCAGGTGTGATCTGCCTGCTGCCTCTGACTGGGAGTTATGACCAGGTTCCACCAAGTTACATATTCCTCACAGTAAACCAGAGCACCTACTGTGTTGGGAAAACTTAGAAAAGTAAAGTTTTCCTTTGTCCTTCATACTTTTCTCTGGGCTAAAACTGGCAGCCAGGTCCTCACCGCAGTGGCCAAGGTCCATAGAGTAACTGAATTTGGTGAAAGTTACTCTATCTGCTGTCTGCACACCGGGCTCTCTAGAAGTCACTGCTGCTGCTTCTCTAACATTTTCACCTCCTCTGACTCATACCCAAAGAGAAAGCTCATGAGTAATACTCCAGTTTCTCAGATAAACAAGGTGCTTCTGAGGGCTTAGAGGCTAGCTGAACACCAGAGGGCCCTAAGAGAGCTCATGACTAAGCAATAAGATGGTGAGGTTCTAAAATGGCAGCTTCTTCATCACCTTCCTGACCTGAGAACAAAATGTGGCTGCTTAAAACAAAGGCCCGGTCAAGCCTTTTCTCCTGCCAGTGGCGGCCCCTGCTGGTGAGCAAGTCCAAACAGTTCAAGGCCAGAGTTGGATGTGGATTTTTGATTGAGACATTAAAACTAATGAACGAGCTCTTTGTTTCACTATGGTGAATATATTCAAAATGTCTTCAGATAGTTTCAGAAATACTGTACGTTATTGTGAGCACTATTCATCCTACTGTGCCTTTGAACACCAGATCTGATACCACTTTAAAGAAAATACTGTCTACTCAGTGTCTACTCCCCGCAGTGCCTGGTAAGGGATAGTTTTACTAGCTTATTAGCCAGCATCATTAATAGGAACACACTAGTAGATTTCTCTGCTGACTTATAAGCCAATTCAAGCTGAATTGAAAGTAGAAAAGCATATTTATTTCAGAACAGTTCCACAGCAAGTTCACCAGTCTAAGGTACAAGATCAAAGAAGTCCTGCCCAGGATATGGCAGGGAAGTTTTTTTATAGATTGTAGGTGAAGGAAAATGACCTGTCTGTCTGCCACAGACTGGGCTTGGGCCCAAGTGTGGTCACGTGGGGCAGGGAGAAGTTTGCTACAGCTGCCAGGAATGTCAAACTGGGCTTTTGGTGCGGTGGCTGTGGTGGAGGGAGGTGGGGGATGTGAGCCTAGTGGAGGCTCCAACCAAACAGACATCAGCATCTATCAGTGGATGAGCGTGGAAAAACTGTGATACATACTTCCATATAAAATGGAATACTATGTAGTAATAAGATAGGATGTCTTCCGTGACAACATGTGTGGAGCTCGGTGACATGCTGAGACAAATTTGTCAGGCATTGAAAGCCCAACATTGTTCATCAGTCGTAGAGGAGATAGCTAAAATCAGGATTTGGAAAGATTTTTAAAGCATGATGCTAAACTAGAAATCACAATGAAACCGCTCCTTTAAAATATGAAAGGGTGTAGAAATCTCCCAAGCTTTACTTTCTACAGGGAGTGTGAGGAGATCTGAGGAGTGCTCACAGAGGAAGTAGATTGCTCACAGCAACACATGGCTGAGACGTGCTGGAGCTGGAAATGAGCACATGAGGATTTAGTATGTTGTTTTTTTATACTTCTTATAACTAGAAAGAATGGAGGTTGAGAGTTCTCTGTGGATCCAAAATCCAAAGGCCACAGTGCAGTGCTCAAAGCATTCTAATCCTACGTATCCTTTCTCCTGGTTGTTAGTGTAGTAGAAGCTTCCTGGTATTTTAGGTGTGTGGAAATGAGCAAAGTGCAATGGTTAAAGTCAGTGGAAACTTTGTAAAAGCTATCATCTGTACCCAGTAAAATTAATTCACTTGGTATACATTTCCATGAATTTTGAAAACATATAATCAGGTGTACTTTATCAAGATATATAGAGTCTGGAGAGTTGACTCAACCATTGAGAGTATTTAGTGTTCTTGCAGAGGACTGAGGTTTCATTCCCAGCATCCACCCCTAACTCCAAAATAGGGATCCAACATACTTTTCTAAGCTCTCCTAATACTAGGCATGCATGGAGTATACATACATACATACATACATACGGGCAGACACAGCATTCTTACATGTATAACCATCCTGTTATGCAGACAGTGATTTTGCTCTTAAATCTAAGATGATTTTTGCTTGACAAGTTCACAAACATTCTCCCTCACTTTTCTAAAGATCTAATGACTTTACAATATTAAGTTTTGTGCTTGGGTCTATACATCTACAGATGGACTGTAGTAGTTTGAGTATTTTTTTTTTTTTAGCAGACAGACAACAGTCTGTTTCAGCAGTCCGTAGTGGAGTGATGCTAACCTTTCCCTTTCTAAAACCTTTCATCGCTGTTAAGTGTCTGTTGAATGTGTGTTTGATGTCAATCTGGAGTCCTGTTTACTGCTGTGTTGCTTCAGTGTCTACTCTGTTGATGGCACCAGGCTTTCATTCCTGTTCACATGAGGACACGAGGCATTAGATTAGGCCTTGCGATCTTCCTGATTTTGACCTCTTCTTTTTCAAAATAATTTTTGACCATGCTGTTTTCTTTTTAATGTTCATAGTACTTTTCATATAACTTGGTGCTATGACTTTTTTTTTCTGAAGGCAACCACCCCTCAGGAATATGTTGCATATATACACTTGTTCAGGACTTGTTGATATGTGAGGGATATGGAGTGTTCCAGTTCGTTATGTGTTTAGAGCTGCCTTGATTTCTTTCTTTTGCATTTCAAAAATTTAACCTGTATGATTGTTGGGCCTGCATAGATATCTGTGGATCATGTGCATTCCTAGTGCCCGCCAGGGTTAGGAATGTTGTCAGATTTCCCAAATCTGGAATTACAGAGATTTGTAAGTTGTTATAGGGATGCTGGAATTGAACCCAGGCCCTCTGCAAGATCAAAAGTGCTCTAAACCACTGAGCCAATTTTCCTATTCTTATTTCTTTCTGTCTATACATGGAATTTTTGTTTTGCTGATTATGAGCATCCTATTTTTAGATTCATAATTTTATGTTTTTTAAGCATTACTGTAAAGAACACTAAGATATTAATTTCCACCTGACTGGACTATATAACTGATTTTTCCATGCAGATGCACCATCCTGCAGCTTTGTAAACTCAGTTTTTACATCTAGTAGTCTTTTGAAGATTTGTTAGAATTTGTATGTAGCTAGAACCATGTCATATGTGAAGAGAAACACTTTTACATGTTTCCAAGAACTGTAAACCTTTTTTCCTTCTTTAAGAAACTCATTTTATGTACATGGTTGTTTGCCTGCAGGTTTGTGCATCACATGAATGCCCAGTGCCTACAGATGCCAGAAGAGGGCGATGGATCCCTCAGAACTGGAGCTGTGCATTGTTGTAAGCTACCTTGTGGGTCCTAGGACTTCAACCCAGGTCCTCTCGAAGAGCTGCAAGTGGTCTTAACAGCTGAGCCATTCTCCAGACACCTGACCCTATTTCTTTGTCCTGGCAAGGACCTCCTGGGAAAAGTCTACCTGGAGCAATGAGCAGATATCCAACTCTTGCTCCTAATTTCTGGGAAAACATTCATAATTGCACCATTGGAGAATGAAGCAGACTGCTGCTGGACTTACTGTTTTGTTCTTAATGGATAACTTTTGTAGAGTTGAGGAAATTTCTTGCACTTACATTTTTCACATAATTTTTCTGTGTTTATTGAGATATTTCTAGTTTTTCCTCTCTTCTTATTTTGTTAATATGTCTAATTACATCAATGCGTTTTTCTAATGTTTCCATAGCTCCTTCTAACCAAGGTGCTTTTTATGGAGCCAAATTCATATTTTTATTGTTTGCATTTCACTGGGATCTCCACTCCCTCTATTCTTGCTCTTTCATTATTCACCCAGAGTTCAGTGACCAGAAGATTTCCTCACAGAAGCTCAGTTTCCATCCTTTCTAGACTTTTTTCTACCATGGACATCCTTCTAGATGAGGACCTTCTCTAAAAGGGTTGGCAGGAGCCTTTCAGGAAGTTATAGGCAATTGTAAAGTTAGTTTTGTGGTAAATTTATTTTATTTTCCTTAAGAAATTCTTGAAATTGGCATTCTTATATTTATATTTTTACAGGTAAAATGTTCCAAGTTATCTCCCCTGGGTCTCCTGTTAAGCTTTACTGTCGGGGGCCAGAAAAATATACCAGGGGCTAAAAGCACTCAGCTTGGACAGTCTGTCCTCTGCCACCGTGAGAACGAACAATCACTTCCCTGTTGTCATCCTGCTTGCGCAGGGCTTGCGGTTTTCCACGGAAAGTACAGCCAGTCCCCTTACCTAATTTTAGTTCCCCATCTAACCACTAGTTCCTTAAACCCAGTTCCCCAAACCCTTGCCAGATGTCCCAAGAGGCCACCCCCTCCTCCCGCTCCCTCCAGTATATCTTGTAGTCGCTTCCGCAATAAAGATAGACCTTGACAAGATCTTGCTTGGTCTCCTTCCTTTCTCTCGCCCGTTCTCCCTTTCAGACTTGCCTCTTACTCAGACCCTACAATAACCTGCCCCGCAGGCTGGGGCAAGTGGCGCCCGAACAGGGACCCGAGTCTACGATAGCAGGTCGGACAAGGCTCCAGGAAGACCGGCCGGTCAGAGATTTGTTTCAGCAACCGAGGACTGCAGACTCGACAGTCGGAGGTTCGGTGAGTTAGTTTCGCTTTGTCCCATTTTCTCGAGAATGGGCCAAAAATTGTCTAAAGAGGCTCCCTTTATTCAAGACCTCAAGAATAGTCTCAGAGAGAGAGGAATAAGAGTTAAGAAAAAGGATGTGTTAAAATTTTTTCTGTTTATCGATGGGGCCTGCCCCTGGTTCATAATTGATGGCCCTACTATACACCCAAAGAAATGGCAAAAGGTGGGCCGTGAACTCAATGAGAAATTGACTAGAGAGGGACCTGATATCGTTCCCGTTACTGTTTTTTCATATTGGGGACTAATTAGAGACATTATAGAAGATGAGGAAGAAGACCCCCAGAGGAAACGTCTTTTGTCAGTAGCTGAATTCTGTTTACGACCGCTTTCACCCCCAGCTTCTAAAGCCCCTTCTAGAGCCCCCTCTGTTGTCATTAATATGCCGCCAGAAATTCCTTCTCCTAAAATGAATACCCCTAAAGCAAGAGATACAAACATTAATGACCCGGATTTAAAACAAGCCCCTTGACAAATTTATCCTTCCCTTGAGAATTTTGATGACGAACCTTTAGATCCAGGAGACACCGCCTCACTAGAGGAAGAGGCTGCTCGCTATCATGACCCCGATTGGCCCCCATTCCAACCACCTCCATATCCTCGAGCACCCCCGCTTGCCGCTCCGGCCCTCCTGCCCTCTTTACGAGCACCTTTGACCCAGGCAAAGGTTGATCTAACTGCCAGGGTCGCTGAGTTAAAAGATGTCCTTAGTCTACAGCGACAATATGTTGACCTATCCCGTCAATTAAACAAGCTGCAGGCCTGTCTTAAAGATACCTTCCTCCCTGGCCCTCAGAGTTATAAAAACCTAAAAAAGGGGTCTAATCAAAAACCTGCCAAGACCGTTAAAACAATAGACCTATGTGTGTTCCCCGTTATTACACGTGCCCGGGCGGCGGCAGCAAGACAGAGGCCTGACCCCCCCGGCCCCTGACACAACTGAGACAGCCTCAGAACCCGAATATGATGAAGCTGAACATGGGGAAGAAGACCAACCCACTAGTGATAGTGAAGGAGAAGAATCCAATCAGGGAGATTATGAGGTCCTTCGCCCCGCCTTTAAGACAATAAAATTTAAACATATTAAAGACCTTCATAATGCAATCAAAAATTACGGCATCGGGGCTCCTTTCACGCTGTCTCTCTTAGAAAGTTTGGCTGGAAATGGTTATCTCCTGCCAGGAGAATGGATAAAAGTGGTAAAAACTGTTGTTGACCGACCTCAGTTTTTAACCTGGAAGGCTGAATTTTTAGAGCGAGGACATTCGATTGCCACCCGCAACCAAAAGAACCCCTTATCCTCCACAGCCTCTTGGTCCGTTGATAAAATTTGCGGACAGGGCAAATACTCCTCAGAAGAAAAACAGAAGGGATTGTCGCCCGGTATCCTGGCTCAAACATCCGAGGCTGCTATGGGGGCATGGAGGACAATGCCTCCTAAAGGATCTGCCCTCTTCCCGCTTAGTAAAATCATTCAGGGTCCCCATGAGCCGTTTGCCCAGTTTGTTGCCCGTCTACAAGAAACAGCAGAGAGGGTACTGGAGCCTGAAGAGGCTGAGGGAAAGATGGTCAAACAACTTATAATAGAAAATTCAAACACTGCCTGCCGAACTGTTCTGCGCAGAAAACATAACTTGGACATTAACCAAATGGTCCGCCTCTGCGCCGACGTAGATCCGTTTGGACATCAAGTAGGTCAGGCAATTACCATGGCAATCGGAACAGTTATGGGCAAGTCTGACAAAACCTGTTTCCACTGTGGACAGGCTGGCCATTTTGCTCGTCAATGCCCCTCGGGCGCCCCCTCCAGTCTAGAGGGAAACAAACAGCGCCCTTCCCCCGTTGGGCTCTGCCCTCGATGCAGACGAGGCAGACATTGGGCCAATACCTACCGCTCTAAGACTGATGTCCTGGGAAACCCCCTTTCTCCTATTCCGGGAAACGGAGTGAGGGGCCAGCCCCGGGCCCCTCAACCAGTCTCCTTCCTGCCGGCCTCGGGGAACAGCCAGACAGGGCCACACCAAACCCTTCAACAACAGCTCCCAGACCAGCCTCAACCCTCTATAGGGCTACCCCAGGGAGCACAGAATTGGACCTCTGTGCCTCCTCCAATACAATATTAAAAGCTGGAGGAGGAGTTCAGATAATCCCTACTGGTGTCTTTGGGCCTCCCCCATCCCATACCTTATTTTGGGCAGAGCATCTGCCACACTTCAAGGCATTACCATTTTCCCCTCAATCATTGATAATGACTATTCTGGAGAAATTAAAGTGTTGGCCTCTAGCTCCAGAGGGTCCCTTCATATTTGCCAGGGACAGCGCATTGCACAAGCCCTTCCCCTTCCATTAGATACATCAGCACCCTTTTTGGGCCCGCCCCGGGGTGCCTCCACCCCAGGGTCTTCTGATGTTTATTGGGTCCAAAAACTTTCACAAGAACGCCCACAGCTAAAACTTAAACTCAATGGCAAAACCTTTGAGGGCATTCTTGACTCAGGGGCAGATTCCACAGTTATTTTACAGGCCCACTGGCCTGCCTCCTGGCCCTGTCAACCTTCTTTAACTCACCTTCAGGGCATTGGCCAGTCTATCAACACCCTTCAGAGCTCCCAGCTGCTAACTTGGGAAGATCCTGAAGGAAATACTGGACATGTCAGACCTTTTATTGTCCCGGGCCTTCCTATTAATTTATGGGGCCGAGACATTCTGAGTCAAATGGGAGTCTTTATGTTCAGCCTCTCTGTGGCTGTCACCCATCAGATGCTAGATCAGGGATTTATCCCTGGCCAGGGCCTGGGTAAAAACAGCCAGGGGACTCCCACTCCCCTTGAGGCCCTGCCAAAAACCTCGCGCTCAGGATTAGGCTATAATTCAAATTTTTCTTGAGGGTCATTGCTCCTCCTGCACGTAAGGCAGATAAAATCACCTGGAAATCAGATTCCCCTGTCTGGCTCGATCAGTGGCCCCTTCCCCAACATAAGCTTTCAGCGGCCATGCAGTTGGTGCAGGAACAGTTAGATGCTGGCCACATTGAGCCTTCTACCTCCCCTTGGAATACCCCTATATTTGTAATTAAAAAGAAAGGGAGTAAGTGGAGATTACTCCAGGACCTCAGAGAGGTCAATAAGACCATGGTTCTGATGGGGGCACTTCAGCCTGGCCTTCCCTCCCCTGTAGCTATACCTAAAGGATATTATAAAATGGTCATTGATTTAAAGGACTGCTTTTTTTGCATTCCTTTACATCCAGAAGATACCAAGCGCTTTGCTTTTAGCCTTCCCATTGTTAATTGCATTGGCCCATCTCCCCAGTTTCAGTGGAGAGTCCTGCCCCAGGGCATGGCTAATAGTCCTACCCTATGTCAAAAATTCGTGGCGCAAGCCATTGACCCCTTCCGCCTTCAATACCCCGAACTGTATATCATTCATTATATGGATGATATTCTCTTAGCCGGTCCTGATGAGACCGCTTTACTTGGGACAGGCCAGCAGCTGATTATTGCTCTTCAAAATCTTGGGTTACAGATAGCCCCCGAAAAGATCCAGCTTCAGCCCCCTCATTTATTTTTAGGCTTTGAGCTTTATTCTTCTAAGATTTTTTCTCAAAAGATTGAGCTTAGAAAAGATTCCCTACATACACTTAATGATTTTCAGTGCCTCTTGGGAGATATAAATTGGCTACACCCCTACCTGAAGCTGACCACTGGAGAACTTAAACCCCTTTTTGACATTCTTCAGGGAGATTCAGATCCTTCTTCCCCCCGCACATTGACCCTTGAGGCTGCCTCTGCCCTTACGCGTGTGGAGAAGGCTATTCAACAACAGACTGTTACTTATTATTCTCCTGCCTTCCCTTTGTGGCTGTTGATTCTCCCCACTGTGTTTGCCCCCACAGGACTCTTATGGCAATCCAAACCTTTATATTGGCTCCATTTGCCTGCCACCCCCGCTAAGGTTTTGCCCACCTACCCATCCCTGGTGGCACAAATCATAAAGTTGGGAAGAGAGACTTCCCTCAAACTTTTTGCCAGAGACCCTGACATTGTCAGCCTCCCTTACAGTGCTGCTCAGGTCAAATGGCTCTTACAGACTTCAGATGACTGGGCTGTTAATTGTGTTTCATTCCAGGGAAAAATAGACAACCATTATCCTTCCGATAGGCTTATACAGTTCCTTCAATATCAAGCAGTTGTTTTCCCTAAAATTACCAAAAAATCTCCTATCCCCCAGGCCTCCCTAGTCTTTACAGATGGATCCTCCTCCGGGGTTGCAGTCTTTCGGCTTGATGGACAGGTTTCCAGGGTCCAAACAAAATTTTCCTCAGCACAGTTGGTAGAGCTGGTCGCAGTCATACAAGTTTTTAAGGCTTTTACAGATCGCGCTTTTAATCTGTTTACTGATAGTGCATATGTGGCCCAGTCGGTGCCTTTGTTAGAAACTGTTCCTTTTATTAAGCCATCCACCAATGCCTCCCCACTTTTTGCTGAACTACAGAGATTGATCCTGGCCAGAGCCCACCCATTTTTTGTGGGACACATTCGTGCCCACTCTGGCCTCCCTGGGCCTCTTAGTAGGGGAAATGATCTTGTCGATAGGGCCACCAGAGACTCTCAAACACCTTTAGAGGCACTAGCCACACTTCCCGATGCCATACAAAAGGCACAAGAGGCCCATCGACTCCATCATCTAAATGCTCAGACCCTTCGACAATTGTTCTCCATCACCAGAGAACAGGCACGTCAGATTGTCCGCCAATGCCCAGGCTGTCTTACCTTTCTGCCTGAGCCCCACCTAGGGGTGAACCCTCGAGGACTCACCCCTGGGAGCTTGTGACAGATGGATGTTACCCATTTTGCCCCCTTTGGCAAACTTAAATACATTCATGTTTCTATTGATACCTTTAGCGGCTTTCTTTGTGCTTCTTTACAGACTGGTGAGGCCACTAAACATGTTATTAGTCATTTAATTTCTTGCCTTGCTTATGTTCCCCTGCCCAAGGTGCTCAAGACTGATAACGGCCCTGGATATACAAGTACTGCCTTTAAACAATTTTGAGCCCAGCTTGATATTAAACATATTACAGGTATCCCCTATAATCCTCAGGGACAAGGAATTGTTGAAAGGGCACATCAGTCCCTTAAAAACATGCTTTTAAAATTGCAACATTCAGGGGGCATTCTTTACCCTCAAAAGGGAAATCACAAGGTGTTATTAAACCATGCCTTATTTGTTCTTAACTTTCTAACCCTCGACGAAAAGAGAAAGTCCGCTGCAGACAGGTTTTGGCACCCCTCTACAGCTAATTCATATGCCAGGGCCTTATGGAAAGATCCACTCTCGTCCAAATGGTCTGGCCCCGACCCAGTCCTTATCTGGGGGAAAGGCCATGCCTGTATATATGATTCCAAACAAGAAAACGCCAGATGGCTTCCCGAAAGATTAGTTAAGTTAATAGATGCCCCCAAGGCCTCCACGCCTTGAGAAGTGAATTTTTTATCTTTACAGAATTATGAAGCAGTTGGATCGTATTTGGCTTCTTCAAACAATTTTCCAGCTTCAGGTATGTATGGGTGCCAATTATCAAGTCTATAATTTTACCTGGATTGTTTTTAATGGGGCAGGAGACATTGTAAATGCATCTTCCCAGATTGGAGTTACAAATCATTGGCCTCAGTTAGTTGTAGATCTCTGCCAACTTGCCCTGGGCGCAGAGCCTGCCTGGGGCACCCCTGATCATTTTCTTCCTCAGAGTAAGCCAGTGGACCCAGTGAAGGGACAAGACAAGGTTAATCCGGGGTGTCATTCCCAATGGTCCCGTCGAGTTTTGACCAAGACACCCGTTTATGTGCGCCCGGGCCATCATAGACCCAGAAGCAACGCCAGATCCTGTGGAGATCAGTCATTCTGTGGGTCCTGGGGCTGTGAGACCACGGGAGACACATATTGGAAACCCTCCTCCTCCTGGGATTATATTACAGTAAAACGAGCCCCCCAGAAAGACACAATCTCTGCATGGCCTCATGGCTCTGGATTTTACCCTCAGTGTAATTCCTGGTGTAATACCTTGTATATTTCTTTCACCCAACCAGGTAAAAAGGCTCCCTGGATAAATGAACGAGGATATTCTTGGGGGCTTTGCTTATATACAGTAGGACATGATCCTTGCCTCACCTTCAAGATCCAACTATTGAGGCAAACCCCACGGGCCTCTTCGGGGCTCGTGGCGGTTGGACCTAATGCTGCCCTTCATTCGGGCCAGAGTCATAGCCCTCAAATTCTTAGACGAGGCCCTCTTGCTTTTAAACCCACGTTGCCTGCTTCCCCTTCTTCCATTACTCCCCCTTCTTTTTTCTCTACGTTTTTTCAGCCTACTCTTCAACAGAGACCTCTTCCCTCCTCCCAGTTTATCATTCAGCTTGCAAATGCCTCGGCTGCCACCTTGATGGCCAATAATGATACCAGTTTTCAACCTTGCTGGATATGTTTTTCTCCCAAACCCCCTTTTTATGAAGGGGTGGCCGTTTTTGGAAACTTAGTTGCTACCAATAACTCAACAAAAGTCCTCAGTTATTATAGTGGTGAGGCTAAACTTACTCTGAGCCAAATATGGGGCTTGGGCACCTGTTTCTTGGGGCAGCAAATGCTGCCCCCTCGAGAGTTACAACCTATCTGTAATGAGACCTTTAGAGTTAATTCTACCTTTTTATATCTTATTGCTCCTGTTGGGTTTTATTTAACCTGTGCTGAGGGGCTTACTTCCTTTATTTATATTCCATGGTTTTTAGATTCTAGAGATTATTGCATTCTTGTTAAACTTTTTCCCAAGATGACTTTCCATCATGAAGACGAGCTCCTCTTTTCCCCTTCTAGTGAAAATCATTTAGTCCGGTCCAAAGGAGAACCAATCTCTGCCATCACTTTGGCCATAGTTTTGGGACTGGGGGCAGCTGGAGTAGGCACAGGCATTGCCTCCCTTATAACCTCCCACCAACAATACAACCAATTATCCCTGGCCATAGACAAAGACATTCGAGAGCTACAAATGGGACTTGAAAACCTTAAAGATTCCTTGGTCTCTCTCTCCGAGGTAGTCCTCCAAAACAGAAGAGGACTTGACCTTCTTCTTATCAGAGAAGGGGGATTGTGTGTGGCCTTAAAAGAAGAATGCTGCTTTTATTCAGATAAGACTGGATTAGTCCAAGATAGCATAAACAGGGTCAAAACCAGCCTAGAGGAGAGAAAAAGACAAAGAGAACAACAAGAGGCCTGGTATAAAAATTGGTTCTCCTTTCCGCCTTGGGTCACGACCCTGCTTCCAAGCCTCCTTGGCCCCCTTTTGGGCTTACTGCTCTTACTCTCATTTGGCCCATGGGCCTTCAAAAGATTAACCACCGTAATAAAATCCCGTGTTGATGCATCTTTGAGATTTCCTCAGGTACACTACCATCAGATCGACAATCAAGCTACTGAAGAACCTTATGATGATGCCGCTTCCGGTTCCCCCAGACCCTCAGGCCTTCAGTTTTCCACCTTAGTCGGGGACTGGCTCTCTCCGTGGGGTCGTCAGCCCCATAATTCACACAACCCTTAGTGTTCTGCCTCAGAGTATGGATTGGCCCCCAGACTAAATTGGCCCCATGGTTTTGGCCGACGATCTATGTGGTGGTCTGCAACCTTCAAAAGGTCAGATCGGCAACCCTCCCCACCATGGCCTTTGCGCCTCCTGGGCTCGGCTCTTGCACCTCCTGGGCTCAGACCCATTGCACAGAGATGAGCACCCTAAAAACGGTGGTCGAGGCCAGCGGCCCTTGATCCCCATGACGGGAGTATGCCAGTGCCACATGTATATAACCTCCTTGAGAGGCCAGGGGCCGCAGTTTGGATGCCCACCTCAGCCGACAGAGGTGCCAAACGGCGGGTGCCACCCTGTCCTCTCTAAACATCATCTTTAAGTGTCGGCTGTGGACTCACACTGGCTGGCCTAAGACAGAGACTTGGGACAAAGTTGCCTTTTTTCTTTTCTAGTTACAAAAGGAGGACATGTCGGGGGCCAGAAAAATATACCAGGGGCTAAAAGCACTCAGCTTGGACAGTCTGTCCTCTGCCACCGTGAGAACGAACAATTACTTCCCTGTTCTCATCCTGCTTGCGCAGGGCTTGCGGTTTTCCACGGAAAGTACAGCCAGTCCCCTTACCCAGTTTTAGTTCCCCATCTAAACACTAGTTCCTTAAACCCAGTTCCCCAAACCCTTGCCAGATGTCCCAAGAGGCCACCCCCTCCTCCCGCTCTCTCCAGTATATCTTGTAGTCGCTTCCGCAATAAAGACAGACCTTGACAAGATCTTGCTTGGTCTCCTTCCTTTCTCTCGCCCGTTCTCCCTTTCAGACTTGCCTCTTACTCGGACCCTACAATAACCTGCCCCGCGGGCCGGGGCACTTTACTGCTGCTATGGAGTGATCACGGTCCTCATTGTAGCTGTAGCTGCTCTTTCTGTTGCTTTGTCAGGTAAGTGACTTACTCTCCAAATTCTGCGGCATTCTGTCCACTGTCAGTTATACTTACTGACCACTGTGAGCCAGGCATTGTGGGAAGGGCTCCAGAGAAAACACTCAGGAAGTTCCTCTTCTCTGGGAACTAAGGTTCCACCAGGAAGATGCAGTGAAGGAACACACAGGCTGTGGTGTGGACAGGAGGCCACACTCGACATCCCTGGGAAGATGACACCCAGCAGGCTCTAGACAGAGATGCAGGAACATAGGTCCACTTGGGGGAACTGTCCAAGTCAGCAAACAAGGAGAGGAAAACTCCAAAGAGGACTAAAGGAAAGGTGAGGACAGAGAAGAATAAGATGACCAGGAAGATACAGTGTCTCCCGCCATGACCCATGGGATTAGTTACTGAGTTCTACTGCATTTTGAAAGAATTAAATGAAAATTTTCTGAAGTAATTCTTTTATAGGATTTTAGTTCACACTGTTCAGAATACTGCAATAAAATCTTGCACTGTCCTCTTAAGTATGGAAATCATCCTTTAGTGCAATGTGTCCACACTGTAGTATATACCACCTACCCAAAAGTTGTCACTGCTATCTCAGTTATCAGGCTTACTGTCAACAGTTGTCCATACAGAGTGCTTGCTGCTCCAGTATTTCTATTGTAGTAAACAGTCATCCAAAGCACAGAAATGATGCTATTATAGAAATGCACTTCCTGGGAGCTCTACTGTCAGTGAGCACCTGAGAGAGAATGGGACACAGGCCCAAGGTGGGAGTCCTTTAGGTAAAGGCCCATCATTCTCAGGAGAGGATTCCTAACAGATCACTTAGGAAAGCTACAATCAGATTCACACCTCATAGCTGATCTCAGGAGGGTATTCCAAAAAGAGAGAGGACATGCTTGTTATGATTTGTTGTATTGTCTATATTTTAGTAAGACCTACAGAGGAGATCTCAATCAATAAGACCAATGCTGCTTGCCCGAGCAACTGGATTAGATTTGGAAGTAAATGTTTTTACTTTTCTGAATATTCAAGTAACTGGACATTCAGCCAGGCCTTCTGCATGGCACAAGGGGCCCAACTAGCTCGAATTGACAACCAGGAGGAGCTGGTAAGAAATGGGCAGGGATTGGTTTGTATGTTTGTTCTGTTGAATATTGTATTGCCTTGAGATAGAGAGTTACAGATGAAGTATGAGGAAGGATCCCATCCCAAGCACAGGAGACATGGGGACAGTATGAGTGTGTGCCATTTGCCGATGCTTGACTTCTGCCTGGAGCCCTGAGACATTCAAGAAATATTCTCTAAGGACATGCTTATAGTCAGCTGGAAGGCCAGATGTGGCATTTTCCTGGGATACCTGGTGGTCATGAGCATTTTCATGTAAGATGGCATGTGTTGCGTATAGAAGGAGACAACTGTTAATAACTGTAATGGAATGTTAATCCAGACATATCCTGGTCACAAAGGAATGTGTCATTACATTTTGTACTTTAATTCAAATGAGATCTTTTAGAAATACAGATGCCAAGTAGTTACACTGACAACCGGTGACTAGTACAGCTCCAAAATCTGTGACCCTCAGTTCCACCCTCCTGTTTTCTGTAGAGGAAGCTGTGGAATGGAGAGACTCTAGGATCAGTTGAAACAAGGAGAGATTTGTATTCTTTGCTTTTTGTGTTTTATGACAGAATGTCCTAATGAGATACAGAGGGTCTTCTGGCCACTGGATCGGCCTGTACAGAGAGTCGTCAGAGCACCCTTGGAGGTGGACAGATAACACTGAGTATAACAACTGGTATGTTTTCAGAATGTTTTTCCTTCTACTGTGTTCATGTGTTATGATGTGTCTGTGTTGTGGCTATGAAGGATGAAAGTCAGGGTCATGTGAAGCCAAACGTACTTGGAAAGATGAAAAAAATGAATCCTTGGGCTGGAGGTGTGGCCCAGAAGTAGAGTTTGTGTTCATATCCAACAGCTAATTTCCAGCAAACTCCACATTCTGACAAATTTACATCAATTGGATACTCTATTTATCAGCCATCATCTTGAAGCATTTGCATAGTGTTATTTCATTCTAAATATTTAGCATGATGGTGGTATCTGGGTTAGATATTGTGTGCTATCACAGGGGTCAGCTCTTGCATGTGAGCACAGCCATTTTGAACAGAGCCACTTCCCTGGAAATGGTAAAAGAGATAGAACCTGTCACCTCCAGAATTAAAGACCTTTCGGCAATTTACTAAGTGGTGCATTTTCTCCCACTTTTATACATGTGTAAAAATACTTTAAGAGAACATTGAAAATCATCCCTGTAAGTCTACCCAATCTTTTAGTTTGTTTGAACATGGCAGCAAACATTGTGCACACATTCCAGAGTTCAATACGGATATTTGACAGAGGTGTGGTGATAAAATCAAACACTAAGGCTGGATTAGTCCCTAGGTGCAAAACTAGTGCATGGTATTTCAGTAGACTCTGCTTCTGATTTATATCATAAATAAGTGATGAAGATGAATGTGATATGATTGCAGGAGTGAATGAAATGGCTGACTCTGCAGAAAACTTTTATTTCTTTTTTTGCTGTAGGGTTTCCATCCAAGGAGATGAAAAACATGGCTTCCTGAGTGACAATGGGATCAGCAGTAGCAGAGACTACATAAATAGGAAGTGGATTTGTAGCAAGTCCATCAGCTGCACCTTACAGTGACAGTAGTTTTATACCTTGGTAGAGCGTATATGATAGCAATCAGGAGGAACTCATGACATGTTATCTACTGTTGCTGTGTATTTAAGGATCTGCTAAAATCATTATCACAATCAGTGTATAATGTATGGTGACATCAAAGATGACAACTCTCTTTGAAGACTATTCCTATGTGTGATTGGGAGATCATGAATGGTTCTAAATTAAGTATTTATTCAGCTGGTACTCATATCTTAAATACAAACTAAATCACATCAGTATTAGTAACCTCTACTTTTTTCTCTTTTATTTAATTATTTTTTTACATTCCAAATGCTGTCTCCTGGTTCCCCGTTCCAGAGTTCTTCACTCCATACCCCTTCTCCTTTACTTTCTGATGCTTTCCCTACCTGTACCCCTATCCCCTCACTCATCCCCACCCTACCCCACTCTTTCTCTGGGGCATTAGTTCTCTACAGGGTTAGGTGTATCCTCTCTCACTGAAGCTTGAAAAGGGAGTCCTCTGCTACATATGTTCTGGGGGTCATGGACCAGCTCATGTATCCTCTTTGGTTGGTTGCTTAGTCTCTGGGAGCTCCTAGAGGTCCAGGTTAGTTGACACTGTTGGTCTTCCTATGGAGTTTCCACCCCCTTCATTTCTTTTAATCCTTCCCCAACCCCTCCATCGGTGTCCATGTCTTCACTCCAATGGTTGGCTGTGAGTATATGCATCTGCCTCAGTCAGCTGCTGGTAGAGCCTCTCAGAGGATGCATCAGGCTGGCTGGTATGAAGTTGAACAGTCCTCTGAGGGGGGAGTGAGGCTGATTATAGGAAAGGTAGAAAGAAGATGCAAAAGACAGATAGTGGGAGGGCTGCAGATCATTACCATGTCAGCCCTTAGTGTATTTCTCATAGCCTTCTTATACTGCAGTACCATGGGAAGCAAAGGTACAAGCTAACAGAAACAATTTTGTTGAAATACATATAAGATATTAGTTTTCACCCAACATCTTATTATTGTTTTTTTTTTTAAATCAAGGTCAATAGAATCTTTAGATTTTAGTCTTGAGCCTCAAGCGTACCTGTTCTTATTGTTTTATGCTTCAGCAGGCCAGGAAATCTGCCAACAGACCCTGTTGTGTCTGGATTCTGCCTGGCAGGCAGACTCTGTCTGTGGCTCTGTCTCTCTCTGTCTCTCTGTCTCTCTGTCTCTCTGTCTCTGTCTCTGTCTCTGTCTCTCTCTCTCTCTCTCTCTCCCCCCCCCCTCCTTCAGAGAAACAGCAAATGGCTCCCAACAAGAGGACAGCCATGCTAGGCTCCTGTCTGCAAGCACAAAATAGCATCACTAATAGTGTCAGAGTTTGGTGCCTGCTCATGTGATGGATCACAAGTTGGGCTGCTCACTGGATCCCTTTCCTTCAATCTCTGCTCCTTTTTGTCCCTGCATTCTTTTAGAGAGGAACAATTCTGGGTCAAAATTTTTGAAGGTGATGACCTCTACTTTAATGACTAGATATAAATTTTTTTCCATCATTTCTTTCATGAATGATTGGGGACTTAAAAAATTAAGCACAAAAAACTGTAAAATGATTCCATTGCCACAAAAAGATTATTATTGTTCTGTGGCCTTCAAATAATTTTTGAATCATCAACATTCTTTTACAAAGTTCAATGACCAAAATGGAGGGAGACCTATACAGGATTAAAACCAACATTAATATTATTAATTTAACTAATAAATAATGTTTGTCAAATACTTTTAGACTTACTTCTCAGTTTTCCTTTATTTAGTTAAAGTGGACTAAGAACATGTTATAAATAATTTTATTTTACTTTCTTCTTTATTTTTCAAAAATTTCAAACATAACTATATCATTTGAATTTTATTGTCTATTAGATTCATTTATCAGCAAGACAGTTAATTACTGAGCCTTCTTAGGCATTATATTTTTTGCAGTAGTTTGCATATGGTTGAGTTGTAAGAACAAAGTATTTTTTTATTGATCATTCACTACGTTTCACTGACAAGTCCCAAAATATCAGGTCACATGCTTCTCTTTGTTTAGCTCTATCATTCTAACTGTATTGATAATATAGATTAAACCTTCTCACACATGCTTATCAAACATCCACTACTATTCTGGATACCCATCCTATTTTGTATATGTATACATAAACACATACACATAAAGATACACATACATATATATATATACATATTAACAAGGTCTTCACATAATCTCCAGATTGCTGGAATTGGAGCTGTGTATAACAAACACAACATATCTTTACTATTTATTAAAGTATATATTGGGAGCCAGTGATATGGCTCAGAATGTGATGCTACCCTGACACTAAGCCTGACAACTTGAGTTTGGCACCTGGATTCACATGGTAGAAGAAGGGACCCAATCCCATATAGTTGTCCTGTGAGTTTCAAACTTTTGATTTACTCATACAGAAAAAAAATTAAGAAGTAATAAAAAATTTAGTGTTAGGCTGTTGTTTCCTGAGTTTGCCATCTCAGGAATGATTCCATGTTGCTGGCAGATCCAAACTGAGTTCATGTTCTCAGGTGCCAGCTCCTACCCTCCTTCTTCAGATGTCTCATGTTTGTCTGTTAGCCAGTACAGGATGCAAAGACAGAAGATGCTGTCATCCTGTTATCTAAACTAAGGCACACAAGTCATAAATGTGCTGCTTGTCTTGACTTAAGTGACTCCATGCAGCTTGTCCTTTCCTTTGTTCCCTTATCATTGTAAAGTTCTGGGCCAGAGCCCAGGAGGGGACCTGGCTGCAGAGGCTGACTCACGGAACCTGAAACCAGGTGTCCCTGATAGGTCCTAGTCACTAATGTTAACTGTCTTGTTTTAAGTCCTTGTGTATAAATATGATTGGTCAGCGCAACAGTCCACCCTGCTACCCCTCACTTGTGTACCCATCCTACAGAAATGTTGTATAATGTCTCTTCGGATTTGTGGTTCAGATCCTAAACTGGCAGGCTCTTGGAGCACTCAGAAAATAAAGCTTTTGTTTTTTATCTTCCATCTCTGAAGTGAGTTTTCTCTGCTTCTACCCTGAACCTAACAAAAGTTCTAATATTCTGTGCCTGTTTTGAATTGTTTTTTTTATTATTAACTAAACACAAGCAAATCTCATTCAGGAAAACATGTTTCTTAGTGAACTGTTTGTACTGCATTTCACCTTGTTGTTTGTTCAGTCCATTTTATTTCAGATAAATGGTGTGACTCTGTTTCTAAAATAAATAAATACTTCCTAATATATAAATTTCATTTAGCAGTTTTAATTATTTTATTTATGCTACATGTTAATTTCAAAGATGGATGGAGAAAAATCATTGACCCAAATCATCATGGTCAAATTAATTTAAGCATACCAAGATAGGCATAGCAACTAGTAGTCATACCAACCAAGGTAGTCATAGGTGGTCATATAACCTTTTGAAGAAAATGTAGGGGTTTTTTTTTTTTGATGGTTGTAAAACACTTCTTGAAACAGAGACATGATTGAAATCCCTGGGACATACAGAACCTTCAGTTAAGGTTCCAGGTGGGGCATAGTCTAATTTGTGAGAAACAGGTTTGATATAAACAGGCATGAAGCTAGTTTGTCTTTCCTATAAGATGGCTTTGAAGCCTAAGATGGAGCCAAGCGGGTTCTTCATACAATTCAGTCCATGTTTCAATGCCCTCTCCTATCTTGTGATTCTGTTTCTCTGAGAGATAAAGAACTTCCTGCTGAGTGGATGTTCCACTCAAAGGGTGGAAGTTAACAAGCCATCTGATAAGTGGGATCCGGTCATCAGTAGGCTTATTTGGAAATGTCTCAGATTGAAAACAGTCATTCTTCCTCTCTAGTTCCAATTTCAGTCTTCCTGTGTCTGAGACTCAGCTCAGAGATGAATGCTTCAGAGGCTGCCCAGGCTTCCATTGGCATGTTGGAGACAGAGCCCATTTCCAGAGACCTCCTGCAGGAAGGAGAAATTATATGTATTTATTGCAATCTGAATCAAACTAAGAAGGGCAGAGAGGAACTAAAAAGGGTTCGTGGAGAAGAACCTCATGAATGATAGTTTGTCTTGGTGGGTCTCTGTAGAAGAGGAGATGCTTGGAGGCCTCTGTTTCATTTGTTCCTCTATTGGAGTATTACTCTATGTAATACTTAAATATAACTGGGGCAAGAGAAATGAACAATGAATTAATTACAAGGTCTGAGCCATAGGTTTTGTTTGCTCGGTGAATAAAGTAAAGACATGACAATTCCAATGTATGTATAAGGGGAGGTTTTATTGTAGATGTGAGGGAGAGTACACTCAGAGTTGTCTGGAGGAGTTCAGAGCAGGGAAAGAAACGTACAGACTGAATGTGGCTAGCAGATTCAGCTTGAACATGAGAGATGAGAAAGGGAAGGAGAGAGAGGAAGACATAAGAGAGAGCATGACTAAAATGGCAGGGTTGTGTATGGATGAGAGGCTGAGGGAAACAAAGCTGAGGAGCTGGAAAAGTTTAGCACAGGGGTCAGGATAAGAAGCTGTGAGGAGTCAAAGTTGCTAAGGAATCCTCAAGGCCAGCTTGCATTTTCTTATGACAGTAGGCATGAAACTCAGCCATTTGTCATGAGTTTCTTTAGGACCTGACAGTTGGTTCATTTGGGTTTGGGATTTTATTTTGTTTTTGATATTTTCTTTCCTTCCTTCTTTCCTTCCTTCCTTCCTTTCTTCCTTCCTTATTTCTTTTTCTTCCTTCCTTCCTTCCTTCCTTCCTTCCTTCCTTCCTTCCTTCCTTCCTTCCTTCCTCCCTCCCTCCCTCCCTCTCTCCCTTTCTCTCTCTCTCTCTCTCTCTTTCTTTCTTTCTTTCTTTCTTTCTTTCTTTCTTTCTTTCTTTCCTTCTTTCTTTCTTTTTTACTTTCTTCTGTCTTTCTTTTTTTTCAGCGTGTGTGTGCATCTTTGTTTGTGTATGTGTGTGTAGGCTATATGTGTATGTGGTATTGCCTCTCTCTCTCTCTCTCTCTCTGTGTGTGTGTGTGTGTGTGTGTGTGTGTGTTTAGGTTGTGCTAGTTCACTCTGTATCTGGTAATAAGCACCCTGGTGAATCACAGGAAGTTGCTATAGAACATGCTTCTCATGTCCCCGAGTGAAGGAAACTGTAACAGCACAGCTTTCAATGTGCACCCCTAAGGCAGTTACCTGTGATACTGCGGCTTGTGTTTTGAAGATCCACAGTGCTTCAGAAGAAAGAGGAGAGATGAGGTGCAGTGTGAGGTTGGACACCCACAAATGCCAACAAATCCTCTGAGACTTTTGGTTTATGGTAAATTATGGAAATGAAGAATCCTGTGGGAGTTCTGTTTCAATCTTCTGAAGGGAATCTGTCTTCTGTGGTTTGAAGACTGTATGTTTCAGTGTTTTATTTTTTATTTCTTCCCTCTTTCTTTACTCTAATTCTGGTTTACTTGCTTGTTTATTTCACCAAAAGAATATTGTGTATCCTGGGAAGCAGTGTTCATACATAGCAAAAAAAAAAAAAAAAAAAAAAAAGCAAGTTTGTGAAGAATGTAGATTTTTTTTATCTAAGCCAAATACACCCATAGCTGAAACAATTTTCTTTCTTTCCCCTTGCAACAACCTCCAGTTCTTTGAGAGAAGGTAGCCCAGTCTGGGAATTTATCTTATCGTTTTATACTTGAGATTTTCCATTATAAATGCCTAGTGTTAGCATTTTGTCTAAGCTCTGTCCCACAGTTTTCTGGCAATGGCCAGGTATACCTGACTCACTATAAAAGGGCTGCTCGTCCACTTGCCTCTTTCTTACTCTTGCCTTCTTGCTCCTGCTCTGTCCTCACCCCTTTCCTTTCTCTCCCCACCCTCTCTCCCATCTCCATGTGTTTATGGCTGGCCTCTACTCCTCTATTCTTTCTCTTTCTTTGCCTTCCTCTGTCTTTACCTCCCACCAAGTCCTGAATAAACTCTATTCTGTACTACATCATCATGTGGCTGGTCCTTCAGAGGGAAGGGGTGCCTGAGGATTGGACTGTGGAGGCACCTCCTTCCCCCATACCTGACTACACCTTCACCAAACATACTCCCTCTTGCCTTATCTTTTTATAAAACAACATTTCATGCTGAGACTTGGATTTAGAGACTCTTCAGGTTTGTATCCCTCCTGCTACCTCATGGAGAGCCAATGCTTGCTAGGCCAAACATGGAGAACTGGTAAGCCCCTTCCCTCCTCTGGTCAGCATAAATGTCCCCATAGTTCCAGGGGACAGTTTTTGAGCTTAGAGCTACCCCTGTGCTGCCCTTGAGGATGGAGACATTCAGTCTTTTCACTGACCATTGTTCTAGGATATTTTCACTTTGTTGAACTTTTCCTCTTTCCTCTGATTTGGTTCTGTTCTGTCTTTGGAGAAATTCCATGCCTGCTGTAAACAGCTCTGGCTGCTCAGGGCACTGGCCCAGTGCTTAGTCCCCAGACTCCTACATGACATCCTGGTGATCTGGCCAGGCTGGAAGTCTCTGTGGTTTTTAATTCGCGTACTTAGGATGCTGGTAGGTGTAGTTAATAACCCTACTCAGACCCAGTTGGCTCGTCTTCACTTGTACTCTCTCTCGAGTGGGGCTCCTGTGCTCTGCCCACCAAGCCTGCCACCATCACTGCCTGGAAGCTCAAGCTCTGCTACAGGCTTGAGAAAAGCAGCTTTTGCCCTGCCCCTTTGTGCTTTTCCTGTTCTGCCCAGGACTCAGGAAGTGAGCTTGAGCCCCACCACCACTGCTGCAGGAAAAGTATGCAGACAGCCCTGTTCCAGAGCTGCAGCTTTTGCTGTTGCCATCCCACATCTGAGAGGCAGGCAAGACTGCTGCAGGCACACTCTCCTGCTGGCTTCTCCCTCCTCAGCCTTGTGCTGTCCCTGCCTTCTTAACTCCTCCTAGAGTGGAATTGCTTCAGGTGTTTCCTTTCCCATGGCCACCTCCAACTTTGACAGGTCGGGTGGGCAGTGTCTGCCTACAGCAGGAAGCACTGAGCTGGGGCTTCTGGCTGCTAGGAAGAAGTCCCACACCACTTGCTTGACCACACTGCCCTCTCTCGATCCTTTCACTGAGGTGCCCATTTTGCCTATGACTCAGCAGGCTGGGAACCCATGTGCACTGCAGCCCTGCTCTGATCTCTTGACTCTGTTGCCACCACTATTGTGGCTTCTTGTGATGTGTGCTCCTCAGGCTGAGCGTGCATGGGTGCCTCAAATGCACATGCATGCATGCTGGTCTCTCACTCTGCAGACTGGCCAATTCTTATGCCCTGCCCGCCCACTAAGTTCCTGTCACAGTCCTGAACCTACCTGGACACACTCACTTTCTGTGACGACTGTCTCAAGCCACCACTGTCAGCTCTCCTATTTCTTTACATTCTGATCTATACCAACTCTAAACCAAGCATTTCTCTACTCATGCAAAATGTATTTTTCTATACCATGCAACCTGTCAAAGTTACCTAAAAATTAAGATGTTCATTCCTAGCTTGCCTTGATAAATAAACAAATAAATACTACTGTGTTATGCTCTATTTACTAAATACATTTTCAAACAAGTAGTTTAACAAACACAAGTTGTGTAACTCAGATATGACCAATCGCTACAGCTCTCAATCTTGTCAGAAGTCTGCTAATTATTAATATACTTAAGCTTATGGTAGACAGAGATTCTCAGAGCCTAACAGCTTACCCTCCAAGTCTCAGAAGATAATGGACACAGCTACAAAAAACTGCCTGGATTATGTTTTGATAAGCACTTCGAAACACTGGAAGAGATTGGATTCCTGAGTCAAGTGACTCATATTTTCTAAATCAAGGTGGGTCATTTCTCATTTCACAGGTATCTATTCCACAGGAAAAACTGCTCTTTGTAAAAGGCTCTTCATCTTCTGGGCTTGAAATCTAGACTGATTGTGCCCAATTGCCATAGGGACCCCAGGGAACTGTTTAGCTAGTGAATTATAGATGAACTCAGTCATTTTAAAATTAATACATGACTCCTAGATTATAATTTACTTTTTTTCAGATTTCTGCCTACATTGACAGCTAAGGTAACTGTACCTTGACAGCCAGAAAACAGACCTAGCTCCTTACCCTAAGGTATTCTACTGTCTGGCAGTGGAAGGATGTCTTAATTCTTGGCTGGGCATGGGCTTTTGAACCCTGATTCCCATTGGAGAAACAGCAGGTGTTCGGCCACGCCTCCAGAATCCAGGCTCCTACATGTGGTCTACATCTTCATTAACCTGCACTTTGCAGACATGATGGGCTCAGAGCAGGTCCTCCCAGAGAAGTTTTTGTCACCATTCAAACCTACAGGTAGAGGGTATGACTTGAGGCTTCAGGCTTGAGATACTTCCATATTCATTAGTTACCTAAAGGCCAAGGGGCATAGCTAAATTAAGTTATTCCTTCCCAGTCCCTTCTCTTTTCTCCCTCCCTATTTAAGCCAGCTTTCCCCTTGCTTGAACGGGGGTGGGGGGGTTCACATCCAGATCCAACTATCACACCATGGCAATAAACTCTTGGATGCCATGGACTTCTTGTATCATTGGGGCCTGCCGTTGCCAAAGCTTCCAGCCTTTGGAACTCCGGACTTTCTTGAGTTATTGGGACCCCTCCCCCAGGTATTCTCTGCTGCTGTTTATTTCCACATTCTACCACAGTATTTATTGACTAATAAATTCGTTAACTAGCTAAGACTGCCAGATTTCTTACAGACTTCATGATAAACAATATACAAGTTCAGATATAAGCTTTCACAGATGTAATCAGTTACTTCCATACCTAAACTCTGTTTCCATTGTCTAAATGTTTCATAATTCCTCTTCTTACTATGCCATTGTCCTAACACTAACCAATAGAGTTCTTAACCCTAAGAAAAGCATTTCCACTATATGATCTAGCTATATAACCACAAATTCAAAGTTGCAGATTTCTTGGATTGTGTTTAAACTAAAATATGATCAACTATATTCACAAAGTCAAGGTTTTGAATAGTCTTCGTCTCTAAACTTAAACTTGTTTATCATTAGATATATTTAGTCAATAAGACAGAAGTAATCAACTCTTTTTGTTCCTTCTGATATACAAAAAGTTCAACTTAAAGTCTGTTCATGATGTTAACTCATGTTGTCATCTCTTTTGTAAACTTATAAGCTACAGGAAACCTACTCAGATCTACCTCTCCTGGATCAAATAGACTCTATCCAGATTAGTACCCCTGCTAATCAACTACTTAAAGTTTCCATTTACTCCCTATTCCGGATGGTAGGATTCCTCTGGGTTTCAAATACACATCTAAGAAGAAATTTCTTTCTCCCAAACGTACTTATGTCTATTCTCTGCATATATATATATATATATATATATATATATGTGTGTATGTGTGTGTGTGTGTGTGTGTGTATGTGTATGTGTGTGTATATATACATATACATATATATATATATAACAGGTAGAGAATATGTACATGTATATGCATGTGTGTGTGTTTGTTTGTTTCTATGTTTCAACATCTTGTCAATTTCAGTCACTGACTACACCTAGGCAGCTCCAAGGAAGCAACCTCCAGATGCTTCAATCATCTCTTATTGACACGAACACTTCTACTGTACCTGTTCCTTCTGATCTATTCACAGATAGTTCCACAGGACCTGGACAGCAAGGAAACAGCTAACTCTCCTAAGACTTGACCAACATCTCCATATCCATTTTCCTAGGTTCCGTATAGAGACATCACTCCAAAATCATCAGGAAGTAACTAAAGATCACAACGACCCTATCCTGCTCCACCATCACCACTTTGTAATTTTTTCTCTTTTAATTAAACCAAACTGGGGAATGTTATCTTTTTGTCTAAACTCTACTGCACAGTTTGCTGACAATGGCCAGGTATGCCTGCCTTACTATAAAAGGGACTGCTGGTCCCTTTGGCTCTTTGTTGCTCTTGCCTTCTTGCTTCTGCTCTATCCTCTCACTCCTTCCCCTTCTCTCCCCATTGCTCTCTCTGCTCTCTCTCCCCTTGTTCAAGGATGGCCTCTACTCCTCTGCTCTTTCTCTTTCTCTGGATTTCTCTGTCTTTAATACTCTCTCCCTCCTTATGCCCTGAATGAACTCTATTCTATATTATATCATTGTCTGGCTGGTACCTCAGGGCTAAGGGATGCCTCAGCATGGGCCTGTGGAGGCACCCTCTCCCCATACCTGAATATACTTCCACCAATCATATTCCCTCTCACCTTATCTTTTTATAAAACACAACACCTAAAATTTTAAAAAAATTAATAAAAGAAAGTAAGAAGAGCTACATATCTGACTAAGTGAATAAACAAATAACTTTTAGGAATGAAACAGCCAAATGAGTCTTTACTTGGGACTTTTAAAATCATAGTTGCATATTACCTGATTAAAATAGAAAGAGATTGTTAAAATCCTAATGCTCTGAATACAAAGGAAATCTTTGTTTAATATTAAATTGGAAACGAAGAGGGTTGAGAATTTTTCATGGAGCCAAACTCCAAAGGACATTATACATGCTGTCACCAGAAAGTTTGGGGACCTTACATGAAGCACAGGAAAATTGGAGGTCCTCCCTATGGCTTCTCAGTCTCATTAATAAAGGAATCTTTAAACTTGAAAATGTCCTGAAGGACAATATATTAGAATTTGGTGGGAAAAAAGGGAGGCAAATTGTAGTTTGGGAAACTACAATGTGTGTGTTGTGGTAGAGAGTGACATGCATTAGCAAACCCTGCTGCTAAGGTCAAAGCCTGACATTATTGGCAAGCCCTGAGCTCAGTGAAAAATGCTGGACTCCCTCTGTCAGTGGGGCTTCCCTTCCTTTACCTGGGGCATCCTGGATCACATTGCCTACCTGAGGAATGTTACATAGCCCTCAGGAAATTACAGGTCCAACTCTTACCCCCACCCCACCTCCATAAGAAACCTGTCCAGCAAGTACCTGGGATTCCTGGACTGCCCCCCCCCCCCAATGCTAATGAAGCATCTCTGTAACTTAGCCTTCACCTGATGACCTTTGTCCACCCCAGATATTCCTAACCCATTCTCCAAAGCTATATTACCACTAATTAACCCAAATAAAGTTGACTTGTCTCCCTAAAGCTGATCATAGAAGGTCATCATTTGTGTTCGTACTCATGGGGCTTCTGAACACCCGGCCCATTGCCCCTTTTCCATTTGTCCTCATGGACCAATATTGGCTTATGATCTCTGGGGACTTGGAAAGTCACAGCTGATTTCCAAACAGATTCCAGAAACTCATGATTATCCCTCCCCCAAAACAAAAGGAGGTAGCAGCATCTAGTCTGATCATCCTGACCTGAGGATTGGTTCATCTCCTTTCTTTTCTTTGCTGTACATTTGCCTGTGCCTTCCTGTGGGACTAGAGAATGGTTTGTCAAACACCTGACATTTCTTGGTTAGGGCAACTCCCCAATGTTAGCCCAAGGTTCCCATAACATCTTTCTGGACCCTGAACAGCCTAATTGGGTACAGGGAATGACCTTTTAGCCTCTCATAAAGAACCTGGGAACACAGCTACCAGACATCAGTAGGGTGGCTGTGAGTCTCTTAAATCTGTGGGCAGACCTTTGTTTGTTGGGGTGTGCCAATCTTTGGAGGCAAAATCCCTCAGGAACCTTGGCTGTCACTAGCACCACTTCCTCCTTTTTGCTATCACGGGGAATTCAACATCACATCAGAGGTATTTCCAAATTTGTTCCCTTAGAGCCTTATGTGAATCAAGAAGACTCCCCAAAAGAGGGCCTAGAATTCTGGAGTTAGGTATGCAGAGAAATGTCATGAGGAGACTGCTCCCAGCTCATTAGCTACTGGGCAATGAAGGATTTCTGTTAATCTTAACATACTAAGATAAAGAGGAGACATACTTTCTCAAGCAGAGAATCCTGGTGTTATATCAAGTAAGCTGCAAACCTGAGGAAGTGGCCTTCCTGTTCCTTTTCTCCTGAGAAAGTAACTTTGTTTTTGGCTTAATTAGACACCATACCAAAGATTTGGACTGCAGAAAGATTTCTCAGTCTGCAAGGAGGTTTGAGTCACCTTGAACCAAGATAAGCTATTGCTATGTAAACAGCACTTGATGGGAATGAGAAACTTTGGGAAATCTTTATTCTGTTTTTTTTTTTGTATAAAAGATGCTGGAATATTCAATAAGCTATTCATTGACATGCTATTGTTGTGTATCAGTTGTGTCCTGTTATTGCAGTCCCACCTTTGGGATCACAATGCAGAAGACTTTCACCAGTGATGCTAATTACAGGACACTCAGAATGGAAGTTTTACAAGCCAGCCTGAACTTCGGTGAGTAATCCTTATTAAAAAGGAGTAACTCTTTGCTTAAAACGTCATTGCAGACTGTACTTATCAAAATATTTCTCTATTAAAGGGATGAAGGACAAGCTACCTATTCCTAATGCTTCCTCTCTTCAGCATGTGTGATTTATGTTCTGCAGCCTGTGTATAGGTGTATGAGTATGTATGTAAACATGTATGCATATATATGGAGTTTTTTGTCACTGAAGATCTGGCCTGGCCAGAGAGAATGTGTGTGTGTGTGTGTGTGTGTGTGTGTGTATGAATGTTTGAAATCTTCTAAAACTTTCAACCCCACCTTCTTTTTCCACTGCCAATCACAGCCCCTAGTGTTATTTGACTAATCAGATTTCACTTGATCTCACCTGCACATAGGCACTTCTTTTGAGGGGGCAGAAAAAACATACAGCAATCCATAACACTCATTATGCTAAATACATTTCTGTTCAATCTGTACATTTATAGGTTTTTAAGAGACCTGTTAACTAAATTTCTAAATATGAATTTCAGTACAATAGTAAATGCTAATGTATATTCTTTTGTAAACTAAAGTTTTGTAAACATAAGCTTCAAGGAATTAAGTTTCCTTGGAATTGGATCAACCTGTCACAGATCAAATGGATTCAAGATAAGTATACCTGCCTGTTCTTGGAAATGGGGTTTTTCCTTGTTCTTTGGATTTCTTACATTTCACAATTTGCTAGACAATTTTAATTTCTGTTCACAGTCTATATTTGTCTTAGCAGAATTTCACCTGGTTGACAGAATCCATCCAGTGATCAGTTGTGGAGCTGCTCAACTCTGGACTTGCTGAAGGTTGATGTTAATTAGTTCAGCAGATGTGCTTATTCCTTGTCTTTCATCTGGATTAGCTAATTGGATGCTTTTGATAAATGCCCCATTGCCCAACCTTTGATTACCAATTAAGCCTTCCAGGGACACTTTTCTGTGTCCAAATGTCAGTAGGAAGCAGATACAGAAGAGATATTTGAAGTCCATTATCCCACTTAACAGGCTGAAATGCTAGGTCAAAAAGGACTCTCCACCCCAGGGCGCATACATTCTAAAAACAACCCCATGTCTCTTGTAAAATTTCATAATGACTTATGTATCCTTGCTTCATATGTTGATGTCTGGGCAAATGAATGTTTCAATGTCTTGGAACAATAGAGTATTCATTTAACTTTTTAATAGTCTATAGATGGAGCCTATAGAAAAATTCTACAAGGAATGGCGAATTCCCCTACTCTGTGTCAGATTTATGTAGATAAGGCTTTGCATCCTATTAGTGCTATCCACATTTGTTTATTTCTCATTATATGGATGATGTTCTTTTTACAGGACCTAGTATGGTAAAGTTAGAAATTGTTTTGTAAATTTTACCAGGCATGTTTAAGCCATTTGGATTTATAATAGCTCCTGAAAAGATTAAAAAGGGACAGCTTGTTAAGTATGATATACTGTAGCTATATAGTATGTGTGCCCACAAAAAATGAAGCTAAAAACAGATTGTTTAAAAACTTTAAATGATTTTCAAAAATTATTGGGAAACATCAATTGGTTAAGCCCATCTTTAGGTATTCCTATTTATCGGCTATGTAATTGTATGTGATATTACAGGGAGATCCTGCTTTTGATACTAAAAGGGAATTAGTGTTAGAAGCAAAACACGAGTTACAAATAGTTGAAATTTTATTGGAAATAGTTTTTTGAGCTGTTACCTTATTGGTGTTCCTATTGATTTGCTTTTATTAAATACTTTTCAGTACCCAACTGGAATATTGGCTCAAAAAGATCATCCTTTAGAATAGATTTATAGTAGGCCTACTTTTTCTAAATCTTTAAATACTTTGGAACACATGTTATCTTTATTCACACAGATGAATTGTTAAAGATGCATGAAAATATGTGGATATGATTGTACTTCTATTTCCTTTAACTAAAAATAAAGTAGAAAATTTTGTATGACATGAGTAAATCATTGCAGATACCTTTAATAATTTTCACAGGTCAGTTTAAATGTAATTTGCAAAAAAGTAAATTATGGGACTTTTTAAAGAAAAATGAATTTGTGATAAATGATGTTACAGCTCAAGTACCATTATCAGTTGCTCTTACAATGTGTACAGATGGGTCAAAAACTAAAGATAATCTTTCTGATTATCAACCTTGTTAATTAAATATATTTCTGTTCAGAAAAATAATCTATATGCTGTAATTAGAGCTATTCAAAACTATCCATAAGATATTAATTTAGTGGTAGTCTCAGTATATATTATAGAAACTATAAAACAAATTTATATTTCAGTTATTTCTAATTATGACGAGCCTTTAAGAACATTTTCTGCCTACAGTTACAAAATGAATTAAAAACACATAACAGCAGGATATTTGTTACTCATATTAGATCTCATACTAAATTGCCTGGGTTTGTTTCTAAAGGAAATGAATGTGTGGATCATTTGATTACCTTTGTTTCTGCAGAGGATGCACATGAAGCTTTACACACTAGTGTTAACAGATTACATATACAATATCAAATTTCTTATAAACAAGCCAAGGCATTTATTTCACACTGTCCCATTTGTAAACCTATGCATATTCACATGGTCCCACAAGGATTCAGTCCTAGGGGGAACAAGGAATGAGATTTGGCAAATGGATGTCACTTACATACCTGGATTTGGAAGATATTGTTATGTTCATGGATTTATTGACACATTTTCTAAATTTACAAGGGATATACCTCTTACTGGAAAACTGCTAATCATGTAATTCAGCACTTAACTGAAGCTTTTGCTATCATGGGAGTTCTTATGATTATTAAAAGAGATGATGGTATAGTGTATACATCTTATATATTTAAGAAACTTTGTGTGTGTTTTGAAATTAAACATATAATGGGAATAGAATATAATCCTCAAGGATAAGCAACAGTGGAAAGAGCACATTTTACTTTAAAACAACAAATTAAAAATTTAAAAAGGAGAAAAATAGGTTTCTTTATAAGCAAGTACAAGCTTCACTGAGAACATTTATTCATCAAGCTTTATTCATACTAAATTTCCTTAATTTTCCTCAAGGGGATACACTTACTAGGGCAGAAAACATTTCAACTCAAAATTAGTTACAGAAAATTTTCATCCACAAAAAGTTTGAGTTAAGAATGCTGTTGATACAGCATGGTAAGAAGGAATGTTGTTACTTCCAGGGAAATGGTAGGGTCTTGTATCATTTCAGGATGGACAACAACAACTCTGGATGCTAGGAAGATGGATTGAGAGAGGCTGTGAGGCTGAGGATGAACACAGCAGTGAAGCACAGGGATGAGGGTCCTCTTGATGAAGAGCTGCCCTTTCAAGCTGTGGCTCATTTACTAGGACTGGTCAGTCTGCTTCTAATTATAGTTTCACAACATATCAGAAATATAGTATCCCTGCTTGTGTACCTTTGTCTTACTTAATCTTATTGGAAAATTTAATTTTTCATATCAAGAAATTACATATATTAACAGTAGATGAATACTTGCATTAATAATAATATGTTAATTTTACTTCATATTCAATAATGCTTGTAAAGCAATGTAGTCATGTATGGTTACCTGTATATATGGGCGGGCTTTCGGAGAAAAGTTCTTCTTGTTGTGTGTTATAAAAAGATAAATATAGAGGGAGAATGTTTGGTGGATGTGTAGTTACCTGTGAGGGAATGGGGTGCCTCTGCTAGCCCATGCTGAGGCATCCCTTCTCACTGAGGGTCAGCCACAGGAAGGTGTAGTATTGAATAGAGGTTATTTAGGGCATGGGGAGGGGAGTTGAGAGGGTAGAAGAGAGAGAGAGAGAGAGAGAGAGAGAGAGAGAGAGAGAGAGAGAAGAGACCATGAGAATGTGGAGAGAAAGAGGGAGGGGAAGTGGAAGAGAGGGGAAGCAGGAGCAAGGGGACAGAGCAGGAGCAAAAGAGCAAGAGACAGAGGGGCAGAACAGCCCATTTTAAAGTGAGTCAACCACATCTGGCTGTTGGCAGGTAACTGTTGGGCAGAGCCTAGAAATAATGCCAACATTTCCTCATTTTGGTTTAATTAAAAAACAAAAAATTAGGAGATGGTAATGGTGAGCAGGAATAGGGTCATTGTCATCTTTAACTACTTACTGCTGACTTTGGGGCAATGTGTCTCTAGGAAACCCAGGAAAGTGGATATGGGAATGTTGGTCTAATCTTGCTATTGGTTGGTTTCCTTGCTATTTAGGGAATGTGGAACCATTTGTGGACAGATCAGAAGGAACAGGTTCAGTAAAAGCATCTGTGTCTTTGAGAGAATATTGGAGTTTCTCTAGTTTGATTTTTCTGGAGCTGTCCTGGATGTAGTAAATGCCTGTACTTGATAAGATGCTGAAACACACAGACACACACACAGATACACACACACACACACACAGACACACACACACACACATTATAGGTAGTTTAAGAGAATTTTTTTTCTTCTGTGTTCATTTGAAACACATAGGTCTTGGTGGTTTAGGTTGACTCCCAATTTTAGGTCACAGGAGAGGAATCCCACCCTCTGGAATAAGTAGGTATACTTATCTGGAAGGAGTCTGTTTGGTCCATGAGAGATAGATCTGAGAGGGTTTTCTGTAGCTTATAAGTTTATAAAAGAGATGAATTTGTTAACAACATGAGTAGTAAGATGAGCTTAAAGAAGACAAAAACATTTTGTAGAGCAGAAGGAGCAAGAAGGACTTTTCCTTCTGTCTAGGTGACTAAATAAACATAACAACAAACAATTTTAAGTTTATAATTCAGAGAGAAAGGAAACTCAAAACCTTAACCTTGTGAATACTGTTGACCATATAGCAAGAGAAACAACTTAGTCTACATTTAAAGTACAGTCAAATGAATAGTATATTTGAGTTTGATAGCTTATAGTATAGATCCAACATGGGAAACATTTAAATTAAGTTAAAAGACAGTCAAAGAAAACTTAAAATTTGAATTTGTGATTATATAATTGGATCGTATTATTAAAGTTAATATTTAAATATGGCAGCCAATCTGGCTTGTTGTTACTGGGGCTGCCATGTCCCTGACTAGGCAAGGCCTGAGGCCATGAGCAGCAGTGAGAACATGCAGCTGCTCGACTCAATCAGGCTACAGCACCGACTCTGGCACCCACGAGATGCCAGTGTGGGAGATAGCTCTGCCAATCTTCCATGAAGTCTCCACAAGTCTGGGCTGAGCCCAGACCATCCAGCCATCCATGTGGTACCCGGTAGAAATGAGATTCTAATGCTTAAACATTATTCAAAGGCTTTATATGTTTGGAAATGTTCAATTAACAAGATGCTCACACAATTAGAGGTGTGTCCCAATATCTAACCCTATGATATATGTTGTTACCCAGGACTGCTCTTGATATGTGTGTGGTCTTACATGGGTCCTATATCTCTCTCCTGCTTTTTTTTTTAGCTCCTCCTCTTCCTTTTCCTCTTCCTCTCCTCACTCTGCCTACCTCTCATACAGCCCAATTGCTGAGCTTTATACAAATGTAGTGGGATGGTATCCCTCTACGTATCACCCTTCTTGTTAAAATAAAAAAAATTCTCTCAAAATATAGTTAGAGCACAACTATATCCATTTGTAACAGAAAGGTACAAGATAGACCTAATACCCAGTCCAATATATTGTCAATAAAAAGAATATTGTCATCTATTTTAACTTAAAAGACTGGAGTTCTGTATCTGGGTTATGAATGAATGCCATCTGAAAACCATCCTCTCAAATCTGTTCTCTCAATGTAAATAGCCTGGGTTGGCTATGAGACTATAAGTCTTCAACCCTGTCAGAAATCCAGAATGACTGAATTAGCTGAAAATATGGGAAGCACAAAGCATAGCTTCTAAAACTTAGCCAATTTATAGAGACCACTGAACACTTAGACAGTCCCTATGCTTCAAAATGTTGGAACATCTGGTCTTCAGCCTTCTGGCTCAGGATCATCTGACAGACATAATAATGCAGAATTTTAAAGGGCTGACCACTCTGTCTTGGCAGATATAATCAGTTGACTATTCCACAAGTGTGTCTTTTTTCTGGATAGTATATTGTCTGAAGATGAAAAGAGGCAATTCTTGCCTAGTGGCTGTCTCACCACAACTGGAGTAACTCCAAAGATGCTCAATCTCTTCTTAGAATCCAAGACAGGTGAACATTAATACAGAAATGTTTGTAACGTCAATTGTGTGGACTTATGATGTTTTTGAAAACCAACTATCTATGTAAAGCAATCTGGACTGTTGTCCTTTAACTCCTCTCAGCTATTTCTAATTAAAATTCAGAAAACCCCCTAACAATAAACTCAGAGCCATGCAATTGTTATGGGCCCTTAATTCACAGGCTAACCATCTCAGATCAGTTAAAAAAAATTAAAAAAGGACTGGGTCTAAGCCCTGTACTCGCCAATTTTGAACTAATAGAAGAAAATATACCAATAAAACCCTTGAATTTGAAATCAAAATAATTTTGTACCATCTAAGAAATTATAACTTCAGCTTAGTAACAATTATACAGATTTCTACCAATAGGTTATAGCTATATAAGCCATTCTAGCTATTCCTCCCTGTTCCAATAAAATCATTACTTTTCCCTAGAAAGACAGCCTAATATTAGCCACCTCAGTCCCCAAGCCCAGGGAATTGGGGCACTGACTCTTCATTAACTTCTTAAGCCATATAGGGGCATTGAGATATCAGAAGAGGGGTGAGGGGAAGGATAAATTTATGAGCCCTTGAAGTCTGTGCCTTCACTGCATCCAGCTGTCATTCCAGGACATCAGAGGTTTGAGCAGGTCTGCTCAGCTTGCTTGATGATTAGATACACCAAAGTTGTGTATCCTGCAATATACAATTCTCAAAACAAATTTTAGTATCTAGATAATTTTTTGTTTGAATCTCTGGAATCTAGTCCTCTGGAGGCCTGCCTCTGTCATATCTAATCCATACAATTCTGAGAGGTAGAAATACTTTAATTATTTCTTCTGAAAACACACAGACAAAACTTTTTTTTCCCAAAACATTTCCTTGAGCCAGTAACCAGAAAAACCTTTATCTTGACCTCTTTCCCAGAGGAAAAATATAACCACAAAACTAAAAATCACACCCATTTTGAAAATAAAATCAATATAGAACAAGAGAAGTAACTAAAGTACTGTATGTGCCTATTCTTAGGCCTTTCCTATTTTACCAAGCAGGAAATAAACCCAGAATTCTCATGGGGCCCACATTAGACAGAACCTGAGTCTCCTGTGAGGCAATATAAACTTTATAGCATCTGAATGCACCTGATTTACACTATCTTTCTGTTCTGCCCTCTGCCTAGGACAGTTTTTTATTTATACCATCTATCTGTTTGGCTCTCTATCTAGAGGGCCTCTAGTTATACACTGTACTCTCTACTCTAGAGTCAGTGACAATTTCCCTATCTTAGTTCCCAAGCCCCGGCGAAAATCCCCATGTGATTCAGACAAATCAGTTTATTAATTTTTCTTAAAAGCAAATAATTTCTATATTGTAACTTTATACTGCTCCACAACAGAGGCATATTTAGCTCTTTTGGCTAAGAGCAGCTAATAATATATACGTGTCTGTGGCTCTGTGCCTACAGCCACCAATTTTCCCTACCTATCTTTGTTCTGAACTACAGGCAAAATTCCCCACACGAATTGGACAAAACTGTTTATAAATCTATCTTAAAAACAATTAATCTCAATTTTAATTCACAGTTCAAATCTCTCTGCCTTAAAAGTATGCTACTTCCTCCTCTTCCTCCTCCTCCTCCTCCTCCTCCTCCTCCTCCTCCTCCTCCTTCTCTTCTTCTTCTTCTTCTTCTTCTTCTTCTTCTTCTTCTTCTTCTTCTTCTTCTTCTTCTTCTTCTTCTTCTTCTTCTTCTTCTAGAAAAAGCAACCTTTGTTTCACCACAGCAGAGAACCTCAACCTAAAAACTGTTTCTTATGCTAGGAGTTACATGACTTGTCTCAGCACTTACTCACTGACTTAAAAAAAAAATTTAAAAAAAATACAACTTTAATTCTCCAGTGAAATAGGCTTAATTTCTAGTGAATTCGTGCCAGGTGTTGGTGTGCCACTTGTTACTGATAATATTTGTAGCTGCGGCACCCAATGTGGCTTATAGTTAGAGTGCCAGCCATCTTCCTGACTAGGCAAGGCCTGAGTGGGACCACGCTGCTGTTTGACTCTGGCAGGCGGCTGAGGTGGGCCAGAACACCATCCCTGACACCCATGAGACACCAGCATGGGAGATGGCTCTGCCAATCTACCATGCTGTCTCTGCAAGGCTGGGCTGAGCCCAGATCATCCCGCCATCCATGTGATACACAGTAGAAATGAGACTCTAATGCTTAAATATTATCCAAAGGCTTTAATATGTTTGGAAATGTTCAATTAACAAGATGCCCACACAATTAGAGGTGTGTTCCAATATCTAACCTTATGATATAAGTTGTTATCCAGGTCTGCTGTTGATATGTGTGTGGTCTTACATGGCTCCTACATCTCTCCTGTTTTTGTTTTTTGTTTTTTTTTTTGTTTTTTTTTTTTTTTTGTTTTTAGTTCTTCTTCTTCCTTCTAGTCTTCCTCTCCTCACTTGCCTACCTCTCATACAGCCCAATCGCTGAGCTTTATACAAATGTAGTGGGATGGTATCCTGCTACATTGTACAGTGGAATGTTTTGTTAGGTTTAGGCAAATTATAACAACTCAAATAATGTTTGGATAGGGGCATAGCAATAAGAGGAAATATGAAGCATTTAGTTGCTGGAAACTCAGTTTACGTAAGGAAGTAGCAGGTTTCATGTGTGGATGCTTACATCTGAACTTGTGTAAAGTATATCTGGAAGTCTGTAAGAAATCTGGAAGTCTTAGCTAGTTAAAAAATTTATTGATGAGCAAATATAGCAGTGAATTACTTTGTGGGTAAAAAGATAGGTCTATTTTTTGGCTGTCAAGCTACAGTTTCCTTAGCTGTCAATGTAGTCAGAAATCTGGGGAAAAGTAAATTATAGTCTAGGAGTCATGTATTAATTAAAAATGACAGAGTCCATCTATAGTCAACTATTAAAACAGGTCCCAGTTCCCCGTGGTCTCCATGGAAACTTGAGAGGTGACAGTCATGCTGTCAAGCCCAGAAGATGAAAGCTTTTTCTCTGTGGAACACGTACATGTGAAATGAGAAATGACCCACCTTGACTTAGGCAATATGAAGCAATTGAGTCTCAGGGAATCCAGTTTTGTCCATAGTGTAGACCAAGCCCTGACAGGGCAATGGTGGTGTTTTTTATTGATCATCATATCACAATCCAGGCAATCTATTGTAGCTGTGTCCATTATCTTCTCGGAGACTTGAGGGTAACTGTCAGCCTTTGGGAGTCTGTCTTTCATAAGATTAAATATTAATACATTAAGCAGGCTTCTGACAAGATTGAGCACAGTATCTAATGTGCATCATTTGAGTTAGACAACTTGTGTTTGTTAAATTACTTGTTTGAGGATGTATATAGCAAATAGAGCCCACTATAATTTAATGTGGACCAGAATTGAAAGAAATCAGAAAGCTGATAGCAGCTGCCTGACCTGTAGGCCAAGACAAAAGGCGAGTGTGTCTAGGACAGAAAGTGAGTGTGTCCAGGCAAATTTAAGCCCAGGCCATGGACTGAGTGTGCAGGTGTTCAGGCCCATTTCCCAGTCTGTGTCAGTGTGGTTCTGGCAGCAGGGCAGCTGATAGTGACCTGGGAACTCAGCTGTGGATATGCTGTGGTGGAGGTAGAGGCATTGGTAGAGGCAGTGGTCATCATACCACAATACAGACAGTAGAGGTTTCAGACTGTGAGTACTGGAGGCCCAACAGAAGAATCTGAAAGGAAACACAGTAGCCATTGACGCCCCATCTATATCCAGCAGTAAGAGCCAGTCCCTATCTTTTGCACAGTTTGCTACTAACAATCAGAATCTACATTCCAATGTATCTGGGCTTTTAACTATACACAGCTCTGTAGAGCCAGCGTCAGCCTTCTGGATACTATAGAAACTAGATTCTTTGTTTCAAGTGTACAAGATATTTTAAGATGTGATCTTTGCTCTAAAGCTCCCTCCTGAGGTACTAACATTTCTGAAATCTCTATTCCCTTTTCAGATTTTTTTTTTGTTGCTTTACTTATTAAATTTCTATTGTTTTGTTTGGAGGTCTTTTTAGACATTCTTATTTAGACCTTTAGCTCTCTAAAGATTGTTAAGGCATTTATCAGCAGTTCATGTGAGGAGATCACATACATAGTTGTAGATACCTAAGGCTGTCTAGAAAGCATTTCATGGAAAATTTTGGCAATGTGTGACAGCAAAAGTAGTCTTTCTTGGGTAAAAATAAGAAAGAGGGAGTAACCCATGCAGTGGAGAGAGAAGCTTGTCAGTCACAGTGACTGATTCTAGTAGGGCCTGTGTGCTTCACCCAAAAGAAAATATCTCAAGTTTTTGTGGCTTATACTTGTGGCCCTAAGTCTCTAGCTTTTTCTTATATGTATTTATGCACAGCTGTAAGGGCAGGTTCTGACACTAAGCTCTAGTTCCCTAAGTGATTCTTGATTTGTCAATAAAGAAGGCCAGGAACCAATTGCTGGGAGGTAGGCTGGACTTACCGTTCTCAGGAAGAAAAGGCAGACATAAGGAAGGACAGGCTCTTTTCCTGCCTGGCTCTGGAATGAGGAGCACCCAGCAATCATGTAAGCTCTTAGGGCTGCCAGGGAGGGTGCCAGATCTTGGCAGCTCCACTGTGGGAGGGTGGGTTGCCAGACACGTTTGGCAGGGGATGATTGGAACAGCCCACTGCATTTGGGGCAGTAGGAGAGATGGAGTGGTGGTTTGGTAAGGGCATGCATTTCCAGGCAGCAGATATTTGAGCCCAGCAATTGGGATAACAGGCAAGTTAAGAAAACAATGCTGTCAGAATATCTTTTATCTGCTTATTAGATGCTCTCAGGAATGTGCCTAAAGAGACCCCTCCTGGAGCAGAGGCAGGTAGAGAGAGAGGCCTGGTTGTGACTGGCATCAGCTGATCCAGAGCTAAACCAGGAAGACTGGAAGGGAGCTGGGTGGGGCTGGTAGCATGATCCTGGGCAAAGGCCATAGCGTGATTATAAAATTACAGGCAACACACAGTAAATAGGGTGTAGCAGCTACATTGGGATAGAGACTGAAGGTTTCACAAACAACCAGAGGTAAAAACTAACATTATATTCAACAGATTGTATATTTTACTACACAGAAACCTGTGTACCCAATTTAATAGCTGTTCCATAACAATAGTTAGGAATAGAACCAACTTTGATGTCCTTTAAAAGGTGAATGGATAAGGAAAACTCAGTACACATTCAAATGGAACATCACTCATCTGTAAAGAAAAAAAATAATGTCATGAAATTTTCAAGTAAATGGACAGAACTAGAAAACATTGTAAGTAGTGTTGTGGCCCAGGTCAAGAAAGATAAACACTGTATATTCTCTCATGCAGATCTTAGCTTGAAATCTCTTGTTTTGTGTGTTTAACCTGGGGCACAAGTAGGAGCTAGTCAACTAGGAAGGGGACTTTATGAAGGGAAGGGGATAGTAGATTATAGATAAAACAATTGTAGAGAGGTAGAATGTTGGTGGTAACAAGGATTAGGACAGAGGGGCATGGGACAATGGAGGAAATCATCTGTGAGTGTTGTGCTGTATAAAAAGATAAAGAGAGAGGGAATATAATTTGGTGGAGGTGTAGTCAGGTATGTGAGAAGGGGTGCCTCTGTGGGCCCATGCTGAGGCATCCCTTCCCTGTGAGTGTCCAGCCACACAACAGTAAAATATAGAACAGAGTTTATTCAGGGCAGTTTAATCAATGGAAACTTAATTACTCATAATTAAGAGGGTAGTAGAGGCAGAGAAAGGCAGAGAGAGAGAGAGAGAGAGAGAGAGAGAGAGAGAGAGAGAGAGAGA